>NW_024424230.1:20631435-20671235 GCF_017311325.1 Ursus maritimus | reverse complement strand
GGGGGGGGGGTAATCAGAAGGGGGAATGAAACATGAGAGACTATGGACTATGAGAAACAAACTGAGGACTTCAGAGGGGAGGGGGGTGGGGGAATGGGATAGACTGGTGATGGGTAGTAAGGAGGGCACGTATTGCATGGTGCACTGGGTGTTATACACAACTAATGAATCATCGAGCCTTACATCGGAAACCGGGGATGTACTGTATGGTGACTAACATAATATAATAAAAAAATCATTAAAAAAAAAAAAAAGAAGAACATTTATCATTAAAAAAAAATACACTTATTAAATGTTCTAGTTTCTCTGGATATTTTTTGATAATTAAGTCTTCTGAGAAACTGCTTTGAATTGATGATTCAAAATATAATTGTTATTAATAGTTTAATATGTATCCAAATGGAGTAAAATTTTTTAGACATGAAGAGAGTCTAGGTATCATTTTTTTGCAGTGATTTTCTAAATGCAGGTGGTAGAATCCTAAAGTTCTGGGGAAGCATCACAATGGAAACAATGGGGGGAGGGCAAGAGAAAAAGCAGAACAGCCTTCCTCCTAAGTCTTCTGCCCTCTTTCTCATTAAAATGACTCAACTTTTCCTTATTTGACATATTGTGGCCTTTCACGAACTTTAATTTGACAAAAAGAGTTCCACTAATAAGTAAATACCCCAGAAAGCCACTAATCTCATCTGTTTCCTTTTTATAAAGAAGCAACCTGAGGCTCCAGGAGTCTCAGAGATGGATAACAAGAGGTGAGAAATACAATAAATCACAGAACCAGGTTTTCTGACTCCCAGTCCAATGACCTTTCCAATCTGCCATGTTGGCTCGTAGATAATGACTGCATTTGAACATGAGGCTTTCATGGCCTAATGCAGAACAAATGAGTCATGTGAGATTTTTTGGGTGAGCAGTGAGACACGCATTTCCGAGCAGTCTTTTAGTGCCTTCAAATTACACACAGCATCTCCTGACCCTGCCAATAGTCTGGATTAGGAAGTCAAGCTATCTTAATATGGAATAAATTAACTCCCTGCTTCTTCCTTCTTCTTTCCCAATCATTCCTTTTTGTGACAAAGGAATGGACACAGTCAGGCCTCCCATGTTTGTCTGCATCATGTGTCCCTGAACCAACCGTCTCATAAAAATCACCCGGGCAACCATGTTGTTGTAGAGCTACCAGGGTCTATGCCTCACAAGCAGAGTCAGAATCTCCAGGGCTGGGGGCCCAGAAATCTGTATTTTGGCTTGGCAATCACTAACCAGTACCACATACCATCAATTAGTTAAAAATGGAAGTTTTTAAGCTGGGAGAAGTAAATAGCTGATTTGACCCACCTTTGATATTGTCGTTGAATCCAATAATTGTTCTAGTATGTATTATGTATTGACTGAGCTATATAAAGGACATATCTCACCCTGCAGAGATGTCCATGAAGCTGCCAATGTGTCCTTCTCCACAGCTGGCTCAGTCCCAGATGGAGCGACCGGGGCACATGCTACCCCTCCTTTTGGCATGCCTCCTATGGGATTTAAAGCCTCTAACCACAAATTTTGAGCGTCCATATGGCACTTTATATCTGTACAATGTGTTATATTCATTTTTATTGGTCATTTCTGAAAATAACTCTCCAAGGTACATTCGTGTCATCACCTTAGATGACAGATGAAGAAACAGAACCACGTGCAAGGTCTGGGTCACAGAGCAGGGACAAGACTCATTCTGTTTCCAGGCTTTAGCTGCTTCCACCTAATCTACCCTGCATTGCTTGGCTGGGTAGCCTCTACTTGCCTGTCTAGATCCATTCTCCTCTGTCTGGGGATGCTCACCTATGTCAATGGATTCCTTTACCTCTGTTTTACATTTGAATTTGGCTATTGCAGAAAAATGGGAAAAAATCACAGGGATGGAGAAAATGATGGTTGAAGCATTTATTTTCCCAGTTCTCTTTCTAGGGGTGCATAAGAACAGCTGCAACCCTGGACCAAAAGTCACTGCTCCTTTCAAGGTCATGACTTTCTCCTTGGGATTGTAGTAATGGATTTCTCCCCTTGCTCATTCAGGCCTAGAAGTGGTAATGACTCCTCCCCCATTACTCCTCCCTGGGTGTTGTATTATTCGTTTTGCTTTCCTCGACTCTATCTGTACATTTGTAAATACTTCCTTGTTAAATATTCCTCAAACTTCTCTGAGTATGCCACCTATTTCTTTCTGGGGCCCTACTGACTTAATAAATGTCCACCTAAGGCTGCCATATATTTGCAAGTATAACTTGTTTTAAGCAAATCTGATATATGAAAATTTATACTTATCAAATCATAAAAGTTTTAAGGCAAAATGAATGCATCCGTTTTAGAATTTCATGAAAGCTATGCTGTCTTCGCCCAAGGCTCATATGCATGAGCAAGCACAAGCACGTGCGTACACACACACACACACACACACACATTTTACTTAACAATGGTTTCACAGACCTTCTGAAGAAGAACCCAGGTTATGGACACAAACTCTAGAAATGGCCTTGCATTCAACAGCCCCATTTTATGCATGAGGAATCAGAGACAGCTGTCCCAGGTGAAATGGATAATTACTAGCAGAAATTGGACTAGAAATCAGACCTGCCTTTGGATTTCCAGTCTAAAATTTTTCCTCTACAATGAACATAAATGTTAAATTGAGACTCATTTTTTTAAAAATCACTGAGGGATTAATGTGAGTAGCACACTTCTCAGATATGTTTACATTTTAAAAACTTATTTTTAGTGGAACAAGCTAACTAGTTCATAAAAGAAGGGCCACTTGTAGGCATTCACTTTCACAAGAAATAGATCAGAGCGGGGAAGTAAGACTAGAAAAACACGGGAAGCTGGCGTTTTACTTTCTGGGTTATTTGATGATCCGCCAAAACTCAACTGTGACTTTTATCTTTTTGGTAAGTTCAGGACTGCCGAAGAGGAAAGCACATTTACTTACCCAGAAACGTGTGGGAAAAGCTGCCCTTATCTGAGAGCAGAGACAGAGGAAGAGTAGCAGTGAACTCCTGTCTCCAAAATCCAGTGGCAGCTTTATGATGACTTATAATAGAGAGGGCCTAGATAGGGGAAAATCAACCTCTCCTGTTACACCTGCCTGGCACCATCTGCAGCTCTGCATACCCCAGGGGACAGGGCCATGGGGAACACTGGCATAGGCGAGCTGTTATGTGGGATGACTCTCCCAAGATGGCAGTTGTGAGTCTTGTCACCAAATAAGGGAGCCTGGGCAGCTGCTAGTAAGAATGGGCTGATTATCTGAGGCCAATATAAATGGAGGAGTGCGTGGAGAATGGTCTTACCCATAATTTCAAAATCAAAGATCTCAGAAAAACAATTTTTTTTTGCAAGTTTGATGCAAACTCATTTGGAGGAAAAATCTGACCTGAATTGAGTTGAGGCTATATATATATTCAGATACTATGTTTATCCCACTTAGGGTAAATGAGCATAATTTTCACTGTGAAGATATTATTTTGGTTACTGGGTATTGCTTCAGACTCTACTAGTGATTTTATAATATATACGGCTTATATATTGTGTTACTTTTTTAAACAATAGACTTTATTTTTTAGAGTAGTTTTAGGTTCATGGCAAGATTGAGAAGAAGGTAGAGATTTTCCACATATTCCCTGTCCCTTCACACAGGTAGCCTCCCCTGTTATCAACAACCAGCACAAGTGGTACATCTGCTACAATCAATGAACTTGCACTGACACATCATTATTGCCCAAAGTCCATAGTTGCATTACGGTTCCCTCCTGGTGGTGTACATTCTCTTTCTTTGGACAAACATATAATGACAGGTGTCCACCATGAACGTATCATGCAGAGTAGTTTCACTGCCCTAAAAATCCTCTGGGTTCCTTCTATTCATTGTATTTTCTTTCAAAAAAATGAATTCTGAAAAACATCAGGCTCTGAGGTTTCAGATTAGGTATAACAGATCTGTATTTTCTACGGACTACAGAGCTAGAAGTCTCAGGAACAGAAAGGGAAAAGAAAGACTTTCGGGTTAGCTAAATTTAGGAACAAAAAGTCATCAATAGGAGCCTTGAAAAGCCTGTTATATGTCAACTATCCATTCTTAATATCTGAAATTCAACAATTTTAACTCATGCCCTAATTTCTTTTAATTTTGCCTCTTGAATAGACTCTAGATGTCATAGAAAGGAAACTGAAAGCCCATAGGTCATTGACCTTAGTGTAAGTTTCAAAAAGGACAGGAGTTCAGAAGTATATCTACTGCCTGACAGAATAGAGGATGTGCCTTTGTGGAGGACAGAAACTATAAACTGTTGAAATGGGAGGCTAGCTCATTCTACCAGCTGGGGACCAGTAGATCTGTTCCAGGAAATCAAAGCATTACCCACTTGACCTCATTCTGATCAGAATTTTACCTGTTAAAGTATATATGTGTATATAATTATATATATATATAATTATAATAACTACAACACTATTAATAATTATAAATTACGCATAATATATAAAATCATTAATATTAATATTATAGCTTAAGAAAAAATACATATTCATAGGTGAATCCTGGAGGTGGAAACAGTACTCCCATACTCCCACGGGCTGAGGCTAATGACCCATAAGCTCAAGGAGGTCGGGAGACTCACTAAGCGGACCGAAGGACAGGTGAGCCACATTTGATTGTTACATAAATTCAAATATAAACCTCCTGCATTCCTGGATAACCTTTTCAAAGGCCCTCTGAGAATGAAAATCTACTACTACTAAAAACAAAAAAAGTAAAGGAAATAAATGAAGAATTCATTCACAGTACCTTTCTTTCCCGTTTTCTTGTCTGGAACATTTGGTGGACACAACTAGAGAAATTTCTGTGAAGAAGGGATGTCCAAACAGAGAATTTGGGGGTTTCCTCCTCTTTGTCTTTCCTAAGGCACTCACTCCCTAGTGGGTGATTCCCAAAAGCAGAAATGCAAAGACCAAGTGTTCTTCCATTCTCCCTCCTCCCATCACCCTCTATCCCAATCCCTTCTCTTTCCTGTCCACCAGAGAGTCACATTCTCCAAACAGCCTCACCCGTGCAGGCACCACATCTTCATTTCCTTATTTCCAAACAAAACTCTGAGTCCTTAGGCATCGTTCTGATCAAGGAGATTCATACTAACAGAGAGTGATGTTTGTTCATTCTCAAGCATCATCTGTATTTCCAAGGAAGAGCTTGCTAATCAAACTGGATATCTTAATTAGAGGCAGTGTGGAAAAGATTTTCAAGCAAGGGGATTTTTCAGACCGTTAGTCATTTTGAGCCTCTCTCTACTCCTCTTCAACTTTTCTCTGACAGGCTTTGCCACCAATAACAAATACAAAAATAGCTTTAAGACAGGGAGAATTCAGTCCCCTCCTCAACATAGTTTTACTAAAAAGTTGTGTGTATAGAGATCCATGAAAGAAGATATTTCTTGGGAGAAGGTGGCTGGTATTGAAACTGTCCTTTAAATTAACAAATCCAGGGGCGCCTGGGTAGCGCAGTGGTTAAGCATCTGCCTTCGGCTCAGGGCGTGATCCCAGCATTCTGGGTTCGAGCCCCACATCAGGCTCCTCCACTAAGAGCCTGCTTCTTCCTCTCCCACTCCCCCTGCTTGTGTTCCCTCTCTCGCTGGCTGTCTCTCTCTGTCAAATAAATAAATAAAATCTTTAAAAAAAAATTAATAAATCCAGGGGAATATTTCATAATTGAGACTATATTTCTTACTAGTAAAACTTTCTTTCATATTAATTATGCATCATAATTTGCTCTAAATTTTTACTTTAAAAAAAAACCTTCAAAGTTCAAATACTTTAATACACTCAGAGCAGAGTGATAGATTCATAAAGATTAGGACTGCAAGAGAAAGAATCTAAACTGGGGGTTTTCAACCTTAACGCTATTGCCATTTGGAGCTGTATAATTCCGTGTTGTGGGAAGCTGCCTTGTGCACTGTACAATATTTCTCAGCATCTCTAGGCTTTACCCATGAGATGCCAGCAAGCCCTCTTGCTCAACGATAGACCCGAATAGTTATTTCTTATTGCACCTTCTTGAGACATTGACAATGACTGGAACATTCCAACTGCCAGACCAGAAAAACACTAATAGCAATGGAATACCCAGAAGACTACACCACACGCATCCCCTTCCCTGCCCATGATCTTGGGCTGAACACATACCGTACCCATGATCACATATTCCCTGCCTCCTCTCTTCCCCAACCTCTCTCTATACAACTCTAGTTGTCCATCTCACAGCCAGAAAAGGTGGTTGTGATGGCTTGAGCCTTCCACCTCCCCCAGCTGCCAACACCCAAAATAAATTTCTCCCTTTCTCTTTTCCAAACCCTCATCTCTTGAGTTACTGGCTTCTCTTGCAACAAGTTTATCCAAGTTTGTTTGGCAACAGAGCTAGCCAACCCAGCCTGGAGCGTGCTCTGGATTTGTTCAGTGCCCTTGGGATTCTCCAGGATGGAGCAGTTGGCCACAAAAGCACCAGGGCTCACCTGTTTGTTTCCTGATTTAGCAACTATGATAGATCATCTGGTAACATCAGCATCACTCTCACTTGTGACAACCAAAGTGTCTGCAGACATTGCCAATAGTCCCCTGAGAGCAAAACTGCCCCAACTTGAGAATGAATGATACAGTCCAACCTCCTCATCTGAAGATAAGCTATCTAAAATCCAGATAAGAGGAGGAGACATCACCACATTTACACCTCTAGTTAGAAACAGAGTCAGAAGTATATCATAGTTTATCCCAGTTCCCAGTCAAGTATTCATTCGAGTCCTTATTTCATTCATTATGTCCTTGAAAATGATTCTGCTCCAATATATTCTTTCTGGCTTAAGCATATTTTATATTTATATCACAAGAACTGATAATTAAAAAACACTCTTGATTTCTAAATTTTGAAGGAAGATGAGCATTGTCTTATATTTGCCATTGGAGTACAACACAACTGATAGAATACACCACACACACACACACACACACACACTGATTTGGCTCCTGTGGTTATGGAGCTTTTCAAGTCCCACACTCTACTGTCTACAAAATAGCAACCTAGGAAAGCGGGTGGTATATTAAGAAGACCTGAGAGCCAGAGAGCCCATGATATAGATTCCAGTCTGAGTCTGAAGGCTTGAGAACCCGCAGCACCAAGAACAAGAGAAAATCAATGCCCTAGCTCAACTAGTCAGGCAAAGAACCAATCCTTCCTCCACCTTTGTGTTCAATTCATACTCTCAGGGGATTAGATGATGTGCACCCACACTGGGGAGGGCAATTTGCTTTATTCAATCTACTGATTCAAATGCTAATTTCACCTGGAAACAGCCTCCAAGAGACACCCAGAAATAATAACCAACCATCTGGGCACCCTGCGTCCCAGTCAGTTTGACACATAAAATTAATGATCACAGTGAATAAATCCAATAAGCAAAAAAGGGAAGAGAATAGGGCAAATACCTTCAGCCACTTGTAACCCATCTCATCTCTAGATCCTCATGTCACCTAATTAGTAGTCACTGTTCTATAAGAGCTTTGCTTTCCTCCTGAGCATTTCAAATTCCCACACCCAAATCAAAATTCCCACATCAATCCTGACGACATTTCCCCGAAGAAAGAGTAGCAACTGATCATTTCCCTATTAAATCCCCCCAAACCAAAATGCCTTATCTAAATAAGAAAGAAGCTGGTATCAAGTGCAGAATATACCTTAAGGAAGCTACTTTTCAGGTCGTTTTCTTTTTAATCTTTGGGGACCCACCCAGCATGTACATAGGTTGTTCCATTTTTACGACGCAATGCTTCGCACTGTTACCTGCTGGTGGTAGCAATACCACCCAGAACACCACCCAGAAGCAGACAGTGCTGCTTCTCCGATTCATGGACCATGATCCTAAGATGCTCTTGACATTTCACAAAGACCAAATTTCCTCATTTGATAATACAAAGGCATTCGTTGAAGAAAATGTCAATTGGCCAAGCAGTATTGCCCGTAACCAAGGGGACATGCTCCACCACCATGAACAGAAATCGGGGTGAAAGGCAATGAGGACTGAGTAGTAGCCACTTGGAAGCAGCGCTGAATGTGCACAACAAGCCAAAGGCTGCCCGTAAAGACAATCCAGGTGATCATGCCCTAACATTTTCTGAATTCTTCAGCATGTAAAGAGGGGCCAAACAGATTAGTGACAATCAGAAAACAGCACACTGATCTTCAAAGAGCTACCAATCTAGTGGAGGAAATTAGGCCAAAATCCTTGGAAAGCAAGTAATTCATTCAGCAGGGCCCCAACAGGAGCCAATGATCATATCTCAACCGGTATCATCAGCATGAAAGTGAGACAGGTCAGGCAGGATTAAATAAGAAAAATTCCTGCAGGAAAAAAATTCAGAACCAGCTAATTCAAGATATGAGAGAAGAGCCTCATGTTTTAATTCTTTTTGAAATAATTCCATTTGAAAGCTGCATATAAATGAAACTGAAACCACCCTGGAACAATATATTGTCTACTTTTACATTTTTGAAGAAGGCTCTTTCTTCTCTACTAAATTGAGCAATTCTTCGTTGTCATTGTAGTTTATATTTCCCACAATATTCCTCTTTATCTCATAATACGGTGTGAATCTTACAGCACTGAAAGGAAATAGATTTCCTAGAAGTGTCCACTTATTTACTCTAAGTAGATGGCAATCAGAAAGTGCCCTAGGATAAGTCCCTGTGAATTGCTGGGTTCTGAAGGGGTTCTTACTTGAAGTCATAAGTCAAAACCTCATATAAAGGAAAAAAAAAAAGGTACTAAATTGCTTTTTGTAAGTGGCTCAGATTTTCTTCCAAAAGACGAACAAATGAGTGGAGT
The DNA here is from genome assembly GCF_017311325.1 of Ursus maritimus. Taxonomy (NCBI): domain Eukaryota; kingdom Metazoa; phylum Chordata; class Mammalia; order Carnivora; family Ursidae; genus Ursus; species Ursus maritimus. The sequence continues at coordinate 20,662,326 of NW_024424230.1, read as the reverse complement.
TTCTGCTCTCCCTCTCCCTTCCCCACTAGCTAAATGAAACCAGCTATCAAATAGATGCGTGAAGTGAGGGCTCCATCTGAAATGGGTGATACATAATTTCCTACCGAATGAAAAGAGCTGAGAAAACATGTTTCATTCATTGTGTAAAATTTATAGTGTCTTCCATTCTGTTGAAGTCCCATAAATTTTTCTTTGAAAATTTGCAATATATCCGTAAGAGCAATCTTATGCTCCATCAGCTGAATCAAGATGTATCAATTTTTTTATACACACCGAAGACTCTTGAAGCGTCAGACCCAAGACATATTAAGTGGCCAGATGAGACTGGGAAGAGATAGGAACAAGTTACAGATGGCCTAAGTTAATGTTGTCAACAGAGAATCGAGCTTTTGAGAGCTCGACTGACAGCTCGGATGTGCTCCTTTGAGACGATTTCTTTGCTGTTGTTTTTAGGAACTCCATTTTCAAGTCAGTTATGGCAACCACTCAAAAGTCTTTCTTAAAAGAGAGCGTGTATTGCTTCCCGTCAATCTAACATTCAGTAGGCCAATGTTTGATGAGCAAGATGTTAGGATAATAATCCTGCAATTATGCTATCTGAATTGGTCAAAATTATGCTTTCCCTCCCCTCCCAGCTGGTCTCAATAAAGGTAAATATCTTGAAAAGGACACGTTTGCAGAATCTGCCACTAGGATTAGGTCTGCTTCAGAGCCACATTTAAATCCTGATTGATTTGAGAAGAACCTTCTTCAGTTGTTTCTGTTATTTAAAACAGGACCTTTGGGGGTGGGGGGAGAGGCCAAAAACAGAAATACAAGTAAGAATGGAAAACAAACACATAATAACATCATTCTTTTAAGATCTAATAAAGAATTCAGAAACTACATTTTATAATTACTAATGTAGGCATGAGACTAACAAGTTCTATGAAAGACATCAGTTTAAGCGCTGCTTTCCTTTCCGTCACTCTCACTGAAATATAATATTCTCCTGGTATTTTTATTTGAACAGACAACAGTAAACCTCATCTCTAAAGAATTACCTTTCCACTGTATTTTGTAAACAATCACAAATTTGGTGGTAACTGAGATGTTTTGATCCCACAGTAGCTGGACTCTGGAAAATGCTTTTCAGCTTTTTGAATAGCCCATTGTATTATGCGTTGTTGGAACATGTGACTGTGTCTGGATGTGGAAGAAAAGCTCACAGCCACATGATATATTGATTTGACATCACAATTCTGAATCCTGGGATGTAGAATTCAATAAATTATTACTTTTTTCTTCTGCAGATTTTTTAAAAAGTCTCTCTCTACAGCCTACAGATTAGATGTATGAAAATGCAATTTAGGAACTATCTTAAGTAAGATATTATATGAATATAAAATGGAAAACAAGATATTTTAAACTGAAGATGAGAAATAAAAATACATTAAAGATATATATGATATATATACATATATAAAGATATATGTGATATATATACAGATATAAAGATATATATATGATATATATACAGATACAAAGATATATATGTGTACATACATATACACATGTACACATAAAGCAATATTTCTCAAGTCTAGGTGTATAGACACCTCTTCCAAAGCGAAAAATATAGTAGACTTCTATTGTTGGTATAAATTTGTTAAACATATACAGACATAAAACTAACCTTATTTCTTCACTCTTACACAACTGTAAACTTAAAACAAATCTATAAATTAAAAACAGTTATGAAACCAATAAAAATCAAATAAGTAACAATAATTTAATGTTATGTACAATACTTCGCTGTACCTACATTGCCATTTACAATGTGAATATTGTATTGAATAGGAATTTGTACAGAATCATTTGGGTTTGATCTGTCTACTCTATGTTGCATCATTTGGTGACTCATTTTTAAAAATGCTTTTTCCCATTCAATTTATTGCAAAACCTTTTTCATATGGAATTCATTAAGTGAATCATTAAGTATTATCAGACCTACCTCTTTAGTTTTTTTCTTACTAGCAAGTGATACTAAATTAATTCATTAAAAGTTTCATCATGATCATAAATACAAATGAAAATACAGGTACTAAAATCATATGCCTGTACTCTCTTTTAAGATAGCTTTCCATGTGATTATGTATATGCTTATATCAAGAGTCTGATTATTGACCTAACCATTCAAAATTCAAATATTCTCATGAATAACTCAAGGATTTCTAAGAATAAGTTAAAGGAAGTGTTTATATGTGTGTGTGATTGCTTCCTTTAAGGTTCTACCTAAGTATTCTTGTAATTTTCTTATTCAGATTGTGGTCTTTTTCAGCAGCTGTATTACTACTGTGGACACAATGCAATCAACTTTTTCTTCCTCTTTCTTTGCTGGTCATTAGATCCCAGGTTGGATTATAAAAGTTTCCTGAGTGGTGGTAGTCCTACAAATAGGGGAAAACAAACTTACATGTTCTTCTAGAGGGCTGGCAGTGTAAAAACAAGTAGGCAGCCACCTCCTTGCTAAACTACCTAGAAGAATTTTCTCCAACTTCAGGTAATTAATTATTGTCTCAATTTCCAAAAAAAAAAAAAAAAGGATGTAGCTTGTCCATCTTACTTCTCCAGACACCTGGGGTCCAGAGAGTTCATGTACGAGTCCATTGCTAATCTTCCCCCAGAGACCCTCAGTTGTATGTGGATAAACTCTTCCTAAAATCCACCCACCTTTGGTCTTGCAGTTCCTGACGGAAGGATGCAGATACTCATCCAGCCTTTGGATAAGAAAGCTGTGAACCAGTGCTTTTGGTGGGGACTTCCCTTCAACAGTCTAAGGTCCCACTTGTACCCAGTTACCTATAGGCCCCAGGAGATATTTGCCTCTAAAGAAGAAATAGATCAGAATTGGATGGAACAGGGGTGCCTGGGTAGCGCAGTCGTTAAGCGTCTGCCTTCGGCTCAGGGCGTGATCCCAGCATTCTGGGATCGAGTCCCACATCAGGCTCCTCCGCTAAGAGCCTGCTTCTTCCTCTCCCACTCCCCCTGCTTGCGTTCCCTCTCTCGCTGGCTGTCTCTCTCTGTCAAATAAATAAATAAAATCTTAAAAAGAAAGAAAAGAATTGGATGGAACAGAGGGGAGAAGAATCTTTGGATCCCTCTTTCCCTCAACCACTTTCTGAGATCTCACAAGTTACACATGGGATGATGTATGTACTAGTCACATTAAGCTCTAACAGCTTGATCACTTAGCACTTTCATAACACAATACATAATACAAATCAAAATAATCACTGTTTTGGTTAAATCAAGTTTTCGTTGATAGTCAACAGAACAAAACAGCTTATTCTTTTTCTAACTTCTTCCCTGTTAATTCAACACACTTTATAATTCAAAGAAAAACAACAAAAGCATTTACTCCAATGCTTTTTCTATATCTTACTCTAATTATTTCTCCAAGTAATGTCATTGGAACCTGAAAATCTTTTTTTTTTTTTCTGGTTGGTTGATTCTATAGCTTAATTTTATTTTTCCCCTAACTGCTTTATAAAAATATTATTCTTGTTATAACATATATCTTGTAATTTGAGATCTACTTTGTTTTGTTTCAAAGCCTTAACCAGTATTAAATTATTAATGTGTTAATACATTAATATTAATATATTATGGAGAGTATTAATAAGAATGGTCTATAATTCATGAGAGTGATCTGAGTGCTTGGTCTGTAGATCCTCTAATCGTTTAAAAAATGGACTTGTAAATAAATTACATAAATGGCAGAAAATAATGTTTCCCCTGATTCTTATAAAACAATATTTAAACCCACCATTTCTATTGGAAATGACATATTCTGTGGACCTGGCATTAATTAACCAATAATTTTAGCTGTGATGACCCAACTCAGTGAACCTAGAAATGCAACATTTTTTATCAGATGAATATAACCAAAATACTGACCTAAAATAAAAAGAATATGAGAGGACGATATTGTTTCAAAATCTGGAAGTTCAAGCGAATGATCACAATGAACTTGAAACTGAAACTTAGCACCGTCTTTGATGAGGTATACAACTTACACGAATTGCTTGTTTTTAAATTATTCAGCTTTTTATCTACTATTCAGGGTACTTATCATCACCATTGTCACTAAGCATTTATCACATCTTGAACATTGTATAATGCGATAGAGCATAAAAGAAGTCTGGAACTTTGTATTAGGGTATGCTAAACTGACAAATATGTATCAATCCCCCAGTGTAAGTGTCCAAATACTATTAACATTTATTTTCTCTTCACATACATTACAGAGCATCTCCGGTCGGCAGGGAGTTATGCTCCATGCAGTCTCTCAGGGAACCAGGCTAGCAGGGACTCCACCATATTTAACACTGGTTATGACCATTTGGGCACATAGAAAGGGGAAAAGATCATGGTGGAGCTCTCATGGAAATTATTATAGCTTAGGCCTGAAAGAGGACTATTAAACTTCTATTCCATTAGCAAGAACTTTGTTTCAAAGTCACACAACTGCAAAGGCAGTTGAGAATTTAGTCTCAGTAACTAGGGAGAAAAAGAAAATGGATTTGGTGGTTAGCTAGGAGACTTTGCCACAGAATGTAAGTCATGACCATGAGGAATTTACAATCCAGGGGAGACAGAATACAGCAACACGATGGAACATATGCTGAGCAATAATTTAACCTTAGAGATAATAAATACTATAGGCATCCAAAGGAAGGGAAAATAATCAAAATTAAAGCTTTATAGAAAAAAATATGTCTAATCTAAAGGAGGTTAGATGGGTTTTCAGCAGAGTCAAAGGAGCCATTACACATTCATGGGAATGATTAGTGTTTTTATTCATACTGGGGAGGCGTAGCAGTAAAGTAGAACTTTGAAGACAAATGGTCCTGAGTTTAAACGCCAACTCTTTCTAGCTGTGTGACCTTGGGCAGGTCATTTAACCACTCTGATTGTACCAAGTTTTGGTAAAACTACGTTATCTTCTTTAATTTTTACATCAACCTTTATTTAGCTTATATCTTCAGGATAACAACAGGAATTTTCTTTAATCAGAAAAAGAGGGATCTGAAAATCTGCTCTTTAATAAAAATTCCAGGAGATGCTCACAACCGGTCAGTTTAAAAAATATTGCAGGGGCACCTGGGTGGCACAGCGGTTAAGCGTCTGCCTTCGGCTCAGGGCGTGATCCCGGCGTTATGGGATCGAGCCCCACATCAGGCTCTTCCGCTATGAGCCTGCTTCTTCCTCTCCCACTCCCCCTGCTTGTGTTCCCTCTCTCGCTGGCTGTTTCTATCTCTGTCGAATAAATAATAAATAATAAAAATCTTTAAAAAAATATTGCAAATATGTAATGCTCAATTATTATCACTGTTTTCAGAAAGAAAGCTTGTAGAGGAATCAGAATAGAAATGTTGAAATTAGACAAACTGAGTTTGAATCTCAATTCTACCATTTGCTAGCCGATTAGCTTCTGAGCCTACTAAATACTGATAATTCCGACCTTAAAAAGTGGTCCGCATGTTTTGTTTTTATTTTTCCTTGGCCATCTCGTTGTTTTCCAGTATTTTGCCCTTAACCTATAAATGTTACAGCTTCTCAGAAACCATTGTGGACTTTTCTATTTCTCTCTTATATGTGTGGTCCCAGATGAACTCATTCTTTCAGGCATTGTGAAATGCTAATTCTGTGCACTTTCTTCCTAAACAGTATCTTCAGCTCAGCCTTCTGATATCTGAAATGCAGATTCATAGGCAACCATCTAATACTATTCCACCAAAAGAGTTCAGAAGCATGTCAAAGTTGACATGTGTTTCTAAACCAGATTCTAAATTTCCACCTCATCCACCCCTATTACATGCATAAACACACACACAGGCATACACACACGTTCCTCCCTCAGTCTTCCCCATATGAGCACATGACAGCAGCAGCATCTGACTCATTACTTAAGGAAACCCTGCAAGTCGCTCTTCTGATTTCCTGAACTCACCCTTACACATATAATCAATCCATCACCAAAATATATCTTAAGCCTGACTGGTTCTTTCCATCTTTACAGCCATCACCCTAGACCTAGCCACCATCAACACATCTTTTCTGATCTATTAAAATAACTTCCTAACTGGTCTCTTTCCTTTATTCTTATCCATCCTGTGTCCATTGTCCATAGCTGCCAAAGTGACCTTTATAGACCTGAAAGGAATCATGTCACTCCCTTGCTTAAAACCCTTCAATAGTTTTCCATTATTCTGGCAAAACAATTCAAACTCCATAGCTTACAAAATCCTGAAATAATCTGATTTCTCTTTCCTTCTTCAATTTCACATTGTGCCATTCTCTCCTACATTGTATCTACTGTGGTTTTCTTTCTATTCTCTTAGAAACCAAGATCATTGCTGTCCAAGGGCTTTTGAGCTTTCTACTTGGCTGGATCCTTCATTTCCTTCAGGTCATAGTTCAGATATTACCTTCTCAGAAAATCTCTTCTGACCTCTAATCTGAAGTAGACAACCATACATTAGAGCATGCTTTGTCACCTACATCACTTGTCCCAATTTGTAATTATATATCCATGTGTTTATTTCCTTGGTTTTTTTTTTTTTTTTTGGTCTGCCCACTTTGTCTATTATAATTTATTTTTTAAAAAATTTTATTTATTTATCTGAGAGAGACAAAGAACACACGCCACACACATGAGTGGGGGGGAGAGGCAGAGGGAGGAGGAGAGGGAAAATCCCAAGCAGACCCATGCTGAACACAGCGCCAGACCTGGGCTTGATCCCATGACCCTGGGATTATGACCTGAGCTAAACCAAGAGTCAGACCCTTAACTGACTGAACCACCCAGGCACCCCTATTACAGCTTATTTTATCAATATACATATATATCCAGTGCTTGCAATTGCCTAGCATTTATGGGTGCTCCAAATATACATATTTAGTGTATGAATGAATTCAATTAATAGTAGATGAGGTTTTCTTGCCCCACTATCCACAGTGCAGTAGAGTGGTAAAATGAAAAGAATCCAAACCTGGATTCTAAATCTGGGTTTCACAACTTTCAACTGAAACTACTATTTTGAAATACAGTGCGAAATATAGTGCATTAATAAAAAATGTGAGGTATTGCAAAGCCAACAGATAAGAGACAACAGCCATTAAAAAGATACTTTATTGGGGCACCTGGGTGGCTCAGTCAGTTAAGTGGCTGCCTTCAACTCAGGTCAACATCCTGGGATTGAGGTCTGGCTCCCTGCTGAGTGGGGAGTCTGCTTCTTCCTCTCCCTTTGCCCTTCCCAACTCTCCCCCACCCAAGTGCACTCACTCGCTCTCTCAAATAAATAAATAAATAAAATCTTAAAAAAAAAAAAAGATCCCTTATTCCTCATAGTTCCCGAGAGGAGAGGCATGACATGCCAGGAGGACCCACACTGGGAATCATCGAGGTTGGTAAGGAGGTAGAGGGAGAAGAAAGAACTACGGCAGGATCCTGTATTGTGGTTTTTGCAGGAAGGAACTACTGAGAGGCAGGGATAGCAGGCTTACAACTGGCGAGTTTGAACAATTTCAACAGGCCCTGGAGCATAGGGGCTGTCCCTAGTTGTCTAGTACCTGGCCCTGGTGTGATTAGGGCCAGTGGATAGTGTTTCAGAGCGTGAGAGCCTGATAGAGGGGCTATTTGGGGTGTGGGCTCTGGAAAGGGTGGCTTGTATCTGAAAAGCACACTCACAAGTGAGTTGTTTCCTATCTCTAGGAATTGTCAATCCCCAGGAGGAGCCCTCTAAGGCCAGCAAGGCCCCAGATGTCAGAGCATCAGCAATACAGAAAATAAAGACATGGTTAATACAACTGTTTTGATGGTAAACCTCTTGACATCACTAAATTTCAGATCTCACATCTGAAAAATGGAGGTAATAATGTTCTTTACCGCCAAAAATTGGCGGATAATAGATATGAAGGCACTTTGAAAACACTAACCCCATTTATGAAGATAGTTTATGCTTTTGTAAAGAACAGCCCATCAAGAAAGCATGAGAAGTGCATTTTCTTTCCATACCATTGATGTGTTTGTGGTCACGTTTGCTCTGCTCTACGCCATCCACCTTGTGAGACTAATGATCTCCTTTTGTGAGAAAGTTGAGCAGAGGAGGAGGAGAGAGGTCAGTTTGAAGCCAGAGAGGAGAGACACTAAGCAAACCTCATTAGCATCATCCCTTAAATTGTGAGGTAAGCAGCAGCCACTGTCATGACCACTGGACATGACACGAGAGGGGTCCAAACTACGTATACGTAGTGGCTATTTGAAAGCATTCTTTATTCACCATGAAACTTCATTACAAGAAGTCAGTGAAAGATCAAATAAAACAAGCAGAAATGATAGTAGAGGAATTTTCTAATTATTTAAGGCAATAGAATATTTATATTAAAAAGAATTTATAGAAATTTGACGAGGTTATGAATATTTATGTAAAAATTAAGTGGAGAATGGGAACTCCAATCCATCAGCACCTCTCATTTCTTCACTCTCCTTGTTACGAAGTTCACATTCTATGGTAATCACTAACTTGAGTTTTTGGTCTCAGGGAAGTGGGAAATTTCTCTCAGAGGACTTCTACTTTCTCTAGAAAGTAGGAGGGGCTTTCATTTCTGAGCAGGTAGTGGGAGGAAGCAAAGGATTAGAACTCTGGGGAGAGGGGAAAGTCTGAAATAAGCATGACCAGCGGGAGGAGAGAATGAGGTGCTAAGATTGTTGACTTATTAGAGGATCTAGTCTGTTGTGTTGTGTAACTAATATTCTTGTACATTCCCAACTTCCTTTTCCCCTCCAACCCTGTGTGAGTTGAACTCTGCCCTGAACAGCTGAGCTTTGAGGAAATGACACAACACAAGATTAGAACTTCTAAAAAAACAGCAACCTTACTTGAGACCTTCATTACACCTAGAAATCCTATTGTGCTTGTCTGGTTAATTCAGTCTCTCCTTCTGAACTCTCTACAAGCTGACCGCAAATCTTCCCCTCTTCTCAAAATTTTGACCATTGTCTTTCTACCACCCATTCAAGTAGGTGAATTTGTAAAGAAAATAGAAACTCTCAGATAGAAACATGTCCATTTCCTTGAGACCAAGCATGCAAACTTACTTCAACTGCACCCATTCTATTCTCTCCTATTTCAGATGAGAACTAGCTCCGATCCAAGACCAATCTAGTTCCTTCTCAGGAACATACATGTTACTCTATGATTCAACCTCTTCTTCCCATGTAGTTCCTTTTCACGGTTATTAAGTGATCTCAATCTGTCCCATTAAAACACACAAACAGAAAGTAAAGCAAAAATCCCTCAACCTTTCAATATCATTTGGTAACATACTCTCTTTTCACAACCGTATTTCTCAAAACTCATCAATACCCTATGTTTTAATTTCTAATTTTCCGTGCACTGTTCAATAATTTTCAACCTGGTCTTCTGCGTATTTATCTCCCAGTAGTGTTCTTCCATGGATCACCTCTAAAAACCCTGTGGATTTTTCCTACTCCTCATCTTACCTCACTTATAGTCGACATCCACATTTGCTCAGTACACCCTTTTAAGTATAGTTATCTTTTGAGGGATTCCTTGATAAATACTCTCCAGATTTTTTCCTACTGCTCTGATAATCTTTGTCAAATTTTCAAGTTTGTCTCCTCCTGCCTGGGCCAGGAGTTCTTCAGGACTCAGCCTTGATTTCTCGTATCTTCTCACCCAATGTGCTGTCCCTGAGAAATCTCATTTATAGCTGCCACTTTAATTTCACAGGACTCCCAAATACCTGTCTTCAGCCTAAACTTCTTTTCTTAACTACAGACCTGCCTATCCAAATGCCATCTTGTGATTCCTCTTAAATAACTCATAGAAATGTCGAAGTAAACAAGGTCAAAACCAAATCTCCTGATCTTCCTCTCTGAACTTGACTCTCTTCCAGAGTTTTCCATCACAGTAAAGGGCTCACGATTCACCCAACTGTACAAACCAGAAGTGTAAGAGTCTTCACTTGTTTCCCTCACACTCTTCCTCACTGTGAGTTTTATCACCTACTTCTTTAATCTACCCATTCCTTTCCCCGTTATCATCACTCTGATGGAAGCTACCACCATCTTTTACTTGACTATGCTAATAGCACACTCACTCATTTATTTGCATCCACTCTGACCCCTCTCTAAGTCCCAAGATAACACTTCACCCTCATTTCCTGACTATCCCTGATAGGCAGGATTCCTTAAGATGGCTTAGGGGTCCCTGCATGAACTTCCTCCAAACTCCTGCCCAGTCTGGTCCTGTCCTACATGTCGCTGCACTCTCCTAACTGGTCCCTGGCTTACCTCCAGATCATGACCTCCCAGTACTCTCTCACAGTCTGGGTTTTGCATACACCTGTCCCTTTTCCCAGACTGTTTTTCCTTCTTCAAATTCCTTCCATACCTCCTGCTTATCCTTCTGATCTCCGCTCTTTATCACAACATTTATCACTTCTTTAGAGGAGCTTTTCAGAACCTTTCTGACTGCGTAAAAACACTACCAATACCATTATAAAGTTTTACAGCACTGTTTTGCCTCAATATCACATTTGGGGAGGCTTTATTTGATTAATGTCTCTTTCCCCACTATAGTATAAGTTGCACATGGGCAGGATTCATGTTTGCTTTCCTCTTTATTTTATCAATATCATTTATCATGGTGTTACATTTCACATAGTTCCTGACATTCATGCATTCATTTCACAAACATTATCCATATTCATATTATAAATGAATATGCATAAATGTTAAATATTATAAACATCTGTGTATATAGGCACATACACATATACACACCTATATTAACTTATAATAAATCTGGGCACTAGAGTGTTTTGTCTGAGGTGCCATAGCTAGTAAATGTCAGACATGATTCAAACTCCAGTTTCAAAGCCAGTAGCTTCCCTGATACGACACAGGCCCATAAACCAAGTGTAATTTGTCCCCCGTACTGAAGTAGATCCTTACCTTGGCCTCATGTCGGAATCACCTAAGAAGCTTTTAAAAATGTTGATACCCAGGTCCCAGTCCCAGAGATTCGATGTTTTGATTAGTTTAAGGTTAGGCCTGCGTATCTGTAGTTTATCAAGCTGCCCAGCTGATTCTTATATGTAGCCAGGGTGGAAAATATTTGTTAGACTGACAAAACTAATTAAGTGGAGAGGGTAGCCTAAGATAATAGTGATGAAAATACAATTTTAAAAATAGGAAATTAAGAAAACGAATGGAAATTGAAGTTAGTGGCCTATGATTTTCCCTTTTATTTCTTTTTAATTAGTTGTTGTGATTACCCTCTCTTACCTGGTTAATAGCCATCCAATGTCTTCAGGTCCTTTTCCCTGAAACCTATAAATGTTCTCTCACAAGAGAAGGGAAATCTTTGCAGATTCAATTAAATTAAGGATCTTGATGTGGGGCGATTCTCCTGGATTATCCAGATGGGCCCTAAATCCATCCACAAGTGTCCATGAAAGAGAGAGACAGAGGGAGAGTTGCACAGACAGAAGAGGAGAAGGCGATGTGAAGGAGGAGCAGAGGCTTCAGCGATTAGACCCCAAGGAGCCACAGAGCCCAGAAGCCACAAGGAAGAGTCTCCACCAGAGCCCATGGGGGAAGTGAGGCTCCACTGCCATGTGACATTGAGTTCAGACTTCTGGCCTCCAGAACCTGAGAGAAAAAAATTCCTGTTGTTTTAACCCTTCAAGTTTGTGGAAATTGGCTATAGCAGCCATAGGAAACTAATACACCTGGGTGATGATAATTTGACTAAAATATACTATCTACCTATAACAAATTTTTCTAAAGTCATATGTTCTACAGAAGGGGGAATGAACCATGAGAGACTATGGACTCTGGGAAACAAACTGAGGGCTTCAGAGGGGAAGGGGGTGAGGGATTGGGATAAGCCGGTGATGGGTAGTAAGGAGGGCACGTATTGTATGGTGCACTGGGTGTTATATGCAAGTAATGAATCATGGAATATTACATCAAAAACTAGGGATGTACTGTATGGTGACTAACATAGTTTAATAAAAAATTAATATAAAAAAAGAGTAAAGTGACAATAAGGGTATCCCTGTCTCAGCCCTCTTCTGCTCTTTTTAAGCTCAAGCCTCTCCAAGCATTCTTCCCAAATAGTCCTGGGATTCCCCTGGGCTGTCTCACAAATGTCCTGAGAATTGGCTGCCTTGTCTCTTAGACGATATTTTCATTTCCCACCTGGCATGCCCATAGCACTGTGGCAATGTCTCTGATCACATGCAACCCAACAGGCTGCCTTCCAAGAGTGCCATGGTCATGGCTGATATCTGTCTGTATGAGTGAAGACGAGGCTAAAACTGGAACCCATGATCTGAGCCAGTGGGAGGTCCATTGGATTGTTGTTTTCCAACTATCTCCTTGATTACACTTAAAGTTACATTTAAAAGGGCAGCGTAAATTTGAGATAAGACAAATTAACTGGTTTCAGAAATGCTACCCACACATTACAAACATATTAGTGATTTCTCTGAGAACATAAAACCTTACTCTAATTGTGAAATGGCCCATTGCCTCGTAATTCTAATGTCACTATCACCAAGATTTGGATCCCCCACTGGAATAATTTAAAAATCTACATCTTCTTGGGGCACCTGAGTGGCTCAGTTGATTAAGCATCTGCCTTCCGCTCAGGTCATGATCTCAGGGTCCTGGGATCCAGCCCTGTGTCAGGCTCACTGCTCAGCGGGGAGCCTGCTTCTCCCTCTCCCTCTGCCTGCCGCTCTGTCTACTTACACTCTCTCTGTCAAATAACTAAATAAAATCTTTAATAGAAAAAAAAAGAGAGAAAAATCTACAGCTTCTTATCCATTGTTATTTACTGGATTTTTTGAAATTACAGCTCTATGGCCACTTGCGATCCAGAAACAAAGGATTATTCGGGTTTTATCTATAATCACAGCTGAGGATCCATATTTTGAAATGTCAGCCGTTACTGATAAGGCTTTTTCCTGTTAATTTTAAGTTCAGTGTGTTTATTTTGCTTCTTCTTGTAAAGGAGATCTATATTTCATTGATAAATTATCAAGTGATCACTCAAGAACTAAATTTACAGACTAAATCTGCCACTTGTCAGAGTCTTTCAGTGTCTCTCCATTCCGAAATGATTGATCCCCCTGGCTTACAGGACACACACATCCACATCCTAGAATCAGATCATTAATAACACCATCATTAACATGTTTTATATTTAATTCTAGTGGTAGGCACGAGGCATTTTTTCCTTTAAGTTTAAACCTCAATCACATTAATTCCCATTTATCAATTTATTATTCATCCTTAGAATTGATCATCAAAGTATTTATCTGACCCCATTTCCTGCCTAGGTCTGTAATATCTGGCAATATAATTAATTCTTACACTGATATTCTGTAAAAGCACAACAATATTAAAAGCATTAGACAAATACACTGCTTCTATGTACCTTAATAATTATAATATTTTCTAGACATTAGAACTTCCAATAGTTGAAAGAAGTGCCTGAGAAAAAAAAATCTATAAATACAAAATAAATAACAAAATATAAAACCAAGATATTATTGTCACAGCTAAAGATTATTTTCCTTTCCATCTCACATTTGCTAATAAAAGATATATTCTGAGAAGATGAGATTGAGGTGAATGATGGGACAGTTTCTCAATATTCTGAAAAGAATGCAAGTTCTGGAAACATAGGCCAGCACGGGCAGGATGTATAAGACAGATGAGAATCCTATAAGTGGTCCAAAAAATGTTGAAAATTATCCCTAATGAGAGGATATCTAATGAGAGTAAACAAAGAAGTGTTCTATCTTCAGGTGAATCCTGGGAAACTGAGAAGTAGAACGGCGGGTGGGGGAGCTAATTCTCATCCCTTTACTGAAAAGCTGATGTCATCAATAAAAATGAAATAATCAGGAGCACAGGGGTGGCTCAGTAGTTAAGTGTCTGACTTTCGATTTCAGCTCAGGTCACGATGCCAGGGATGTGAGATCAAGCCCCATCTTGGGCTCAGCACTGGGCATGGAGCCTGCTTGGGATTCTTGCTCTCCTTCTCCCTCTGCCCCTCCAGCCTGTAATTTTTTTTTTTTAACGTAATAATCATAATGGCTGGTTTGGCTGATCGGATTGTTGATCATGAGAGGTACATGTTTACTCTCTAAATAAAGTTAGGGTTTGTAGGAACTTTTATAAATATACCATCAATGAGGGCTGTGAAATGTTAATACAACATTCACTAAGCATCTAGGAAGAATTAACCCAGTTGCAAGGGGGATTAATTAAAAGATTAGGAACTGGAATGATCTGGCTCAAGATTGCTGAGATAAAAGTAAAAGACAAGTTATATCATTTCTATTTTGGATGTAGAAATGTTGAGCTGAAGGAAAATTAATTATCTTCCCTGGAGGACACCAGAGAACAGAAATAGACTACAGATTTGACTTCTGCCCTTTGCGATTTTAAGACATTTAAGGTAACCTTGACACATTAGAAAATCTTTCACATTTTGTTTCATTCTATGTTTCCTGATTTTTTTAAACTGAAGAGCTAATCACTCTTCAATATGATTCTCCAACTCCCCCTTAGCTTCAGATTCATTTATGCAGTCGGTTTTCTAATTGACATCTCTACCTGAATGTTGTGCAGGAAATCCTACCTCAATATAATGAAAATGGGACTGCCCCCCAAAGTAGATGCCTATGGGCCCAAATGTCCACACACGCACACACTGCCAAACCTTCTTCACTTCTCCTTTATCAGGAGGCTTCTCGGTCGGACATCTACCCAGTCACTCAAGCTGGGAATCTGCTACCTCCACCACTGGCTCCCTTTCCCACACCCTCCAAAATCCAATTTCTGTCTATGCTTCTTAATTTTTCCCTTCGAAAGCATGGCAGATAAGTGCATGAAAAGCATTCCACCACCTACACGCCCCTGCTAAGCCTGTGCAGACATAATTAAACAATCACAATACCCATTGCTGCGAATCCTGAATACACCCCCATGTAATTCCTCAAAACAATGCTCCTCGCAGACCCATCAGGAAACTTGTCTTCCCAGTCCTTGATGTTTCTATTTCTTCCTCCGTATCATGACTTCCTCACTTCTGGATTATCTTATTTCTTTTCTGAACTACTTCAACGACCCCTTTGTTGTTCTCCCTACCTCTGGTCTCAACCCTGTATGATTTACTCTCAGTATTGCTGCCAGAAGGATCCCTCTAAAAATGCAAATACGTCTGTGCCAGATTCGGAAAGAAAGAAAGAGAGAAAGAGAGAAAGAGAGAAAGAGAGAAAAAGAAAGAAAGAAAGAAAGAAAGAAAGAAAGAAAGAAAGAAAGAAAGAAAGAAAAGGAAAAAATCCGTCATTTCCCCATTGTAGAATTTAAAGTCTTTAGTTGCCAGAAGGGAGGTGGGTGGGAGGATGGGTTGAGTGGGTGTTGGGGATTAAGGAGCACACTTGTGGTAAGCACTGCGTAACGTATGGAAGTGCTGAATCACTGTGTTGTATACCTGCAACTAATTTACACTGTGTGCTAACTAACTGGAATTTAAATAATAGCTTCAAGTCTTTATTATAGTTTACAGCACAAAGTTCTCCATATCCTGCGTATACCTACCTGCCCATTCTAATCTCACCACTTCCTGCCACCTTCCTGCCTTAATGCTTTAGTGTAACCAAACTATTTTCAATACCATAACTTTTTCATGCTGCTTCCCCCATCACACCTTTGCTCATGCTTTCTCCATTGCCAGAAACATCCTTTTTACCCCCCGTGCCACCTAATTTACACTTTCTTTACCTTTAAGTCTCAACTGAAACATGGATTTCTCATAAAAATCATTCTCTGGTCCTTGGTATTTCCCCACTCCATATGCACACTCCTTTTGGATTAGAGTTTCTGTCTCTGCTTCTATTGTTCCCGTTCATGCCTCTGTCAAGGCACTGAAAATATCTTCCTGTGGTTATTTATTTAGTGATACTATCTTCCGGGCTACCCCCATAAGGATAAGGATTGGTACATGTGAACTTTTAGAGTCTGTAAAATTCCAGAGTCTATTTAATCGGGGACCCAATAAATGTTTATTAAAGTGAACTGAATGGAAACTAAGGCAAGTATTCCAATATCAAACTTCCCATGTAGAAGTTGACTACATTGGAATTATTCAATAGAATGGATAAGGAAGATGTGGTATATATGTACACAGTGGAACACTGTGCAGCCATAAAAAAAGGATGAGATCATGTCGTTTGCAACAACATGGATGGACCTAGAGGGTGTTACGCTAAGTGAAATAAGTCAGACAGAGAAAGATGAATGTATTATTTCACTCATCTGTGGAATCTAAAAAAACCCAAATGAATAAACAAACAAACAAAAAGCAGAATCAGACCTATAAAGACAGAGAACAAACTGATGGTTGCCAGAGAGGAGGGAGAATGGGGGGATGGGAAAAATGGGTGAAGGGGAGTGAGAGATCTTCTGGTTATGGAATGAGTAAGTCACAAGAATAAAAGGCACCTCATAAAGAGTATAGTCAATGATATTATAACAGTGTTGTATGGTGACAGACGGTAGCTACACTTGTGGTGAGCACAGCATACTGTATAAACTTGAATCACTGTGTTGTATCCTACAACTACACTGAAATAAAAACATTTTAAAAAAAGAAATTATTCAACCATAAAAAAGAATGAAATCTTGCCATTTATGATAATAGAGGTGCACCTTGAGGGCATTATGCTAACTGAAATAAGTCAGACAGAGAAAGACAAATACCAGATGATCTCTCTTATGGGTAGAGTCTAAAAAGCAAACAATAACAACAACAAAAAACAAACAAGCTCATAAATACAGGGAACAGTTTGGTAGTTGCCAGAGGCAAGGGTTGGAGGACGGGAAAAAATGGATAAAGGGGGTCAAGATATTAAAAATAAATAAATATTTTAAAAATTTAATATAGTGAACAACAAATATTTCTGGGAGACAGGAAATGAGGAAAGGAAAGGCAGAACAAAGGTTTATTGACTAAATCAAATTCTGCTGTAATCATTTATTTATAAGTTTAAAAAAAGTAGAACTTGCCAATCTATTAGTATTTGCTTAGCATTATTTTATAACTATGGAGGTAACTGTTCTTTTCTAATTTTTTCTAAGCAAAGTTACTGTAGCAGAAGCTCAGGCTGTGATATTTGACTCTCTACCAGGTAGTGGAAACAGTGCCACATGGTGAAAAGGTGCTTTACTTTGCTAGGGCCATCATAACAAAACATCACAGACTGGGTGAAATTCAGTCTCACAGTGATAGAGGCCTGAAGTCCAAGATCGAGATGTTGGCAGGTTTGGTTTCTTCTGAACCTTCTCTCCTTGGCTTGCTTACAGCCACTTCTCACTGCGTCCTCACATGATCACCTAATCATCTGTGTGTGGGTCCTGATCTCCTCTTTTTATACAGACACCAGTCATAGTAGATAAGGGCCTGCCTTATGATCTCATTTAATTTAAATACTACTTTAAAGGCCGTATCTCTAAATACCATCATGTTCTGAGAAACTAAGGATCGGGGCTTCAACGTATGAATTTTGGAAGAACACAAGAAGGCAATAGATGTCAGGAATTTTCTTTAGCAAGGATCCCCCTAATAAATAACTAAAAATATGATAGGAATACATGTGTCATAAATTAATCTCATCAGTATAGTATCTATAAATCAAAAAAGGCTAAGTTCCTCGGGATGCCCTCCCACAGTATATTTACGGGAAAGCCATCGGACAGAGTTTGGTGCTAGTCCACTTTATCAACTTCTACTTAAGTGCTCTGAATATAAATTTCCATTTCTACTCATTATTATTTTTTTTCTTCTTGGAAAAATCACGTGATGGCTATTTACACAATGCTTAAACATCTAGACAATGTTTTCTTCTCATTGGTCCATATGAACAATTATTTCATGGACTTAAATGCTTTCAAATTGCTGTAACCAGTCAAGTCAGAGACATTGGCAAAGCTTGTTAATAAGCGAGTTCTTCGGATATTAACATGGGACAACAGCATTAGCAAAAATCTTTAATGCTCCAATAGGTTAAGCAATTTGTATTTATAAACTCAAAACAGACCTGAGAAACTGCTCCTTAAAATTAGTTACAAAATCTAAAATGTATTTTAAAAATTAAGTGAGCTAATTAAATTCAGAATCAGTTTTTAAAAAGCACTTTCAAAACCTGGAGCCAATCTGTTTGTTATTGTTGTTTTTTCCTTCTTAGATAGATAATGCATCGTTCATTTTGGAAAATTATAGCAAAGAAAGGAATAGAAATTAAATTCACACCTCTCTTAACACTATGTGATATTTTTGGGCAATGACAGAGGTTCTAGAGTCTGAGTTACATCCTCTCTAGAGATCTAAGTAGATTTGTGGGGGGTATTTGTATGTGTTTTTGATGCTAATATTAAATAATATTCATAATATATTAGGTTAAAAGCCATACGTATCCACTTCCAGGTATTTGCCCAAGTGAAATAAAAACCTATGTTCCCGCAAAAGCATATTCACAAGATATTTATGGTAGCCTTGTTCTAAATACTTACTTATTTATTTCTTTTAAGTAGGCTCCATGCCCAGCATGGGGCCCACTATGGAGCTTGAACTCATGACCCTGAGATTAAAGCCTGGATGTTTAACAACTGAGACACCCAGGAATCCCTATAATAGTTTTGTTTTTAATCACCAAATCTGGAAATAGCCCAGATGTCCCTCAGCTGGGAAATGGGTAAATTGTGATACATCCATACAATGGAACACTATTTAGCAATAAAAACAAACTTTCAACATATAGAACACAGAGGAATCTCAAATACATATTGCTGGGTGAAAGAACCAAAAAGGTTACATACTGTATGATTCCATTTACCTGATACTCTGGAAACGCCAAAACTACAGAGAGGAAAACAAATTCGTGGACTCTAGAAGATAAAGAAAGGTTGAGGGAGGATTTGACAAACAAGGGAAAAAAGAAACAAACCACAAAACACTCTTAACTATAGAGAACAAACTGATGGTTAGCATGAGGGAAGGGGGGCAGAGGGTGGGTGAAATAGGTTATGGGGATTAAGAGTTCACTGATCTTGATGAGCACTGAGTAATATATGGAATTGTTGAATCACTATATTGTGATTAATATAATACCGTATGTTAACTACACTGGAATTACAATTTAAAAAGAGAGAGGCAGGTGCCTGGGTGGCTCAGTTGGTTAAATGTCTGACTACGGTTCAGATCATGATCTTGGGGTTCTAAGATCCAGCCCCGCATTGGGCTCCTCACTTAGCGTGGAGTCTGCTTGTCCCTCTGCTGCTCCCCCTGCTTTCTCTCTCTCTCTTTCTCTCTCAAATACATAAATAAAATCTTTAAGAAATAAAATTTAAAAAAGAGGTCTTGGGGGATCATTTTTGGGGAGAAGAGTAATAGAATTGTTCTGTACTTCGATTATGTTGTTTGCATGACTATCATTTGTTGAAACTCATAGAACTGCACATCAAAAATAGTGAATTTTACCATATGGAAATTAAAAATAAATGTAAAACATATTATGCAGAGGAGTATCTATGTTATGTGTTCCCTTAGGGTTTTGTTTATATAAATGATACCTGTAATATATATATCACAAAATTCACACATGCTCATACATGTGTATAAACCATTTCCAGCACTTACCAAGAAACTGAGAGGTTGCCACTGAGGAAGAATAGAGGCCCCAGAGTGTGGGGAGAATCTTGATTTTCATCGTGCATAATCTTATTACTGTTTGAGTTGTTTACTATATCCATATAGCACTTTCCAATTAAAGAAACACTAAACTAAAAGAATATATAAACATTCCAGTCTTGCAATCTTGGAGGCTATTTAGGTAAATTTTCCTTTCTCACCGGACAGATGAAATATCCTCTTTCCTTGAATATGGATACAATCAGGTTATAAAAAATTTCTGCAGGTTACATGGGCAACAAAAGCTGTGTGAACACTGGGGTTGCAGGGTTTCCCTGGTCCATAAGGGATTCTAACAATTACTCTCTGGTGAGAAGCACGAGCCAAAAATCAATGAAGGTAAAAGCAGAAGGTTGTTCCATGGTGGGAACAGCCTCTGTTTCACCGATAGCTGTCAGCACAATCTTTGGAAGTAAAAAGGACTCCGAAAACTATGGGAGCTTAGTATCTAGGATGCCCAAGATGGCTGCCAGCCAAAACTTTATACATACAGGGATGTCTATTAAATTTTCCACATTTAAACTGCCAACGAAACATATTAGAGCTGTAGAATTCACTTGTAATCAAGAAACCTTTAAACAATATGCTGTTTAAACAGGGCTTTGCCGAGTCTTAAATGACTGGACATAACAATGGTCTTCTCCAGGGCTATGCAGGATGCAGATAGAGTGACTGCCTCACCGGTCATGCATCTCAGACATCCTACAGACTTTATCATGTTCTGAGAAGGAGGTACTACAACATCTTAATAAAAAGTAACATAAAGTGGGAACCTGGGTGGCACAGTCGTTAAGCTCAGGTCATGATCCCGAAGTCCTGGGAGCGAGCCCCATGTTGGGCTTCTCATCAGGGAGTCTGCTTCTCAGTCTCCCTCTGCTCCTCCCCTGCTCGCACTTGCTCTCACTCTCAAATAAATAAATAAAATCTTCAAAAATTTTTAAAAAATAGTATTTGCTAATGGAAACATGATGCTGGAAATTTGGAAGAGTTTTGCCATTTTTGTTTGTTTTAACCTTTAATTAGGAAGTTTAATTCTCACACAGAAGAGTGCATGGGATATAAATGAAGAACTCCATATTATAATTTCTGAGGATATAAATGCTTTATCAGATATGTGTGTTATAAATATTTCTCCTAGCTCCTTACTTGCCTTTTCATTTTTTGAATATCTTTTAAAAAGCATCACTGTTGATTTCCACTAAAAACAATTTATCTGCTTTTTAGGTAGTCAGGTCTAATATATATTTGCCTATTTCATGTTTACAAAGATACTCTGCTATGTTTTCTTCCAGAACCATTACAGTTTTAGTCTTTATGTTGAAGGTTATCAAATTTGTGGGCATGGAGTTGTTCGTAGTACTGCTTTATTATCATTTCAATGGACACGAGATCTGCACTGATATTTTTTCTTTCATTTCTAAATTAGTTATTTGTGTCCTCTCTTTTTTCTCAGTTAATGTGTCTGAAGGCTTACCAACTTTATTGACCTTTTCAAAGAACCAGCTTTTGGTTTTATTGATTCTATTGATTCTCTCTATTGATTTCCCATTTTTAATTTCACTGATTTCTGCTTCACTTTTTATTCTGTCTTCTTCCTTTTCTTTCTCCTCTTCTCTCTTCTCCTTCTTCTTATTCTTCTACTTCCTCTTCTTTTTTTTCCTTACTTTGGATTTAATTTGCTCTTCTTTTTCTAGTTCCTAAAGTAGAACTTAGATTATTGATTTTAGATCTTTCTTCTTTTAAATATATGTATTCAAATCCCACAAACATTGATGCTACATTTTCATTTTCATTGGAGATTTCTTCTTTGACTTGTATTATTTTAAAATGTGTTGTTTGATCTCCAAGTATTTTTGTCTTTTCTAGATACCTTTCTGTGATTGAGATCTAGGTTAATTCCACTGTTTTCTGACAGAAGACATTATATGATTTCTGTTGCTTTAAATCTTTTATGGTGTGTTTTAGGGTCCAGCATGTGGACTAGTTTGGTGAATGCTCCATGTGAGCTCTTGTTGGATGAATTAGTCTATAAATGGCCATTACATTCAGTTGATTGATGGTGGTGGTCTGTTAAACTATGTCCTCAATGATTTTCTACCTATTAGATCTATCCATTTCTGAAAGAAGGTGGTTGGTATATCCAGCAATAATATTTCTCCTTGTAGTTCTATTACTTTTTTATTCACGTATTTTTATGTTTCTTTTAGGCACATACATGTTATACCTTCTTAAAGAACTGACCACTCCATCGTTATGTAATGCTCCATTTTATCCTATATATATGTATGAATTCATCCATGTGACTGGGGAACATACTCTTCCATATGATTCTAATTCTTGGAAGTTTGTTGAGATTTGCTTTATGATCCAATCTATGGTCAATTTTTATAAATATTCTCTGTGTGTTTGGGGGAAAAAAGCCTTTTGCACTTGTCGAATAGGATATTCTATTAGGTTGATTTTGGTAATTTTTTTGTGACCTTGCTCTTCAATTAATTCATATTTTTTAACTATTGAGAGTAGGGTGTTTAAAATAGCTTATTATGATTAATTTACTGCCATTTTGGCCTAATGTACATTTTAAGGGCATGTTATTAAGTACGTAAAACTATACAGTTGTATTTTTCTAATAATCATTCAATGAAAGAATGATATTTTCATCAGATTCATTTCCTTAAGTTTGGTGTCTGGCTTTCTCCTTGTTCTCCTGGATTTAATATGTAACCACTTGTTTCAAAATCATTTAATATCACCAAGGAAATACTGAGGGAAGAGAGTATGAAGCCACATACTTATTATGATAATATATATCTAACAAGTAATTAAATTACATGTTTCATCCCTTTATTATTTGGTTATAACTGTATAACAAACCACTGAAAAATGTATTATCATAAAATAATAAGCATCTGTTATTAAATATGGATCTGCAGATCATTTGCACAATTATTGGGATTTTAGCTGGCTCACTCACACATCTACTGTCAGCTGGCTGATCATCTGTGGGCTAGTCAGTCTTGAAGAGGATCAGGTCCTTCCTCCATGTGGTCTCTCATTCTCCAGCAGGCTTGCTCTTGTGTCAGTGGCCAACGTTCAAAGAGAAGTTGGAAATAGTGCCATTCTATTGTTGGAATTGGCACACCATCATTTCTATTGAATTTATTGGCCAAAGCTAGTAACAAGGACGGACTAGACGAGAGTTGGGGAAATAGACCACCTCTTGATTGGTGGAACTGCAAATTACATTGCAAAGTGTGGAGGTAGAAGAAAGGATAAAGAACTTGGAACAGATTTGCAATCAGTCAATAACATACTCAAATCTTTGAGGATGTGCAATGTAAGAGAAATGAAAGGGGTCAAAATAATTTATTTTCAGTTATGTTACATGATTCCTCCTCCTTGTAACATGTAATTATATCTGAATTATCTCTATAATTAAGTATATTAACAGAGGAAATTTTGGACCAAAAAATATGCAAAAGAGAATGGAGAGGTCATCTCAAACCTACATTTTTTACAAATTTTACCAACGCTAGGAATGCTTTTCCATCTTTCCTGTTACATAAGATTTAATTTGGAATTCTTCACTTCGGATGAGATTATCTAATGCTACTTTAGGTTTAACCTGGACTAGCTACTGTGTTTCCTGGGGACCATGCCAAAAACTCAAATATATATAAAGTCCCAGAGGATGAAGGTATCTAAGACTTCTGTTTAGAAGAAGAGTAAAAGAATTGGACAGAATCCTGGCTCCTAAAGTGCCCTGAGGGACTCTTGCCTTTGCTGTGACATAATCCTCCCAAGACCTTCACCTCTAAATCTCTAATTGTCTTGAAATGGCTGGTTATGGCTCAGCCATCCAGAGATTTATCTAAACCCTTATTTAACCCATTTAAACTTTCAGCCAGTACAATCTTCTGGGAATATCGAGTTTCATATGTGTTTTGAGAGTTCTCAACTCTTCAGCTGTAATTATATTCCCTTGAGTCCAACAGAAAAGTACTTGGTACTTGTGGCTTTAAAATCCATTTACAGAAAAGACTACAGTCCTATAGCTTCTATTAGACCCAAAAAGAAAAAAAAAATCGTGTGTGAGTGTGTGTGTGTGTGTCTGTCTGTCTACTGGCTTTTGTATTTTATAATATGAATTAAGATTCAGATTATTTTCTCCTTAAAATTCTTTATTAACCTAACTTGTTGCCCATATGTTAATAAAATTGGTAAAACTTTCTTTCCTCAAGCTATAAAAAAGCAAAATTGTTCTTCATTTAAGTTTTCCCCATGTTCCTTCAGCTTTGGTACAGGAACATAATGCAGGGTGTTACCATTTTATAATTTTATTTTTATTCCTCTTTTAGGATTATTTTCATTTTTTTTTCCTATTGGAAATGTGCAGGAAAAAAGAAACTCATAACTTCCTCACTTCCTGTGGGAGTTAACGGCTGCTAAGGATAATAACCAGCAGAGTACTGTATGGTATATTAATGTTTCTACAGTTGCCACAATGAAATAATTTGATAATCAAGAATTTGAACTATCAAGTTTAAGTGGTAAAAATTAAATAAAAATAAAAGTTTTAATAGATGATGAGGATCATTAGAATGGAGATAGATTGATAGACGATAGATAGATGATTGATAGGTGATTGGTTGGTAGATAAGATTTTTTTGGTATTTTTTGTATTTGTAGATGATCATATTTAGGGACTAGCCCATTTGGGGGATTTTTCCTTTATTTCTGAGTTTTATTTCAAATATTGGTTATATTAACAAAACACCAGGGCTTTAGGTCATAGTGACAGATTCCAGGCACAATTTACTCCTGACTCTAAGACTCTGAAGGAAAAAACAATGATTCCATCTATCTCCCCTGTTGTTCTCCTCTACTATAAATTATGTTCTGGTGAGGGGGGAAAAAAAAGAAAGTTATGATAAATTCGAGCTGGGATATTTCAGAAAGCAGAATTTTGCCAAGTGTGTTTGATGAAAGTGTATTGGAAGACTCCAGTCCTGAAAATAAATCTTGTAGTGTGCAAATGGTAAAACGTGGCAGAATTGAGAGTCCACGCATGAGTCAGGAGACCCTTCCCCATTCCCACCTCACATCAGAACTCTCCCTGACTCAGAAAATATGTGCATTACAAAGCACTGAAAATTTGGCATAGCTCTGTGACATTCCCTACTCATCAGACTGGATAAACGTATCTGCAGTGTTTTATGCATTTCATGAGGGAAATGGCAGCAATCAAGGAAAGAAGGGAATTTGAGACTGAATTATTGCATTGCTATTTCCCATTGCCCGGACTCACCTAATAGGTTGCTAACCCTCAGCATTCTTCCAAAAATCTAAGTAATCTCTATTCATAAAGGAAGCTTTGTTGTTAAAAGTCCAAATATTCTTATGTATTCAGCTTGATGTGAGTTGCACTAGCATACTGGGAACATTAAGGCTGGGCAGTTTCCATTTCAAAACGAAAATAGGGAGAATACATTTAGTTGTAAATCTAGAGGAGAAAAACAGTTGAGAAAATGATGAACACTTCATTGATTATTAATTCCAAATCTAAGCTAAAACGATTGAGAAGTGCCATTCCTTTAAAATGCGCCTTCGAAGGAAAAAGAAAAGGCCTATTTCTAAATCATTCAGAGACATTTGTATTGATGAAGTTACAAGGATAGGTACTAAAGTTTTGATTTCACTTTTCTGTATAGTCATAGCTACAGGGTTAACCTTGATTAAGAATGTTAAGAGTATTTTCATACAGTTTGCCACCCTAGGCCAAAACTGGAGATGTTGATGATGAAGGCTTCAAGTCCAAGTTTACGCTGTAATGAACTCACTTACTTCCCAAGTCCCCTTGAGTGCAATAGTTAAGTGCAACTGACACTTGCGGTTTTCAGAAGGTCTCAGAGAAAAGAACCCACCCTTTACAACCCAGATGCAAAACTGGTATATACAATACCCCTAACATTTCTTCTTCCCCGAAATATGCAGGGATAAGGAGAATATAGTCAAGCATGGCTACATTCAGCATCATCATTGGCATAAATATAAAATATGGCCCAGTGATAGCAAGAAGTCTTCCTAAGGCACCTCTGAAAGGTGCTGCTTATCTGGGCCTCTGGATCCAGTAAGAAGTTTCCTTACCTTGATATTATATGATTAATACAAACAAACAAATTAGCAAAAAATTCATTAAGAAGCTGTTAACCTATTGTAGAATAAGCCACATTCTATTTTCCAATAAAATAAAGCGTAAACATAGATACTATACATGTACATGTATAAGAAGGTACAGACACGTGTTTATGTATATATTTGTGCTTGTGTGTGTGCACGTGTGTATATGCAGACAGAGACAGAGAGATATCTGAAACTACAAGAAGAAAATTAAACTGGTAGTGAGAGTATTAATTCAAATCCATCTTCAGGAATGGTTGTAGGAAGTATCTGTTGTGGATTTTCCTTGTTTTGTTGTTTGCTCTTTAGTTTTTTTGGTTATACATCATTTACGTTTGCATTAAGTATGTCAACTCCCCTAACCCTTACCATTCTGCATCTAAATATTCACCTTCATGCTTTTAAGTATGTGGATTAATTATAGGGATTTCAATCTTCAGTTTTTTTGTCTGAAACTGTTTAAAGTTCATATTTTATTTTCAGCGTCCTTCAAATATTCTTCTAAAGTTTTAGTTATTGATTTCCTAAATTGCCTCTCAACTTAGAAATTCCTGTAATGAAAAAACGGAAAGATGTTCCCTGTCCTCCGCAATGCCCTCTAATTCTAAAAATGCTCCTCATGTATGGCTATTATTACATCATCCACTTGATGCTTTCACCACCTTGTGGTTGAATCTCCTTATAATATATTAATTCATTACTTAAGCCTATACCTGGCCAATTTAGTTATCCAACAGCAATCTCTCTCTTCCTCTCCCTCTGTCTCTCTCCCTTTTTCCTTCTTCTCTCTCCACACCCCTCACTCTCCTCTCTGTTTTTCTTTCTTCCCTTTTGCCACTGAAATTACCTATGAACCAAAGAAACTTATTTAGAACAAAGAAAATCATCTCTGTTTCTAAATGCCAAGCTAACACAAGTGAAGAATCCAATCCACCAACATCAGCCCCCATTTTAGGCTACGATTTTTGTCACTGAAAACTAATCTCACAAAGATTTGAAGATGTTCTTTTCTGGTGTGTGTGCTTGTTTTGTTTTGAGGAAAAATAACCTCATTGCTTTTAATAGTATAATAAGTTAGGGAAGTATTTGACTTGGGCTTCTAAATATTCAGTTCCTAAGTAAGGATTCGTACTTATTTTTTGTTGTTGTTGACATTAGCAGTGACTAACATTTATTAAGCACTTACCATGGGCCACTGACTGTTCTAAGTATTTTATATGCACTATTCTACTTACCCCCAAAATAGCTGTATAAACTCTATGTAAATTTGAAATCATACTTAATTTTTATTCACAAAATTTATTTATTATTCTGGCCTCCACGTCAGAGTATCTGAATCAGAAAGAGATCTCTCACCTTTGAAAAATGCTGTGCCCAAATAATTCTTCCCTTCGTGATGTAGGCAGTCATAAATCCAAGCCACCAATCAGAATTTTCATTTGTTATAAGATGAATTCCTTTTTGGGCTCTCTGGGGCCTTAGCTGGGGCCATCCTAATCTATCACAGAAGTTCATTATGATAATGGTGAATCTCAAGAGGAAACTGGTGGGTGTCTTGATCATTTTCTTCCCAAGAGGATCCTTATCACTTGTGCAAATTTATCTACTTCTACATGCTCATTTCTGTATACCAAGGAAAACCGATGCCTTCGTCAAACCACAAGATGATTCTGTTTTATATTTCCCCTAAAGCAATGGGTACCAACTTACCTAAAATTATTTGTATGCAATTGATTCTTCCCATAATTGTACAAATCTGCTCTATGGTGGCTTACTGTCTGCAGTTCTAGACATAGAAGTGGGGAGCACAATTTTATTTTATTTTTGAAAAGTTGAAGAGTGAATGCATTATATTTCATGATACCATATTTTCAATTTACATTTTCTTTATAGCAAGCTCAAAATGTTTACAATTAATTTGCTATTTAAACATATTTTCAGGAGTGCATGGGTGGCTCAGTCAGTTAAGTGTCTGCCTTCAGCTCAGGTCATGATCTCAGAGTCCTGGAATCAAGCCTTCGAGGGGAGTCTGCTTCTCCCTCTCCTCCTGCCCCTCCCCCACCCTCCTGTGCGCACGCTCTCTCTCTTTCTCAAATAAATAAATAAAATTTTTAAAAAATATTTTTAAATTTAGAAAGTATATCCATAGGTCTTTTTTAAATATTGCCTTCATCTTTCTTTTTTTAAGTTTTTATTTAAATTCAATTTAGTTAACATACAGTGTATTATTAGTTTCAGGGGTAGAATTTAGTGATTCAACAGTTGCATATAATACCCAGTGCTCATTACATCACGTGCCCTCCTTAATGCCCATCACCAAATTACGCCGTCCCCCGACCCACCTCCCCTCTAGCAATTCTGTTTGTTTCATAGAGTAGCACTGAGTGTTATACGCAACTGATGAATCATTGAACACTATATCGGAAACTAATGATGTACTATATGGTGGCTATTGAATTTAAATTTTAAAAAAAATCTCTTATGGTTCACCCCCTCTGTTTTTATCTTATTTTATTTTTCCTTCCCTTCCCCTCTGTGCATCTGTTTTGTTTCTTACACTGCACCTATGAGTCAAATCATATGGTATTTGTCTTTCTCTGTTTTATTTTGCTTAGCATAATACCTTCTAGTTTTATCCATGTCATTGAAAATGACAAGATTTCATTCTTTTTGATGGCTGAGTATTATTCCATGGTATATATACCACCTCTTCTTTATCCATTCATCTATCAATGGACATCTGGGCTCTTTCCATATTTTGGCTATTGTGGACATTGCTGCTATAAACATTGGGGCGCAGGTGCCCCTTCGAATCACTATGTATCCTTTGGATAAATATATCGTAGTGCAATTGCTGGGTTGTAGGGTAGTTCTATTTTTAACTTTTTGAGGAATCTTCATACTGTTTTCCAGAGTGGCTGTAGCAATTTGCATTCCCGCCAATAGTGTAAGAGAGTTCCCCTTTCTCCATATCCTTGCCAACATCTGTTGTTTCCTCAGATGTTAATTTTAGCCATTCTGACTGGTGTGAGGTGATATCTCTCTGCAGTATCTCACTGTAGTTTTGATTTGTAGTTCCCTGATGCCGAGTGACATTGAGCATTTTTTCATGTGTCTGTTGGTCATCTGTATGTCTTCTTTGGAGAAGTGTCTGTTCATGTCTTCTGCCCATTTCTTGACTAGATTTTTTGGGTTTGGGGTGTTGAATTTGGTAAGTTCTTTACAGATTTTGGATAATGGCCCTTTATCTGATGTGTCATTTGTGAATATCTTCTCCCATTCTGTAGGTTGCCTTTTAGTTTTGTTGATTGTTTCCTTTGCTGTGCAAAAGCTTTTATCATGATGAAATCCCAATAGTTCATTTTTGCTTTTGTTTCTCTAGCCTTTGGAGACATGTCTAGCAAGAAGTTGCTGCGGCCAAGGTCAAAGAGGTTGCTGCCTGGGTTCTCCTCTAGGATTTTGATGGATTCCTCCTCACATTTAGGCTTTAATACATTTTGAGTTTATTTTTGTGTATGATGTAAGAAAGTGGTCCAGTTTCATTCTTCTGCATGTGGCTGTCCAATTTTCCCAACACCATTTGTTGAAGACACTATCTTTTTCAAGAATGGATATTCTTTCCTGTTTTGTCGAAGAACCCATTTCTGGGTTCTCTATTCTGTTCCATTGATCCATGTGTCTGTTTTTGTGCCAGTACCATACTGTCTTGATGATTACAGCTTTGTAATATAGCTTGAAGTCTGGTATTGTGATGCCTCCAGCTTTGGTTTTCTTTTTCAACATTAATTTGGCTATGCGGGACCTTTTTTGGTTCCATATATATTTTAGAATTGTTTGTTCCAGCTCTGTGAAAAATCCTGATGGTATTTTGATAGGGATTGCATTGAAAGTGAAGATTGCTTTGGCTAACATAGACAGTTTAACATCTTCCAATCCACGATCATGGAATGTTTTTCCATTTCTTTGTGTCTTCCTCAATTTCTTTTATAAGTGTTCTATAGTTTTCAGAGTACAAATCTTTTACCCCTTTGGTTGGGTTTATTCCTAGGTATCCAGTGGGTTTTGGTGCAGTTGTAAATGGGATCGATTCCTTGATTTCTCTTTCTGCTGCTTCATTGTTAGTGTATAGAAATGCAACAGACCTTAGGAGAGCATAATTTTAAATTCTGCCTTGCTGCCTTGCTGATCCACATTCCATGGGGACCATGACAGTTCCTCCAAACCATTTTCAAGTTAGAGTACACATAAAAAAATTATTGTATCTGTATGAGAACAGGGACAACCTGGAATGGATTTGGGAATATCTATACAGGACTTGGCTGGGGGGAAATTACATTCTTAACGTAAGATAACAATGTTAGAAAAGTCAAATAAAAGTGATAGAAAGAGTATTAACTATTGAATTTATATAAAACTTCAAAATAAAGACTTTTCATTTTTTTCTTTAATGAGAAACTTGAGCTTGCTTTTATAAAAATAGATTTTTATGTTTGATTTTATGATTAAGCTGGATACAGGCAATTCCTAATCATGATTTTTACAGTGATCTTTCTTCAAATCCTTGAGAGTCACATCAAATAAAAAACTTTGTTCACATATAGATAATAAAAAATTTTAAAGCCATTTTCCCATTTTTATAGCTCTTTAAAAACTAGCAAATTGAAATTATATTTTTAAAAAATCCAAAAGCACTTCCTTTACTCTCATTTACTAATGTCATGTTGAAATTTCTTACAGTAATCCAAATGTATTTCAAACCCAAATAAACTTTTTTTAGAGATTTATTTATTTTACAGAGAGAGAGAGAGCATGAGCGTGGGAGGAGCAGAGGGACACGGAGAGAGAGAATCCTCAGGCAGACTCCCTGCTG
>NW_024424230.1:20616907-20631426 GCF_017311325.1 Ursus maritimus | reverse complement strand
GAACACGGACCCTCCCCACCACCACCACCTCCCCAACAGAGGCTTGATCCCAGGACCCTGAGATCATGACCTGACCCAAAATCAGGAGTTGACTGCTTAACTGATTGATCCACCCAGATGTTCCCCACCCCCAAATAAACTTTTGTAAATGAGATATTCTAAACTAATGGAGAACATCTTTGCAAAAAATGCATCCATTTTTAGAATGGTCATACTGAAGCTAGATTGTATATACTGACAAAAGATATGTCACAGACAGATTGAGGCGCCCACTTCTAAAATAATCTCCTCCAGATTTCTTTTCCTCTCTGACCCTCATCTCTTTGCAATTCACCTTGAGCTGTAGTCTGTGTTCTGAATGTAATCTCTTCCAGCAGCAACCTGGGCTGCTTTAGCTGGATGCTGAAGTAGATTTCTACAAAGTAGAGCATCCCCTGAGTGCTTAGCAGGCATATTAGAGCAAGCTCTGCCAGATGTGGCTCCTTGAGCTCCTGTTTGATGACTCAAAGGAGTTCTTCAAATGTGGTCCCCAAACCAACAGCAGCAGCAACAGCACTAAAAACTTGCTAGAAATGTAAATTCTCAGGCCCCACTTGAGACAGAAACTCTGTGTATGTTAACAAGCTTTCTAGGCTTTTTGATTCATGCTTCAGTTTGAGAATCAATCGGACAGAGGGATCGATGTTTCAGGGAACATCCCTAAACTATTCAAAGCACAGATGTTGGGAAGCCCCATGTAGGTTTTATTGTTGTTGCTGTTGTTTAAATAACACAGATTTCTCAACTTTTTGTATGAAAAATCTTCAAGGTGGAGGGCCATATCAAGAAGTCTAGGCACTGTGTCAAAGTCATTATCTGCATTACTCCATATAGAGCCACACTGTCAAACTTGGTTCAGTGGCCCAGAGTTCTACAGCTACACATTCCATGCCTATTTATATATGGACAAGAGAAGCAGAATAAGTCCCTGCCCAGGTAATGATATCCAAGAAGGACCACGAAAACATTTATTCCAGACCTGAATATGCCAGAATTAAAAATCCTAATTTGGGGTAGGGCATTCCACCTCCAGAATTACTCCTTTAAGATGCAAATATCTTTGTGATATGGAAACTATGGCAATTATCCACCAACACCTTAGTTTGTAAGATTAATTCTGGACACTTGGAAACACTTGGAGAGAATGGAATATAGGACAAGAATGGCTGGTATTCAGTGAAGTGGGAAAGAAGATTAAAAAGAAGGCAGAACAGAAAAATCACAGCAAAAGACAGCTTGAATATGAAGACTGCTCAGCATGGCACCTTAATGAGCTAAGAGGCAGTATAACATGGATCAAGCCCCACATTGGGCTTCTCCCTATGCCCCTCTCCCCTGCTTGTGCTCTCTTGCTCGCTCTCTCTCTCAAATAGATAAGTAAAATCTTAAAACAACAATTTTGGTTGTTTAGTGTATACTGAAGTGATAAGAAGTTGAGAGAGAGAGAGGGAGAGAGATTTTCACTTGTGAGTTTTCTTTCATACCAGCTCTGGTTCAATCCTTCATTTTCCCTACCATTCACAATGGTAAACGTTAACTTGCCTACCTGCTTATCGTCCACTACAAATATGTTTTCACCTTAGAGAGCCTTTACTTAAAAGATAGGAAGAATTAGATCAAAATAGCTTATTCCTTGCAAATATTAGCTATCCCTAGAACATCGGGAGCTGAATTATTCTTCACACTGTGAAGCTGAGTGTTCAGAACACTGAACTCTGCCTATTTGCTTGTCCTCAAGCCACAACTTCTCTCTAGAATTCTCAAAGTGAATGGGAGAAATGTGAGAATCCACAGGTGGAATGAAAACTAATGAAGAAGGTGAGGCATTCTAGTGGAGAACACACTGGAAATTTCACTGTTGTTTGACTTATTTACCAGAAAGCATTAGCAGGATTTATTTGCATGTATATTGTATTTAATGGCAAGGACATTTATTTTGGTTTCAGGCACTCTGAAAACAAAAATGTATTTCAGTTATTTTAAAAACAAAGCATCTCCCAATAATGCATTTCTAGGGGTACCTGGGTGGCTCAGTCAGTTAAGCATTTTCCTTCGGCTAAGTTCATGATTCAGGGTCCTGGGATTGAGCCCCACATTGGGCTCCCTGCTCAGTGGGGAGCCTGCTTCTCCCTCTCCCTTTGTTGCTCCCCCTGCTTGTGCTCTCTCATTCTGTCAAATAAATAAAATCTTTAAAAAATAATAATGCATTTCTAACCTTCCATTTCTGGTCTCCATGAGAAACATACACCCACCACCACCAGTGCTATCAAACTTAAACACTGGTAGCCAAAGCCACGCACTGCACTATCAGGAGAGAAAAGTTGGCAGAACCAGGTCTGAATAGTATCAGTTTCAAGCCTACACCAGCTTGGGCACAGTTTTCATCAAACAAAACATTTAAGATGTGAATAAGACAAGAGTGGAACTACAAAGTGAGCCACTGAATGAAACTTTATTCTCTGAAACAGATGCAGCTTGTGAGTTACTGGAGCCAGACCCACCACCTATAAATAGTCCTTACTGTGAGTTCCCTTTCCATCAAGTCTGCAGCCCTGGCCAAATGGTATTTGAGAAGTAACAAGAAAGGGGTAGGAAATGGTAGAAAGTATTTCTCAGTTTTGTTGCCACAGGGCTGGCTGGATTGTCACGTACCTTTTATCTTTAGGCTCAAAGGATCTCAACACCACCAGCAAGAGAGCAATTTCTTCCAAAGGCTCCTTACAAGTCCTAACACTCAGTCTGCTCACTGGCAGATCGAATCACGTGCTCTCTGACCCATGGTGTGGAATATATGCACAGGCTTAGACCAGAGTTCTAGTGTCGGGGCTCCTGGGTGGCTCAGTCAGTTAAGCATCTGACTTTGGCTCAGGTCATGATCTTAGGGTCCCAGGATCGAGTCCCACAACAGGCTCCCTACTCAATGGGGAGTCTGCTTCTCCCTCTCTCTCTGCCCCTACCCCCTGCTTGTGCTCATGCTCTCTATCACAAATACATAAAATCTTTTAAAAAAAAGTCCCAGGGTTGAATGGGCAGAGGGTGTTTCTCCAACTGTTTTACACCATGCCCACGACTAGTTCTTTCCTAGGATAACCTAAGCCCATATTTATTCTCATAGATTCCCTTTGGGTCTAAGTGAGTTTGCTTGGTGTCCTTTCCTGTCTGCTGATCTCTAAGGGTTTCTTATGTTCACAATATTCTTTTCTTTTTTAAAGATTTAATTAATTTATTTATTTACTTATTTATTTAATCTATTTATTTGACAGAGAGAGAGAGCACAAGTAGGGGGAGCAGGACAGGGAGAAGTGAGCCTGACTCAGGGCTTGATCCCAGGACCCTGGGATCATGACCTGAGCCGAAGGCAAACATTTAACCGACTGAGCCACCCAGGCACCCCAATGTTCACAATATTCTAACATTCAGTCTCCACCCCCTAAAAAAGCCTATATCAAGGTCTTAGCCTTTTTCTTCCCACAATTCTTCTTGGCTCATTATGAAAGCTAACATACCCTCTTCCCCAGTAGCCTCTAAGCTCTATACACCGAAGCGTAAGGAGGGATAGTCCCTTGTCATGAGGGAAAAAGTTCTCTTGTATCTTTTCCTGGACTCATATTTGCCTTGTAATACTGAAATGAAACTTGAGAGTTTTTTTCCAAGTGAAAATAATAACAGAGCATTTATTTCTAAGTGTTGATACCCCCAACATAGAAATCAATGGTCTGGAAACTTAAATGGAAACTCTGTAGCTAAATCCTAGTGAAAATAGGCTTAACTTTCTAAGCACCTGATGACTAAGTGCTAGATCT
The DNA here is from genome assembly GCF_017311325.1 of Ursus maritimus. Classification (NCBI taxonomy): domain Eukaryota; kingdom Metazoa; phylum Chordata; class Mammalia; order Carnivora; family Ursidae; genus Ursus; species Ursus maritimus. Next base: position 20,627,584 of record NW_024424230.1, on the reverse strand, counting down.
GAATCTCCCTCCCTTCCTCCCTCCCTCCCTCTGTCTCTGTCTCTGTCTCAGTCTCTCTCTCTCTCTCTCTCTCTCACACACACACACACATACACACACGAAAAATAGGAAACAGCTGATTGATCAGGGAAAGAAAAATATTTTGAGCATTGCTGAGTGGCTGCTTGAGTTAAAATACTCAAGGCTAGATTTAATTTTCCGTTTTTTTGTTTTTTTTTTTTAACAGGCAAAAGGCATATATGTCAGGACACCTCTAATCAGAGGGTTCTTTTGATACCCTTATATTTGCTTGCACCAAACATCATACAGCATATTGTTTGGCAAATCAATTCTGCTTTCAGCATTTGCCTTATATGGTTGCAATTCTCTGTATGTGGTTTGAACTTTTTTTTTCATATGTCTAATCCAAATTAGACTCTCCACCAGTCTGTGAGGCCGACTCTTGAGGAGTTCTTGCCTCCCATCAGACAATCTGCTTCAAGAGGGTGTAGCTTCCTGACCCCTCTTATGACCTGTCCTCTGGTGGCAATGACTGTGGTGATGACATCCTGTAGGAACTCCATCACCGCCTTTGAGGAGGATTTTACAGCCATTCTTCAGCTGCAACATTAAACACTAATCTGGCACAGATTTTGCATATAGACTTCTCATTGCGAACATTTTTATAACTCCATTTGTTTCAATACCATAAAAGCCATCTTTTTTCGAAGCATTCACACAGATCTTTGTCAGCCCTGCTTGAGGACAAGAGTTTATCAGCACTTTTCATCGCTATCATCTTCCCAAGAGACAAAAATTTACTAAATGTGCTATAAACATTAGGGAACTTCATTCTGTAAGGGCAATTTAAACAACAGTTACTGAAAAATTCCACATCAATACTTTTCTTATTGATTTAAGAATCAATAAGATATCTCGGAAAGACAACATTTTCTTTGTTCTGACTATTTTTTTCTATCTGGAACACTTTTCCACAAGATATATATTATCTACCCTGTCTTTCTCTTTAAGTTCTTTGCTCAAATGTCACCTTTTAATAAATTCTAACCTGACCACAACATGAAAATTTATCGTTCCCCAGAATTCCAATCTGCCTTGCCTTGCTGTATTTTCCCCAAAACACTTATCATCTTTTAATATAACCAACAATACAATTATTTAATAAGTTTGATGCCTGTTGTCTGTCTCTATGTTCTTCAATGAATGCTCTATGAAAGCAGGGATTGGATGAGATTGGTCAGTAATGTATCCCCACTTAATAGTACTGTGGTTTGATGCACCCCAACGTTCATAGCAGCAATGTCCACAACAGCCAAACTGCGGAAGGAGCCAAGATGTCCTTCAACAGATGACTGGATAAAGAATATGTGGTTCATATATACAATGGAATATTACTCAGCCATCAGAAAGGATGAATACCCAACATTTGCATGGACATGGTTAGAACTGGAAGAGATTATGCTAAGTGAAATAAGTCAAGCAGAGAAAGACAATTATATGATTTCACTCATATGTGGAACATAAGGAATAGCGCAGAGGACCACAGGGGAAGGGAGGGAAAACTGAATGGGAAGAAATCAGAGAGGGAGACGAACCATGAGAGACTCTGGACTCCGGGAAACAAACTGAGGGGTGAAGAGGGGAGGGGGTAACCAGGTGATGGGTATTAAGGAGGGCACATGTTGTGATGAGCACTGGCTGTTATACGCAACTAATGAATCATTGAACACTGCATCAAAAACTAATGATGTACTATATGTTGGCTAAATGAACATAATAAAAAAAATAGTACTGTGCTTGGCATATGGCAGTCACTCAATAAGAAATTTGTTGCGTGAATGAATGAATGCATGAATGAATGAATGAGCAAACTAAAAACAAAAAAGAATGGTGACAAGTTACTGCTTTTTGGAAAGAGTTTGGTTTGATAGTAAACTGTTGAAACAATAAGATATGATTTAACAAGAAAAGGAAATTGGAGCTGTCAAATGAAGCTACCTTTTATTTTTATAGCTTGTAGAGCACCATTTAAAAGTAGAAGTGATCAAATAAATTAGTTAAATTAAAAAAAAATTTTAGAAGTAGAAGTGATCATTAATAGTGGAATATATATTTCCCTTACTGGTGGCCTTTTTGACCCATAAAAATTATATATATTTAAAGTATACAAATTGATACTTTGATGTATGTATACATCGTGAAAAGACCAGTACCATCAAGCTAAATAACATATCCGGCACCTCCACAATGTGTATTGAGAAGATTCAGTGTAGGATCTATCAGTTGGGGCTCCATAAACAAAATATTTCTGTAAAGATTTTGAGTACACTATTACATCATTACCCTCATTGTGCTGTATATTAGATCTCTATAACGTATTCATCTTGCATAACTGACACTTTGTAACTTTTGACCAATATCACTCCATTTCCCCTTCCTCTAGTCCCTGGCAAACACCAGGGAGCTTTTTAATTTATAATTTTGGGTCTCTCCCTTTTTGTGCTCACATTTTAATATAAAGTCCAACATTTTAAACTTTTCTGTTTGCTGGGTCCAGGAATGATATTCTTAGCCCTTGAGATTCTTGACTCACAGGAGGACTGAGTGTGTGTGTGTGTTGTTAAGTAAGAAGTGTTACTACTCATTAGGATCTTCGTATCCTTGTGTTCGGAGGCTCCCATAGGTTCTAACAGTTACAGATATTGATTCAATTAAATGAACATACAGGATTATTTAACTCTATGCTATAATTTTAAATTTTCTTAGTTTTCTAGATTTGCTGAGATGATTTTAAATTATTTTGTTAATTATTTTTATTCAATTTATCATCTTAGATATTGGGCACGGGCAGCATGTAGGACAGCCTGGCTGGTTTTCAGCAGCCTGAGCAGCATAAGTCAAAGCCACAAGCCCGCATATGGCCCCCACAGCCACACTCCTCTAGTCAGAAGTGGCTATTTCATCTCAAACTGTTGTCTTAATCAAATATTATATCTGGGTTATCCTATCATTATTTTTCAAAGATTTATTTTTTATCTATGGGGAGCAATTTAGATGCTCAAATAGTTAACCTTTATATATGAAGAATAGCCTTAGTATTCACCGGATAAAACTATCATGGTACCTTCTCTATCTTACCAAATCTACAAATTTGATGATTTTACCTCAGTTTTACATGTTTTAATTTCTGGGCAGTCAACATATTTTAAATTCATTATTACATAACACTGACATAATGCTTTCAATATAAAAGTGACAAAATTAACAATCAGTATAGCATTTTTAAAAGATACTACATACACTTTACATGTTTATACATCTTCTGTGACTGCTAGCCTATTGTATGAAACTCAGTGTATGACATGTAACAACATATAGCATTTTAGTAAACATTACTGGAAACTCACACATGCCTTTCTTTTAGAACCTTTTATAATACTTGTCCTTTTAGAGTATCAGAGTGGGCAAACAGTCTTTATAGATTTCACCTGTTCCCTCTGTCTACAAATCTAATTATTACTGCTTGGTCACTTGAAATCTCTTCAAGTCCATTTCCCTGTCCTTTTTATACTACCCTCAGATATGTTCAAAAGCATTTGGACAGGAAAATAAAAATTCTTTTTGAGTTGAACTATACCCTAAAAAGCTCTGGTTTTAATTAGTGGAAAATCATATTAAAAATCAAAATCTGAGTGCTAGGGGCTCACATTGTATTATTTCACATGAGCATAGTTAGGAAATCAGTTGCTATATTCTCATCCAACAATTGTATCCTTTGGTAAGAAAAAGAAATTTTTTCTCAGGAATACATCAGAAAATACAAAGACATAGCATTTTAGACAGCATCAGCACACTCTTAATAGAGGGAAAAAGTGAGAAAGGAGAATAGGTGTAGTCAGTTCTTTGAAATATCTATTTTCCATTAAGTTTTCACTTTGCCACAAAATATAGACTAGAATGCATATGCTAGTGTGTGTGTGATTTAGAACAGTTGTGAAATCAGTCCATCTCACTCACACACACACACACACACACACACACACACACAATGCTGCAACCAATTAAGGAAGTGGTGAACTTTAGAATTTTGGTATAAAGGCTAGTTTAGGGAAATTTTAAAGTTACAACTGTATCAGCTCTGGTAATTTTAGTTTTTATGTAAGAGTCTGAGTTCATGGATTAAAATATGTCATATTTGTATTTCTGTTTTGCATTCAGTGACAAATGCCCCTTTACTTCAGTAAGGAAATGCAGATTATCTGAAAAAATTAAGATTCCCCTCCAAATTAAATTACCAATAGAAATGTTATTGTTTTAGTCTAGAAATTTTATTCTAGAAGCATGAGTTAAGGAAATCTTTAAATCAAGAAGTCATGAATTTCTCAAATTTGTTAAATACATATATTTTTAATCTTCATTTTAGTGTAAATTTCTATAGGTTTGGAATCAGAAACCTCCAAAATAAATTTCCACTGTATTTACCAAAGAAGTGATGTGACAGCTGCATCTCTGATTTAGGGCTCAAATCTGGGGGATGGGTGAAGAGAGATCAGCTATGTCTTAGCATGCTGTCGTACTATGTACACTGTCCAATTCAAGATGACTGTCAAGTTCCAGAATAGTTACTCAGAAATTAAATTTCATTTTGAGTGTAAGATTAGAATGAAAAACAAATTATTGGTTTAAAACATAGTTTAGGGGGACCTGGGTGGCTCAGTCGATTAAGCGTCTGACTTTGGCTCAGGTCATGATCCCAGAGTCCTGGGACTAAGCCGCAGTCAGGCTCCCTTTCAGCGGGGAGTCTGCTTCTCCCTCTACTCCTCCCCACTGCGCTCTCTTTCTCTCTCTGTCTCTCTCAAGTAAATAAATAAATAAATAAACAAACAACTAAATAAATGAATAAAATAACAGCTTATTTCTTGACTCCATTTCAGTGGACTGCTTTGAATCCTTCTAAAAATAAAGGTAACAATTCTTCAAAAATTTGCTTAGTCACCTGTACACATGTATTCATTCAGAACAGTAAAATTTTTATACTTAAAAAAGGTTTTTACACTTTTGCTGGTACAACTTTGTGTCTAAGTGCATTAAAAAAAATTGCACTTAAAAAGAATTACCTTTCCTAATACATGTGATCTTCTCAGCTAAAAGCGAAATGAAAGAAAACAAAGAGAGAAAGAAAAGCTACCCAGGTTTTTCTCCCTGCCTTTGCCTGCCAGCAATCGCACACAAGAGCCCCACAAACCCCAGAAGAGCTGCGGGAGAAATAGGTTTAGATTTAATATTATTCCCTGTGTTCTGCATCCCCAGCAAGTCCGGGACGGCTACCGGTACAGCTCAACGCTTAAAATCTGCCGAGGCCCCCAGACCACACTCTGCCTGTGCCTGCCTCCTGCCTCACTACCACACTGTGGACAGCTGACCCCTTTCTCTAGACTAGACCTGAATTTTAGGATACTTAATGTCAGCAGGTGGCAGAAATTTCAAGATACCAAGGGACCCAGAGACCAGTTAAATTGCCATTCTACTGGCCTTATATTCTCTATAAATACATTACATAACATTTAGATAATCTTAATATCACTCCACCTATTCACAGAATTTGACAAAGTTATTTCCTCCTTCTTCAAACACTTCTCATGGTTTTTATGATACCCATTTACTCAGTTCTTCTTCAAGCTCTGCTGGTTTTCCTCATCTTCTCAAACTATAAAATTTTGAGTGCCCCAGGCTCATTATAAATTCATTCCTTAGGTAATCTAATAAATCCATGGCTCCAAAGACTATCACTGACACAAATTTGCATTTGCAGTCCAAATGCTTCTGAATTCCAGGCACCCGATCATTAAATAGCACCAGCATCTCCATTTGGATGTCCAACAGGCACCTGGTCCTCAATAAGCTCAAACTTGAACCCTGGATCTCAGCCATCACCACCGCTTCCCACAGTCCCTGGGATACCCCCCAAGGACTTCGTTCTTAGGAAATGAAACTTGTCTCTTCTGGTTACTCAAGCCAAAGACACTGCTTTCATCGTGGACTCCACTATTTCTCCCAGGACCCGATCCGTCAGGAGATCTTATTAGCTCTGTCTTCAAAGTGCACTAAGAACCTTCCCACTTCTCACTACATCTACCACTACCCTATAGTCCAATTCAGCATTATCACAAAAGCCTCCTAGCTGGTCTCCCTTTATCTACCTTTGCCTTCCCTCCATTTCATTCTCATTCTTCTTTCAACATACAATTAGATCACAACACTCCTCTGGCCAAAAGCCTCGGTGATCCCCCATTTCACTCAGCATCAAAGCTAAAACCTTGACAAGGTCCTGTATGATTTTCCCTCTTTACTTCTGATTCCATCTTCTACAACCGTCCTGATTGACTCTATTCCAATCACACTGGTAAGGCCAACCCTTACCCATGCCAGAGCCATTTACGTCCTGTTTTCTCTCAGGAAATGGTGTCCCTCCATGTGTAACTGAATCGCTCCTTCACTTCCTTCAGATCCCTATGTCAATATAACCTTTCAGAAAAGTACCCCTGAGCACCATATTTAGAAATCCTACTCAGGACCCTCTCCCTTTACCTACCCTTTTTCCCCATAGCCCTTGTCATCATCTGGTATATTTATATTTGACTTACTGACTTTCTCCATCCCTTCCCAGGACTAGGCTATAAACTCTATAAAAACAGAGCCTTTATTCAAGATTGTATCCTTACACGTACAATAATGCCTGGCACGTGGTGGATGTTTTTTCATAAATCTGAGCCAGAGGAAGATTTACTGCAAAGTTAATGGAGCTTAACCTTCACCCCCCTCACTTGACACGGACCCCTTGCAAGTATTGGGAATTGCTGGAAGGTGTTCAGTGTTCTAGGTGGTGAGAGGGAGGCCAGGTTAGAATTATGAAATACATAAGCATGAATGGAAAATTGCCTGAAGGAATGTCAGATAAGACCTCAATTGCTAAGCCTTCAGTAAGCTGTCATGAGTTCTTTACTCATTCTAAATAAACAATTATTCTCATCCCAAATTGTGTTTACATCATTTTGTATTTTCTTAAGTGACTCCTCCCATTTATATGAAGCCCCACAAAACCAGCATTTGCCAAGATAGATCACTCAGATTTCCAGGAAGCAGAGAGAGGAGCAGTTTGCATGCATTCAAGTACCCTCTTCACAGGAGAATATTTAGACCGCAAGTGACCACTCTTGGATCAGAAATTACATATCCTAGCAGCATTTCCATGGCAAAGTAGGTTTATCTTATTGTATTGTATTTTATTTTAGGGAGTGAGAGAGAAGGGGGGAGGGTAGAGGGAGAGGGAGAATCTTAAACAGGTTCCATGTCAAGTGTGGAGCCTGTCCTGGGGCTCCATCTCACAACCCTGAGATCATGACCTGAGCCAAAATCAAGAGTCGGCCACTTAACCAACTGAGCCACCCAGGTGCCCCAGCAAAGTAGGTTTAATTGGCAGGTCTCTCTTCAGTAGCACCAACATTAAAGAGTAAATTAGTATGCATCTTATACAAAGGTTCCTATAGGAAATTTGTAAATATTCCAAGTATCTTTGGTTGCAATAATATGAATTACAAATGCAGGCCATGGTAGAACTCATTTTTAAAAAGGAGTAAACAGTCACAATTTTTAATTTTCATCTTTTTCTAAAAAGGTAGAGAAAACAAATAATTAAAATACATGACGAATATTTTTTAAAGATTTTATTTATCTTAGAGAGAGAGTTAGAGCACACATGCAAGTTGAGGGAGGGGTAAAGGGAGATAATCTTCAAACAGACTCCCCACTGAGTGCGGAGTCCTATGAGGAGCATAATCCCACAACCCATTAGGTCATGACCTGAGCCAAAACCAAGAGTTGGACTCTCAACTGACTGAGACACCCTGGTGCCCCAAAACATATGATGAATATTAAAAAAATCTTCAGGTCCATAAAGTAAAATTTATCCAAACATGTTTTCCTTAAATTATGGACTTTTCAGAACTTTTCAGAATTTTCTACATTTTATTGTTTGCATGTATATGTCAAACAGTTCTAATTTTTGTTTTATTTTGTTTTCTAAGTCATAAATTCTGCTTTGTTTTTCTTTTGCTTGTTTATCACGGTGAACATGAATGGTTAGTTCCTTTATTTTCATTCTTTTATTATTACTAATGAAATTATGTAAGGCTAGACATTAAATTTCAAATAACTTGTGTTCTGTAAGTTTTAACATGTGGTTTTCTTTAGATGGGGTTTTTGTTTTGTTTTAAATTTCTCTTGAAGTTCAAGTAAATGGACTTTTGGGTTATTTTTGAGCAAAGAGTTACATGGAAGTATTTTTTCCCTACATTTTCATAAGTATTGTGTGCAGAAAGTTCTGAGGAGCAAAGACACCTGTAGGAATGAATATACTCGATGTAGAGATGTGAGTCCTTAATGAAGGGAACCGGAGATTCCTGGAGAAATGGCTGATTCCAATGGGGAACACAATGAGCCTGGAACATATTGTGCCAGAAAGAGAGGAAATGAGAAAAAAAAAAAAAAAAAGATGGAAGCATGCCCCAAGGAGGCAAGAGCCAGTTTAAAGGAGTTCCCACTGGCCAAATCTAGGACAATTTGAGCACCCAATTAAGGTACAATAATTGACGGGCACCTGCTGGCTCAGTCAGTTAGGTGTCTGCCTTCAGCTCAGGTCATGATCCCAGCATCCTGGGATCAAGCTCCATGTCAGGCTCCTTGCTCAGCAAGGAGTCTGCTTCTCCCTCTCACCCCCTCTTGTGCTCTCTCGCTATCTCTGTCTCTCTCTCTCAAATAAATAAATAAAACCTTTTTTTAAAAACTGAAATAATTGATCAAAGATCTTTTTAAAAATAGGAATCCGTAAGTTCATTTTGATAACAGGTAGATAAATAAATGAGTAGGAGAGACGGGAGGACCTTCCTTATAGTGGAATGCCAAATACTGACTAGTAAATATGAAGAGAACGCTGGAATTGGAACATCTTCATTTTGTAGATATCATAGTAAAGATTATGAGAAGACTCACCAATCTATACTAAATGTACGGGGAAACTGTGCTGAGCATAGGACATGTATACCATTTTAAAGTGTCTCCCCATGTGTTACTTTTTGTCGACAATGGAAAAAAGGATAAATCGTGAGAAAATGTAGACCTTAATCAGGTGGTTAAAATTAACATCACTACTGAAGCGTAAGCAGACATGGTGTGCATTGGGATGTGACACCCTGAGAAGGACACCATATCGCTAATGTATTATTCTGCCCTAGAATGTCTAATCCGAATCTAACCATGAGGAAACATCAAGCAGGCCAATAAAGGTCATTATATTAAAAACAAAGGCGGGGAGAGACTATCCTTCAAAAGCAGCAATGTCATCAAAGACAAAGAGTGTGGAAATGTTTTAGATTAAAGAAGACATCACAAACAAAAGCAACATCAGATCCTAGAATGAATCCTTCGCTGGAGGGAAAACATATGCTGTAAAGGATAGTATAGAATTATCTGACAAAATGGAAATATGGGTTGTAGATTAGGTAAAATCATTGTGTTAATATGACACTTACTGAAGTTGATAATCATACCGTGGATACATCTGAGAACTCTCTTATTCTTAGGAAATATTCACTGAGATATTTAATGGTCACTTAGAAGTAAAGAGCCTTGATGTATGCAACTAACTCCAAAACAGTTCAGACAAGGAACAGTATACACATGCACCCACACAGAGCAAATGCAAATGATGAAAAATAAAGCAAAGGGGAAACATTTTCACCATAGATGAATCTGGGTAAAAGGATGAATGAATATTCTATGTGCTCTTATTTTTGCAGCTTTTTCATAAGTTTCAGATGGTTTTCAAACAAAATGCTAAAATTCCAAAAATGTTTTCATGAGGTTGGGGTTTTTCTTTTATCTATTTTATGCAACTGTTGCTAGTTTAATATTTGGTGGTCAGGAATTGTGGCCTGTAAGACATCTGCTTTTTGACATTTGTTGGCATTTTGAGAGTCGATTTTTATAAACATCTACGGATACTTGAAAAGCAGTTGTTCTTAGTTTGTAGAAATAATTTTTTCTTTGTTTACAGAAACTTTATGAGAGTTATGGTATATTGTATGAAGAATACTTGCTCACAAATCTTATACTGTCAGTGTGAATTTAACCATTATAAAGTACTATGCTTTGTCTTATTTAATACTGTTTTGGTTTGACTACCTGGTCTAATATCAAGATCCTGACCTCTGCTTTCTTTTGGTCATTACCATCTTTGTTCAATTTTAGTTTACAGTTAAATATAGTCAAGACTTACCCTAAGTCTTTTTGTTAAAATTTCACTGATTATCTCTTGATGACTAATGCTTACCTGTTAGCAGATTTCTCATAATGATCCATGGGAATGCTTCCTCAGTTCCTCTATGTTTAAAATTGTTTTTCTGGGGGCACCTGGGTGGCTCAGTCAGTTAAGTGTCTGCCTTCAGCTTAGGCCATGATCTCAAGATCCTGGGATTGAGCCCCACATCAGGCTCCCTGCTCAGTAGGGAGTCTACTTCTCCCTCTCCCTCATCCCCTACCCCTGCTCACATGCTCTCTCTCTCCCTCAAGTAAGTAAATAAATAAATCATTAAAATAAAATAAAATAAAATAAAATAAAAT
>NW_024424230.1:20517061-20616897 GCF_017311325.1 Ursus maritimus | reverse complement strand
TAAAATAAAATAAAATAAAATAAAATAAAATGTTTATCTATAGCCCTTTATTTAAGAGGCAGCTTGGTGGAATCTAAAATCCTTGGTTCACACTCTTTCGTGAGTATCTTATTAGTGTTTTTCCACTGTGCTCTGGCCTTGAGTGTTGAGCTTATTCTGTTGCTTATGGTGTTTTGGTCATACTTACATAAAACTTGGGGTTGGTAAGTTTTCCTTCTTCTCTTACCTTCTAGAGATGAATTCTGTGGGTTTATTTTTCTTATTTTCTCATCTGTGGTAGTAAGTGGGAAGTAGGAATTGAGTTGCTATCAGTATCCTACCACAACCAGAACCGTGGGCAATTTTCTAACCTCTTATTTCAATTTCTGTGTCCCTAAAACATGGACACCCACTTCATAAGGTTACATGAGAATTAAGTAAGACACCTATGTTAGAAACTGCTTGGCACACAGAAAATACTCAATGCACGTTAGTTCTGTTTAGTCACTGGTAACAGTGTTAGGTTGAGGTCAAATCTTCATTCATCAAGACATGACCTGTAGTTTAGGCTCTTCTAGTCACTTAAAATAGTATTTTTGAAGAAAACAAATGTAGACACAATTTACTTCCTGACATTAAGAATCATATTTGGTTTTCTGGAGACCAACACGTCAATGCCAACTCAAGTTATGTGACTGAGTCTGAGGGACCCACTACGTTCCTTTGAATGGGCTTAGATTCTATCTGGAAAGGGAATCATTAGAAACTATGGTATTTATGTACAGTCTGTAATATTTAGCAAAAGTCTTGGTCTTTAAATATTGAGGATTTCTTAGTGAAATTGGGTGCTTCGTGGTTGAAGCAGTGGGGAGGTTACTGAAAAAAATGAACAGTAAGAATATTAGTTTCCTTTAGTAAATGAATGCTTACTATTTCAGAGATTACTTTTCATTGCTTTTGACATCTTGACTGCCATCGGGCACAAAGGTTTCCCCATATAGTGAAAGGCAGATTACACCACACAACTCTAGATTAACTATGATCAAGTGACACAGTTGCTAACATATTTGTTTAAAAAATTAACTTCTTCAAGGAGATGATTAACAGGGGCCATGCATGCTCTTTCCAAGGGCTTTCAGAAAAAAATCCTACTGTGTCTCTTCCAGCAATGCTTGGCATTCCCTGGCTCTGAGATGATACATCACTCCAATCACATGACTGTCTTCTTCCCCCGTGTCTGTACATGTGTCTGTCACTGTATCCCCTTTTTTATACCCCAGTTATATGGGATTAGGACCCAACCTAAAGACCTCATTTTAACTTGATTGCCTCTGTAAAGATCCTATCTCCAAATAAGATTACATTCACAGGTACTAGGGGCCAGGATTTTAACACATCTTTTGGAAGAGATAAAATTCACCCTGTTAAGAGCTGCCTTCTAGTAAATATGATTTTTTCTTCTTTAAAATATTGAAAAGTGCATTTAAATGTGAAACACTCTCAGAAATATCATTTGGAAATGTAATATCCACAAATGCTTCCTTTTTAATAGTAAAGTACATATATAAATCTACCTTAGAATAAGAGCCTTTTAGCTATTGTAAGACAGGAGAAGGGAAGGAGTGTTAACATGACATCTGGGTTGTCCTGATTATTAGTTGGTTCTTTCACATTCATTTAAGATTCCAGGAGCTGAGATCTGCATAACTACCATGTCTAGGCCTTCAGAATAATCCCTTCTTCTAAACTAAGTCTTGAGCTGGGACAGTTTTCCTCATTAAAAACCTCACAAACATAATTATCTCAGTGCCTGAAATAGTTTGTGCCAGAATTTGAGGAGGGAAATCATCAATGCCTTCCTCATTAAAGTAAATGGATCCAACACAATTAATTCCAAGTTTGCTTAATATGCTCTACTAATGGGAGGATGGGGCAGTATGAGAAACTTCTCACTATCTGGTAGGTTTTATTTATACCAAACAGATGTTACTGCAATGTCTTGGCACTAGCAAAAAAAGAGAAAAAATGTCTTCATAAAAAATACCCTTGTTTGGTAGTCTTTGCTGAGCTTTTTAGGCACAAGTTTAGAATATATTATCCCAAAGGTCTTTGGATTATACTTAGTTGATGGGAAACCAAAAAATAAAATGTTATAACAAAATCACAAGAGAAAGGACTGTCATATTTGGAAGCTTCTCACGTTTATAATATTACTCCAAACACACACGGACTTCAGAACACTACCTCATCCTAGTTTTTCTTAAATAACAAGGAGTGACCTACAATCTTAAGAGGACCGAGTAGATTCTAGATGTAGTTCATTCTCTATTCCTAGAACAGTTGCACAATAAAAAGATCTTTCATTCTCAAAGGAAAGTTACAAAATTTTACAGAAATATACACACTGACCAACCACATGCCAAGTTAAAATGATTCCCAATATAGTTCAGCATTGAGGGAAAAATTCAAACACATGATATTTCTTCAGGGTTAAAAAGCACTGATTCAGTGAGAAGTAAATGGGAATTTTATGATAAAAGGGCTACATAGCCAGCAAGTTTGGGAAAGGGGGCCAAGTCATCCCTACTGAGAGATTCAAAACACTACTGATTGGCACACTAAAACTTTGGGAAACTCTACAGTAAAGAAATTCTCTCTCTCTCTCCCTCTGTCTTTTTAAAGATTTTATTTATTTGACAGAGAGAGAAAGAGAGAGAAAGAATGAGTGCACAAGCAGGGGGAGCAGGAATCAGAGGGAGACGGAGAAGGAGGCTCTCCACAGAGCAGGGAGCCCAATGCAGCTCGATCTGGATCATGACCTGAGGGGAAGGCAGACGCTTAACCATCTGAGCCATTCAGGCTCCTCAGGCTCTCCTCTCTCTCTCTCTCTCTCAATTCCTTTTAATTCTAGCATTTGGAAACCATTTGTCTAGAAAACCAAATAGGCTTTTATTTAACACCCACTGATATCTCATATTCTAGAAAAAGAACAGGCCAGAGTATTTCCTTTTTGATTTTAAGCAGCTTCTAAGACTCATCAGTCCACGAATAAGCTGACTGTGTAGCTCTGTCTATACTCACTTCTGTTTCTGTCTGAATCTCAGCATCAGGTGACTTCCTATTTCTTATGCACTTTCTACATTAAGAGGGGAAGAAATCTTACACTATAGTTTATACTTCCACTAAAATTCAGTAAAGCCAGCACAAACTCTCCAGGAGATTTGCATTGTAAAACCTTTGATCTCCTAGTAACCTATCTACTGTTTTAGCAAGTTCAGGCNGTATCAGCAGGAATCAGAGATTTGATGTGTTTTGGGGGCAGGAAGGAGACCTGGGAGAAGAGGAGGATTGGGAGAGTGCAAATGTAGACTTCTCTCCTCCTCCATCCCTGCTCTGATTGGATACCCAGGTCCTGCCTGGGGGTTCTTCTCTTCTTCCCGCTACTCCAACACCCTCCTTAGTACAGACCCTCACGCCCCAGCCATCTCATTTCAACCTGCGCTGCAGGTCTCCATGAAAACATGACTTCCTTTGGGATGCAGTTCTAAAGCCCCCACGTCTGAGTTACATCTCCTGCCCTCCTATTCTTTCTCATAGCACAGAAATAATTTCCCCCCTTTTGATACTAATCACATCTCCATTGTGCCTATTTACCTCTCTGTCTCTCCCCAAGAGACCTGATTTCAACAGTGGGACCTTTATCTCCCCCACTGTTTATGGCGGGTACCCAGCACAGTGCTTGGCAAGTGAAATGTGCCCAGAAAATCCCTGTTGAGTGTGATTGTCTCTGAACTTCTGCTATAGCCCTCGCTGGCTCTAGATTTAAATCTGGGAAATGGGTCAGAATTGCCAGCAGGAGTGGCACAGGCAGGCCTCTTTCTCTCCTTCATTCCCTCTCCTTCCACCATACTGTTCTCTTTTCTGCCCTCTACTCCCTTGTCAAAAGCAGTTGTTTGCATTTCTTCTGGGCTGGTCCATTTTCCCTCCTTCCTCCAGGCACTTCCAGAGTCTTTGCCACTGCAAACAGGTCACTGTTTCCATCTCTCTGATCTCTCCATCTCTCTGGTCTTCTAAACTACAGAGGAGGGCTGGGGAGGGAGGCAGCTGCTCAAGAATCCCTCAAGTGAGAAATGAGAGCTGTAAGGGCAAAACCAGGGAAGCACTGAGCAAAAGGGCTCCAGGTGGAGAAAATTAGGGTGAGGTTCTTTACCTTGTAATGTGTATGTGCGTGTTAGGGATGATGGGTGGCAAAGAGGACTATAAATGGCATATTGAGTTGAGTCAGGGAGTCAGTATTAGCAGAAATTACACATATTACAGGAATAACAATAAGATAAGAAAACTCAAAATTTGATTTGTCCGTGTAAAACTAAGAAAATACTATTTGCAATAATACGCTCATTGGGATAATGTATGTGCTTAATTACCACACATTAATCATCATTAAATATCAGAATAAAGTGTTATTTTTACTTGATTACACTGGTTCATGCAATTCATATATAAGTATATAAATGCATGCAAGTACAAATTATACAATTACATAATTATATAATAATGTAGTGTGTATATTTACAACATTGTATTATTCTCACACACATCTGTTGGGCATTTTCATGCACAGTGAACAGTGTATCTGAATTTAGGGAAGGTAGCAGCAGAGCTGAGAAGGGAAAATTAAATTTTATAGATGTTCCAAAAAAAGAAACTTCAAAACTTATACATAGTATCAGACATCAGATATAGATATAGTGGAGGAAAGGTAAAAATCATACACATCTCCAAAGTGTCTACCCTGCAAGATTGGGTGTGTGGGCCTCAGTCTCCACACTGGGATGGGATTGTAATGGCAGAATCATTAGAAGGGAATTAGATCTTGATAACAGGACACTTTCAGGTCCCTCCCTTTTCTCCCCTACACTCAAAAATATGCCTTTACTAGAAGTCCCCCTGGCATGTGAAAAATGGAGAAGCAAGAAAGTAAAGGATCAAGTTCTCCTGGTCCATCCAAGGTAAGCTATTCAGAGTATTATGGCGTCTATTCAGAATATGACGCCCAATAAGGAAGTTTTAATTACACTGACAGTCTGATGGAAAAGCAGAATTGATAAGAAGATGGATAGAACATATAAGATTTTGAAGACTATTAACCTTGAGATGGAGAAAAATACAACATGTTGAAATAAGCAATTTAGCAACCTTGACCACATAGCATTGCTAGTTACTTATAAGCCAAATACAGAAGATACTTATAAAAGGGTAGGGAAGGAAAGGGGGGGCATCAGTTAGATAGTTTTCATGGATAAAGAGTTCAGATAAGCAGAGAGCTTAGACAGTGTACTGAAAGAGAAGAAAAGTCAATGGATGATAGGTGAAAATGAATGTCTATTATACATAAGAGAAAAAATTGATTGATAATTGAAGACTTGTGTTGATAGAAATATTGTATAGAAAATTTACGATGTGGATAATACATAGATAAGTAAGAAGATGGGTAATATGAAACCATGTCTACAGCAAATCATTTTTATTTCCTGTTTAACAGACAAAATTGCATTGATGGGGTCCAATTGCTAAGTGGCACAAATTATAGACTTCCTAGGATACCAGAAGATACCATTATAAAAGATGGAGCTTCCTGATATTTCTTTTATTTTTTTTAAGATTTTTATTAATTTATTTGAGAGGGAGAAAGAGAGAATGAGTGGGAGGAGGAGCAGAGGGAGAAGCAGGCTCCCCACCGAGCAGGGAGCCTGACTTTGGGACTCAGTCCTAGGACCCTGGGGATCATGACCTGAGCCGAACACAGACGCTTAACTAACTGAGCAACCCAGGCGCCCACTTCCTGATATTTCTACTTGTAGGTTCAAAGACAGCTGCAGCTTCATGATGAATAATCCCTTCCCTTTAACATTCAACACGTACTCTGCTGGAAACTTCTCCACATCATGGAAGAAAATCCATCTATTTGAAGAAATCTGCCTTGACATCCCAGAAACATTTCCACCTATAAATTCTGAGGTCTTATAATTAGAATCTGCTACCAATACTTTACAATATATATAAGTTCTAGGAAAACCCCAGCAAAGCATACAGTAACTACAGTGGCATAAGCTATGAGTATTAATAGGTTTAAGTTCTGGGATAAATAGTAGTAGCAACATTTTTTAAGCAGCAAATTTTGTTAATTTCTAATAAAACTTGTATGATAAGAATAGATGATCTTTAAAATCATTTTTCTTGAATAGATAAATGGGGACAGGAGCAAAACAGTAAATGAGAAAAAAATTATTTGGATATGAGTCCTGTATTTTGGCAAGCAATTAATCAGAAGGAGAATATGTTGCTTAAGAGTATTAATTACCTTGCTTGCCTTTGACTACACTACAGTGGACCTGTTTTCTAACTTTCAGATCCCTGGAAATGAGAAGCAAAAAAGATCTTTGTAAAACTGTCTTAATTATATTTGTAGATTATGACTACTTTAAGTATTTTTCTAAGCTTTAGAAATAGCTGGGACAATCATATTTTCTTTCTTGTCTTTCCTGTTTTATCATTTTTTTTTCTTCTTCTGAAAACAGGAAATCCAAACCGTCAGATGGAACTCCTGGTATTCTTAGTTTTCACTTTTTCCTTTATAAAATTCAGAAAACTGAGATTAAATCTTACCAGTTTCCCTCCAAAATAACAAGTCAATTTCCCAAACTAGGTCCTAGACCAGAGATTCTCAAACGTGGCTGCCGCACATCTGAGTAAACAGTTGTTTGTTTGGTTTTTTTTAATATGGGCCATGGGCACTTCCTCAGAGATTTCAGTCAGGTTGGTCCACTGTGGAGCCTGAGTATCAATATATTTTTTAAGCAGCCAGGACTGATAATCACCACCCTAGACCAGTGGTTTTCACACTCAGGAAGGAAGAAAGGAAGGTGAGCCATGGGAGCTTTAAAAGAACTGTCTTCCATTTCCCAGGTGCACAAGGTCCAAATGTACTCTTTTAAAACTGAATGCCTGAGGATGTGACTGGGGTTAAGGCATCAGGATGAGTTTCTTTCCTATTTTCTTTCACAACCACCCTTCAAAGAGGCTCCCCTCGTACCCATTGAGAATCTTCCAGGTATGATGTGTTGCCCTGAGGAGTATAACTTCTGGTGAAGCAAACAGAATATTGGAAATACATGACCTAGGTTAAGCCTCCTTTAACCCAAAAATGATTAATTACCTCCATCCAGCTCATTAACAGACGTGTTGACTTATTAAGTTTGGATAATTACTTCTCAAAATTTGAAATGTATTTCAACCAATTTGATCAATTGTGTACTAATTATAATTATAGAGATAATTCAATCAATAAGAAAAAAGGAACACTTACAGACTTATGTAGCAGTGATATTAATAGATAATAAATCTATATTTCAAAGTATTTTCATATTTCACTTGTCGGGAAATATTAGTGTGATTACCAAAAGACCTCCAAGCATAAATATATTTTAAATTACCATAAAATTATGCAGGTGTGGTAGGATGAATTTACAAATTCAAAAGAAATGGAAAGAATGCATATTTTATATTGTTAAAGAATAGTTTCGGGGTTTTTTTTTTTTTAGTTTTAGTTTCATTGTTTTAATTTACATATAATAAAATGACTTATCTAATGTATACAGGTAACTGTGTACAGCCATGTATCCTCCAATCTAATTAAGATATAGACCAGTTCCATCACACTAAAAGGTGTCCTCCTTTCCTTTCCAACACAGCTCCTCTAACCCCCAAGCCCTACAACCTCTCATCTGCTTTAGCTCACTCTGGTTTCATACTCTCTTGGATTTCATATAAATGAATCTTAAATGGAACGTAGATCTTGTTGACTTTTTAACTTATCACGATGTTTTTGGATCCATGGATGTCGTATCATACCTTTTTAAGCCTAAGCAGAATACCAGTGTGTTTGTCCATTCCCCAGCTAAAGAACAACTGAATTGTTTCCAATTCAGAATATGTGACAATATTCAATTTCAAATCTTTGTGTGAATATATGCTTTCATTTCTCTTAGATAGATATGTAGGAGCAGGATTGCTGGATCATATATTAAGTGTATGTTTAACTTTGTTAGATATTGCCATATTATTTTCCAAAATGGTTTTGCCATTTTGCATTCCCAAGAGTAATGTATGAGAGTTCCTGTTGCTTCACAGTCTCACCAATATTTGGTATCGACAGCGTTTTTAACTTCAGCTATTCTAGTAGGCATGCAGTAGTATCTCATTTTGGTTGTGATTTGCATTTCCTTCATGACTAGTGATGCTGATCACCTTTCTTGTGCTTATTGATGATGCATGTATTGTATCTTGTGAAGAGTCCGTTCAGATCTTTCTGCCGTTCTCACATTGGGTTGTCTTTGTATTATTGAGTTGTTAGAGTTTTTTATGTACCATAAATACAAACCCATTATCAAATACTTTTTGCAAATACTTTTTCCAAGTGATGGCTTGTCTTTTTACGTTCTTAACCATGAATTTTGAAGAGCAAAATTTAAATTTCACTGAAGTCCATTTTGCCAATTATTCTTTTATAGTTTATGCTTTTCACATCTTATTGAAGGAATTTTTGCCTAACCCAATGTCACAAAGATGTTTTCTTATGGTTTCTTCTAGATTTAATGGTTTTGGCTCTTATATAAGGCCTATGATCAATTTCCAGTGTCCTAAAAAGGTTTTTTTTAACAATTTTATTGAATGTTACCATAACTTGTGGCAGGAGGATTGTCTGTATATCTTATTCTACTATTCTGAAAACTCTGGCTCCAAATAGTTTTAAAATGTTGCTATTTTCTATTCACCTGAATTCACCTATATCTTTTACAACTATTTAAACTTCTGGTGAAAAACTGTAGGTGTCTTTAGTGCATCTAGGGTGTTTCATTTAAAAAGGTACTTGAGCAAAAGTATTTGAAGAGTTACTCTAAACCATTTATCTTTGGTTCCAGTGGCAAATAGAGGTGCTATGTGGCAGTGCAGAGCCTTCGTCCTTTTGGTTTTTTTCCTTCTTTTTCTGAACCATTCTCATCTGCTGAAACTTTCTTAACATGGGATTTATATCAAACACAAGCACAAAAAAAATCAAAATTGGATAAACTGAAAAGTTGTGATATGAAAATGTGTTTATGATATAACATGAGAGCTACAGGAGTCTGGACTCATGATTGATTGTGAAAACCTCCATCAAACAACATGAGACCATATGTAAGTAGCCTCGAATAACAAAAGCTTATGGCTTAAAGTCATCCAGACCAATTTCCAGCTTGTGGCTGTATTCTTTTTATAAATAACTTAGAAGTCCTCTGGATGCTATTATACTCATATTCAGAGAATATTGACCATTAGAAAATTCTGTCTCATATTAGGCCAAAACATGTCTGCTTCTAAATTTCCATGAGTTCTAGGATTAATCTCTATAGACACAAAAACAAATTCAGTCTCTTCTTTATTTAGCATTCTTATGATATTTTAAGATGGTTGTCATAATCTCCTTTCTCCAGGCTGAGACCTCTCCTAGTCCTTCAATTGTTCCTTGGTTTCAAGGAATTTTATCATTAACTGATCTCTTCTGGAAGCTTCTAATTTCCACTGATTCATTTTCATGTTGGTTCTCTATACTCTGGCCCTATATTCCCTTTGGATTTCAGCTTCCTAACTCCCTGATATGCACACCTGAGTTGTAACATGAAGCTCCGCGGAGATCTATATTTCATTATCTCTATAATAATGGCTGTTGCTTCATATATACCTGGAATATCTATAAAAAAATTTTTTTAAAGATTTTATTTATTTATTTGACAGAGATAGAGACAGCCAGCGAGAGAGGGAACACAGCAGGGGGAGTGGGAGAGGAAGAAGCAGGCTCATAGCGGAAGAGCCTGATATGGGGCTGGATCCCGTAACGCCGGGATCACGCCCTGAGCCGAAGGCAGATGCTTAACCTCTGTGCCACCCAGGCGCCCCATGGAATATCTATAAAATTTAAGGTATCTATGCAAAATCCTGCTCCACGGTTTAAAAATCTAACTGTAGAAGTACATAACAGAGAAAACTGGGCTTAATAAAAGTATATGATTGAAAAGCCACAAGGACTTCATTTCATTTACAAGCAATATGATGGAGTTCAGAAATTAATAATCATCTAGCAACAACTTACACGCAAGACGCGGTAATAGATGTTTTCTTTTCCATAAACCATGCAGGAAGCTTTTTTTTTTTTTTCATTTTACATATGAAAAATCCTAGAATCTTTCCAATTTCAGCTCTGACAAGTAAAGAGCTTGGAAGTTATCACGCCCATGTTTATAATAAGAAAATAGCTGAACACATAGAAAATCAGTGACTTGTCTTGGGCCCCTCGGAGAATTGAGGCAAAATACCTGGGCAAACCACCATCCTGAAATCTGGAGAAATAGATGAATACAGAGAATCGCAGCTGAGATGGGCTTACCTGGAGCCATAAACTGACAGAAACAGTTACGTGACAGCTTTCAAGAATTTTTAGAGGCAGAATGAAGACTGGCTTGAGAGCAAGAAACTCATGGGAGCCTCCAGTTTAGTGGGTTTTCCTTCCAGAAACCCTACAGGTTCTCACATACTGGATGCTGTATTTTTGAGGTGTTTTATGTGATAAGAAAAGGGATCAATCAGAACTAACCAATCTCAATGAATTTATAGCACCCAACAATAAAAATGTTAGGTGTGCCAAAAGCATGCAGCCTTGATTCAAGAATGGATTGGCATCACAATGATTCCAAGATAGCCAGGAACTAGAAGCTATGTTGGGTCCATAAGCTCAGTTTCCTAATCTTTCAGGCTGGCTACCCTTTTCTGAATCTTTCAGAACCATGTCAATGCTTTAGAGTCAAGAAACATAAAGCATTTCTAAGGGCTCTACATTTATTTTGACAAACTGCCCAAACTTTATAGTTCTATTATGTGGATGTTTAAAGACTACGATACTTATGATCCCTTTAATTCCAGAGTTATCAGAAAGGTGAGAAAATCCCTTCTAGACCTAATCTAGGTGGCACTGGAGAAGAGAGGGCTGATGGAAAATTCTGTGGTCTTAGGGAATGGCACTAGTTTCGTGGGCACCCTTGGAGGTTAAGAAGAAAAAAGAAACTGGTTCTTTGGGGGATTTTAAGAGAATTTAAGAAAATCTAAGGGAAATTCATCTGGTTAAGTAAGATTGGTGGTGATTTATTTTCCTTTTCCTTTCTCCATTTTTTCTTAGAGTTTTGCCTCTGCTTTATATAACTAATGTGTTTTTCTATTAAAGATTAATTTGGGGGTAATAATTTTACCTTCCCCTTATTTGCCAGAGCTTTGAGGGTGATGTCATGTTGAGGTTAAGCATTAATTGAACTATCTTTCCTACATTCTTTTATCTTTTAAATAATCCCTTTTAAACCTCCACTTTCTTAAAGTTGCCACTTTTCCCCATTAGATAGGTAGGGTGCATGTCATTCTGTCTCTCTCATCTATTGATGAAGAACATAGAGCAAGAGCTGCAAGACCAGATATATAGCTAAGTATAACCAGATGCTGAGAGTTCTCAAAGAGGAACAAGAAGGGAGATGCTGATCAAACATCTCCAGAAAAAAGAGACCCCAGTGATAAGCTGATTTTTTTTCTCATTTTCCCTGACATTGTGCCCCATAATATCTATCATATAAGATGGATTTTTATTTAGGAAAGAGCCAAAATTAAAATGGGATTGTAAACAATAAAGAAATATTTTTTCATGTAAATTTTGTTTATAATATTATCACATGACCACCATATAAATAATAACAATATTGGACTTAGACTGATGGAATGACCAGACACAGACTCTAAATAAGTTAAACAGGGCAAATTAAATAAAATTTACATATGCAGATGTATGGAGGAAGGTTAACACAGTCAGGACACATGGAAGAGACATGTAAGCATGTTAGCTTCTAGGACCAGGAGGTATACAGATCCCGAAATCTTCCCGGCATGCATATCCATAAAGGTTACTGTCTGTGTGATTAAGGTCCATTTCAGGTTTTTTGATGCCCGGCCATTTTCCATTAAGTCCAGATCAAAATTGCACATAAGCTGGTCTGGATTTGAGCCACAATCAGCCCACGTGAGCTGGTGTACCTCATCGATCTTGGAGTTATGTGATCAATACGTGAATGGATTACAAGGCACAGTACAGGTCACTCAGCATAATCACAGTTCACATTTATCATCCTCAGCTTTATTAGACCAACACAGTTGACTGCAAGTATGTCTCTCAGCACCATACAGCGGAAGTACAACGACGGTCAGTCACCCATACGTTTCAAAGAGTCTTGCCACAAGACTTGCCAATAGATGCCAAGGCCTATTTTGAAGTTACTCTTTTACTAAGCTGTCAATGTTCATACTTTCATTTCTGTATCATCCCCACAAGCAAGATGCAACAAATGTATTCTCTGAAGATTCTGATTCAAGCCAGACTTTGAATTCCTTACTGTCACCTTAGAAGCCCACAGAAGCCTACTAGTAAAAAGTGGATCCTGGTCCTCCTAAGATGCCACTAAGCATTCAAAACAGAGCTAGTAGTTGTGGGACCCTAGGAAAGTTGACAAAATCTTGTTTGAGGTTACACACAGTCATTGAACATTTCTCCTTTGCACCACAAAACCATGCCTAACAGAACCCTAAACACACCTGGCACAGAGTATCTGTCCCTCTTATTCCTGCCCAGGAAGATATATCCACATCCACATCCACATCTGTACGTCTATATCTATCTTACAGGGAGTCACACGTTCAGACACTCACACATATATGTATACATATATATAACACATGTATTACAAATACATATAACATGTAAGTATTACACTTATATGATACCTGTACTATGCCATATTATGTAACTTTTATGTGTTACACTTTTATCATAATTCCCGGGATTAATGAATGAGCATAGTAATAAAAGTTATATCTTGTTAAGCAACTATTTATAGATAAGCTCATCAATACTGTACATGGTAAAAAAATTCCTAACAGATATTCTGAGACTATTGAGTGTACCAGTAGTTTTGAGCAGTGACTAAGCCTCTTTATGGCATTTCTAGTAGCCTAACATTTTCTCATGCCCACAACAGGTTCAAAGGAAAAACTTCTTAACCTCAAGTTCTAGGACCACATCGAGTTAATTCAGTTCCAGCCTTGCTACTGGCACAAGTTCACTTCCTATTTATCTGACAATTACAGGGATTTCTTTTTTTTTTTTAAAGATTTTATTTATTTATTTGACAGAGATAGAGACAGCGAGCGAGAGAGGGAACACAAGCAGGGGGAGTGGCAGAGGAAGAAGCAGGCTCATAGCGGAGGAGCCTGATGTTGGGGCTCGATCCCATAACGCCAGGATCACACCCTGAGCCGAAGGCAGACGCTTAACCGCTGTGCCACCCAGGCGCCCCAACTACAGGGATTTCTTCAGATGGTTACTTTTGGTGGGGGAGTAAGACAGTAAACCTTGTCAGGCACACTCAAAGGACAAACCAACCCTTGAAATTCAAGAGGTGGGAAAGGAGGGTATGAGAATATGATAAACACATTATGTTCAGAGCCCTTAGAAAAGAATTGTGATGTGATGGGGACGCCTAGGTGGCTCAGCTGGTTAAGTGTCTGCCTTCAGCTTGGGCCATGATCCCAGGGTCCTGGGACCGAGTCCTGAGTTGGGCTCCTTGCTCAGTGGGGAGTCTATTTCTCCCTCTGCCTGCCACTTCCCTGCTTGTGTGCTCATTCTCTCTCTCTCTCTCTCTGACAAATAAATAAATAAAAACTTTAAAAAAAACTATAAATAAAAAAAAGGAAAAGAATTGTGATGGTTGAGAGATGTGTATCCCCATAAAGTGTGAGCCTCTGTGCTTACCTGGGTCTGCTCTGTGGTGGCCCTGGGCTTCTAATCACTTATTGAAGAGAACCATATCCCTGGAATAGCCAGCCAGACAGGCGGCAAAATTAAAGGTGATGGGGTAACTAAATCATTTCTGAAAGCTCATTGTCCCTTTCCTTTCTCTCTAGTCCCTATCTTCAGCTGATTAATTATCTGGTTACAGTAATGCTAAGGTATTATGCAAACAATTGTTGAACATCACCATTACAACCTCTCTAGAGATGAGCTGTTTTGGGGTTGGAACAAGCTTGTTACCCCAGATGAACTGCTAATCCTAGGGGTTCTTATTACTTAGCAAATACAGACAGACACTCCAGTCAAGATAATAGAGGTTTGTAATTAGAGACCTGGTTTCCAAAAGAAACAGCTGTTGAATTTCCTCTTCATTATATTAAGAAGGCAGTATCTCAACCAAAATAATTATTTCATACTTTTTGGCTAGTTGATAGTTTTTGAGACTTACCAGATACCAGACCCTTGTTACGTGCTGCGATAAAGGAGCAAATACGATGTAGTCCTTACCTGAAGTTACCATTTCAAAAACATTCCTTAAAATCAGCATTAAGTGTCTTTTTTCAAAGGGAAATCTTAATTCGAAATGTTTAATTTTACTGAATGTTTGTGTTTCCACAAAATTCATATGTTGAAACCCTACTACCCCCCCCCCTCCCATGTGATGATATTAGGAAGTGGGGCTACTGGGAAGGAATGAGGGTTAGAGAGGTCATGTGGGTGGACCTCCCAGGATGGAATTCGTGCCTTTGTAAGAAGATAAGGCAGACCTTGCTCTCCCTCTCTCCACCAGGTGAGGGTAACAGCAAGAGGGCAGCCCTCTGCAAACCAGGAAGAGAATAAGGAACCAAAATCTGCTGGCGCCCTGATCTTGGACTTTCCTGCTTCCAGAACCAAGAGAAATAAACTGTGGTTTGAGCCACCTGCTCTATGGTATCCTGTGATAGCAGGCCAAGCTGACTGGGAAAAGTATATAAAGGAAGACTTTTTTACAAACTTTTCAAAAATAAAGGATGGATTTCAAAGGAAGAGAGACTCATCGGTCATTCACTGCACAGCATTCGCTGGGCTCCTGCTCTGGGTCCAGGCATTGTGCTCAACACTGGAGAAATGGGCACCCATTTAACACCATTTTCAGAATAAGAAATTGAAAATTGTCATTAGCTTAAAAACTTGTGTGCCCTCCTCAAACTAATCTCTCTGCCTCTGCGCCAGAAGTAATTGACATCCTGACTTGCATATTAAAGATCAGGGTTTTTTCCCTCTTACACTGTTGGTGGGAATGCAAGTTGGTACAGCCACTTTGGAAAGCAGTGTGGAGGTCCCTTAAAAAGTTAAAAATTGAGCTACCCTATGATCCAGCAATTGCACTACTGGGTATTTACCCCAAAGATACAGACGTAGTGAAGAGAAGGGCCGTATGCACCCCAATGTTCATAGCAACATTGTCCACAATAGCTAAATTGTGGAAGGAGCCGAGATGCCCTTCAACAGATGACTAGATTAAGAAGATGTGGTCCATATATACAATGGAATATTACTCAGCCATCAGAAAGAACGATTTCTCAACATTTGTAGCAACATGGACAGGACTGGAGGAGATTATGCTAAGTGAAATAAGTCATGCAGAGAAAGACAATTATCATATGGTTTCACTCATTTATGGAACATAAGAAATAGGAAGATCGGTAGGAGAAGGAAGGGAAGAATGAAGGGGGAGTAAACAGAAGGGGGAATGAACCACGAGAGACTGTGGACTCTGGGAAACAAACTGAGGGCTTCAGAGGGGAGGGGGGTGGGGGATTGGGATAGGCTGGTGATGGGTATTAAGGAGGGCACATATTGCATGGTGCGCTGGGTGTTACATGCAAATAATGAATCATGGAACATTACATCAAGAACTAAGGATATACTGTATGGTGACTAACATAACATAAAAAATTATTATAAAAAACTAGAATAAACATCAGGGTTTTTGCTTATAGTTTTCACATTTAGATTTCCCAAATAATACACTTTTTAGTTTTACAAGTCTTTGAATCTGTATAAATAGAACCATATGACTTACTTCTTTTACTCGAAAGTACATTCGTGAGATCCGTGATGATGCCCATAGCTAGAGTTTCTTTCTCATAGATACATAATATAGTGTTGTGAAAATGTATCACAGTGTATGTGTCTAATCTACTGATAATGGACATTCAGATTATTTCCTTTTTTTGGTTAATAAAAAAATGGCTATCAGCATTTCTGTGCATGCTCACTTGAACATCGTTTCATAAGTTTAATGACCACTTGGATTTATCCTTTTATGTAGTACCTATTTAAGGCTCCTGTTGAGTTTGTTCTCTTGAGTTTTTCCATTCCCTACTGATTTGTTGAAGTTCCTTATACATCCTGGGTATGTGTATTCCTTGGTTATATATCTTTTCCCAGTTTCTGCCTTTTTTTTCTCTTTTGGTTGTTGGTTTTCCCCCATAGTGCCTTTAGATTAACAGAAGTTTTGAAAATCATTTTAATGTAATCATACTTTAGCAATTTATTTTTTTATTGGTTAGTGGGGTTTGTGCCTTTAAAAAGAAATTCCCCTGTCTTACGATCATGAAGATATTCTTAGATATCAACTTCTGAAAACTTTAATAGCTTTGGATTTTACAAAAGGTCTATAATTCACTTGGAGTGGACATTACTACTTATGTTTTATATGATAGATGTTTATATAGATTTGCACACACGTTTGCTATTTTCTGCACTTTTTATTCTTGAATCTCTGACCTTCTATCTTATATCATTTTCCTTCTGTCTCAAGTATATCCTTCAGCGTTTCTTTTACTGGAAGTCTGATGGTAAAAAAAACTATCTCCAGTTCCTTTTTAGTGACAAAAGTGTTTATTGCACTATCCTACCTTAAAGGTAGGATAAAATTGCTGGTTATGCAATTTTGTATCGGTAGGTACTTTCTCTTAGCACATCATTTCACGGTCTTTTGCCTTCCCTTGTTGCTAAGAAAAAGTTATATGTATTTCTAAGTCTTTCCTCAATGCCTGCTTTTAAAATCATCTTATATTTGCTGCTTTGTCTAGTTCCCGATTTTTTTTTTCAATCTGCCTAAGATTTGGTGGACTCCTAGAAATTAAAGATTGGCGCCTTCCCAGTTCTTAAAGACTTTTCTGCCACTGTCTTTTCAAATACGGCCTCAGCCCATTCTTTATCTTTTTCCCCCTGGAACTGCATTTAGACATTTTGTAGATATCCACACTCTATCCTCCATATCCCCGAACTTATTTTTTATATTTTCCAGAGCTTTATCTCTTTGCTAGGTTATACATGGTTTTTTTTTTTTTTTTTTTTAGTTGATAATTTCTTTTCAGTTTCCTTTTTTGTTTGTTTGTTTCAGTTCTACTATAATGTTCTCTTCTTCCACGGGGTTTTTATTTTTGATATTATTGTTTTTATTTCTAAGAGTTCTGCTTGATTCTTTATCATATATGCTTGATTATTCTTTATTATTTTTGTCCCATGCACATAATTTTAAGCTTATCTTTTAAGTACAGTAAGCATAGATATTTTATATTCTGCATCTGAAAATTACAATATCTGAGGCTTGGGGTTTTTTTTCTGATGGTTCTTGCTCATGGTACTTTGTGACTTTCTGTCCTTAGTTATTAGTGTGGGAAACACAGGAGATGACTAAGATGAAAATGAGCTCCTTTAAGTTCGACATTTGCCTCTGCCAAGTGCGTGGGGAAATTATCAGTCAGCAATCCTTTTACTTTATATGTTTATATTTCAATGGCAACATAAATTTAGGTTTCAAAGCTGCATGAGGTCAGTCTGGTGTTTCTGAATGTTTACTAATGATATCCTCCACCCCATCTCAGTGCCATATTTAGGTAACGAATTTCTCTTGTGGTCCCACTTGACAGTGGCAGAGAAGATGATTTCTGGATTACTATTATACAAACATTAGAGTACCAGCTTTAAGACATAAGGGTTTCACATTAGATCCCCCACCTTAGACAAGTCCTGGATTTCAGGTTTTTTCCCCCAAATTTTGAGAGTTCTTCAAAATACAGCCCAAGTTCCCAGGCCCAGCAAGTGCCTACATGCGAAAGTTAGTTTCACTGTTTTCTTTACATCTTTGGGTTTCTGCCTTTGATTAGTGTTTTTTTAACCTGAGAAGTCCTTGCTTTCTGCAACTCATCAGTTCATTTAATATTTATCCAGGATTATTCTTTCTTAGATGGAGGTCTGCTCAGCTATGTAATCTACAATATTATTGAAAATGAATCCCTTAAATAAATTTTTAATTCTCTTAAATTCTGTATTTGACCATACTATATTTTCATTTGGATTTTTCTATTTTATCAAATTAAGCAAGTGGAAAATTTAACTGATTTTGACAAGCAAAGGAGAATTTTTTTCCTAAGTATTCTATAGACCTTATATAGCTAGACATTCCATTATTCCCTATAAAATCTGGTTAACTTTATGACTTTGTATCACTTACTCTTCTTAGATATTTTCTCAATATATGTTTTATAAATTACTTCAATCTCCTTTTTATTCCTTGACCAATTAATTAGTCTAAATCTTTTAAGACTATACTTATCTTCCTCTTAATGATTTTATGTGGTGAATACTCATAAAATATTCTGACCTGATCTCAATTTTAAGGGCATAAAACCTCCAAATGTCTATTTTTATGTCATTTACAATATTTCTTCTAATGTGTCCTAAAATGCTTTTGGAATAGGCATATCCTTAAGATCTTCCTAACTTCTTCATCCACTGATTCATTGATTGATTGATTCATTCATTCATTCATTCATTCACTCAATTACTGTTGGCTGGGGAATTTAAAGGCAGAAATCAATGTTTGTGGAACCACTAAATTATATGAGACAGGTATTCTTTTGGCTATTAAGATGAATTAATTCAGTGTGTTCCAGTTAATATTTTGCACACACACACACACACACACACACACACACACCTCACACAAAAAGACAGAAATTTAAAGTCTGAAAAAAATTCCATTTAATTTTTGTAACTACAGCCAATGCTAGCAAAAGCATCAGTGGTGACCAGCTAGTCAAGTTAACTTGGTCCAGAGGACACATTCAAATTATATTAAGACAAGGCCCAACTCAAAGTCAAATTAGAAAACAACAGAAATCATTCATAAGTAGAAGTTTATATAAATAACCCTTCCGTGCCATCCTTGATTAAAAGGCTAGATTCCTCTGTTGAAAGAGGGAGTCCCTTTAGATTGCTCTTTTCTGCTCTATTTTCAGGTACCAGAAACAAACCTATCCTAGCCCGAGGCATGTCTTTTCCAAACCCATATCAATGATCTCAGGCATTCAAGACTTTTCTGGATCTTCCTGAAAGGATCAAAGTTCACAAGAGGCAGACTCTTTCGCCTCTGCAAGTCTTTGTAAACACCATCAAATTCTAGGTATATGCATCCTCCTTAGTCAACCAGACAGGAAGAAAGCAGAACAGCCCGACATTTAGGTATCTGGGACCAAAATTTTGACCTTTGCTGGTGAATTTCCTTTCTCTATTTTGCAACCTAGTGATGTAACAACAGAATGAGAAGAAAAGCGAATTACTTGGCCCTAGGATTCCTGAGGTGAACACCACAGTTAGTGGGCAGGGCTGTAACTGTCTGAACGGTCCACTGGCACAGAACTGAATTATCTCGAAGGGCCAGGTCACTTACCCTGCAAATGGCAACGACATTTAAAGAATGGTTGTAAATTGCAGTCTGAGGTTAGGTTTAGAGGCTGGGCAACAGAGAAATAAGCACCCAAAGGCTCCATGAAAGGAGCTGAGTAAATCTCTTTGACTTGGCTCATCAGAAAGTATGGCCAGAGACAGAAGCCTATTTATCACTCCTATGAAGCGGATGCCCAGAAAACCAACCTAATTAAATACTTGATTTCTACTTCCAAATTTAACATGGTTGACTAGGTCTAGTCTTTGCCTGAAAATCATCTATTCTCTTCAGTTTGTTTTTTCCCTGGTACCCAGAGATTTCACTCTTCCCTCAGAGATTAAACCATTTGCAAGTATTCTGCGGCTTGGCAGCATTCTGCACTAGTGTTTCTGACACAGGATCCTTAAATATAATTGTTAAGACCAAATATTAACTTCTTAATTGCAAAGAAGAAAACAAAAAATGCTGATGTTTTCCATGCATCCAAATTTTAAGGTATGCCAGAAGAGTGTCAGGACATTAATTTGATGGCTCAGTTGCTTCTATTATATCACATATATTAATTAGCAGTGTGTTGTTATTTTCTCTTCTGAACGGAAATGAAGCTAAGAAGAATTATACTATGGTAAGATGTTCAGTGTTTCCATCACAATGCTAAGAAGTGCAAAGGAAATCTTCTAAATACCTTTATCATCACTACTTCATTGCTCAGATCAAAATTCTACTTAGGTCTTTTTTTCTCTTTGCCATCCTTATTAACATTTGAATCAGATAATTAAAATATTCTTGGAAAAAGACGTTAATCCTTATGTAAAAGAGATACATGAGCATTGGGTTTATTCTGGTAAATGTCACAGGCTCACCTACTGGGTCTTTGACCTGGTTACTGCAACCATAGTAATCTCTTCCAGTTTTTAGGATTCCCATAAAGGCTTGTGATGAGTGGAAAATGCATCAGAGCCTCCTTCTGAAATTACAGATGCAAAACATTGGGGAATCTTAATCTTTTTTTTAAGATTTTATTTATTTATTTATTTGAGACAGAAAGAGATAGAGAGAGAGATAGCACAAGCAGGGAGGGAGGGTGAGGGAGAAGCGACTCCCCTGCTGAGCAGGGAGCCTGATGTGGGGCTTGATCCCAGACCCTGGGTTCATGACCTGAGCTGAAGGCAGACGCTTAACCAACTGAGCCACCCAGGCATCCGAATCTTAATGTAATGATTATACAAATTAAAAATGTATTCCTTCCCACTCTTGTTTCTTATTGTATCTCATTAGATAATACTCTACATACATTAGCTACAGTTCTTATGCTGAACTTTTAAATCTCACTTTAATTTTCTACTCTCTGTGTAAAGTAGGTATATTAATTTCCTAGGGCTGCCATAATAAAAGTGGCATAAACTAGGTGTCTTAAAACAACAGACATTTATTATCTCATAATTCTGGAGGCTAGAAGTCTGAAATCAAAGCGTTGGCAAGGTTAGTTCATTCTGAGGGCTCTAAGGGAGAATAGGTTTCATGCCTCTCTCCTAGCTTCTAGTGGTTGCTGGTAATCCTTGGATTCCTTGGCTTACAAAGAATCTCTGCCTTAAACTGAGACTTGAAACTGTAAAATTCCTATAAGAAGCACAGGGTAAAGCTCTTGACATTTGCCTCGGCAATAATCTTTTGGATGTAATGCCAAAAGCACAGGCAACAAAAACAAACATAGACAAGAGGGATTATGTCAAACTAAAAAGCTTCTGCACAGCCAAGGAAACAATCAACAAAATAAAAAGGCAACTTATGGAGTCAGAGAAAATATTTTGTAAATCATATATCTGATAAACGGTTATTGTCCAAAATATATAAGTAACTCAAATAATTCAGGAGAAAAAAAAATCCAATTAAAAAATGAGCAAAGAAACTGAATAGACATTTCTCCAAAGAAGACATACAAATGACCAACAGGTGTATAAAAAGGTGATTAACACCATTAATCACCAGGGAAATGTAAATCAAAACCATAATGATAGATTACCTCACACCTGTTAGGATGGGTTATTACAAAAAATGGAAAGGATAGTAAGTATTGTCGAGGATGTAGAGAAAAGGGAACCTTCATACACTGTTGGTAGAAATGAAATTCAGGGCAGCCACTATGGAAAACTATATGGAGATTCCTCAAAATATTAAAAACTGAACTACCAAAGAATCCAGCATTTCCACTTCTAAGTATATATCCAAAGGAACTGAAATCAGGACTGAAGAACTCTCTGTATTCCCATGTTCACTGCAGCATGATTCACAGAGCCAAGACATGGAAGCAACCAACATGTCCATGATGGATGAAGAGATGGAGAAAATATGGTATATACATACAATGGAACATTATTCAGCCTTAAAAAGAAAAAAAAAAAAAAGAAATCCTGTCATTTGGCACAACACAGATGAACCCGGAACCTAACTAAAGTAGGCCAGGTACAGGACAGATAGTACATGATACCACTTGCATGAGGACTCTAAAAGAGTCAAAATCATGGAGGCAGAGAGTAGAGTAGTGGTTGCCAGGGGCTGAGGGGAGGGGAAAGGGGGAGTATTAGCCAAAAGGCATAAAATTTTAGTTATACAAGATAAGTAAGTCCTAGCAATCTACTGTTCCCCACAGTGCCCATGGCTGGCAAATTTTTAAGTTCACAATACAGTATTATTCAGATAGCAGACCTCATGTTAAGTGTTCTTGTTACAAAATTAATAAGGCCAAGAAGGAAGGCAGAGCAAACCGGAGATGATGGATATGTTTATGGCTTATATTGTGGTAATGGTTTCAAAGTATGTATTTCTCTTTAGGCCCATCAAGTTCGTGTACCTTAAATAGGTACAGCTTTTTGTATGTCAATTATACCTCAATAAAGTGGTTGGGAAAAAAACAAAATTAAAAGATAGAAAAATGCGATTTAAAATAATTGCAGGAAACTCTGTGCTCTTGTCATTTTTGTAAATAAAAGAATCTTACAAGAAATGAGGGGGGAAAGTCCACTCTAACCCAGTCTGACCTTATTTCAGCTTGATTATATTGGCAAAGACTCTAGTTCTGAGTAAGGTCATATGCTGAGGTTCCAAGTGGACCTCAAGTTGGGGGTAACGCTATTCAACCCAGTTCACTGGGTAAAATCAATCTCACTTTCAGAAAGGAGGAAGCAGAGAAATAAAGAGAGCACTAAGCTCGCCGTTAGGGGGGGGATCCAGGATGAACACCATTCCCCCGAGCTGAGGCCAGGACTCTTTCAGACATAGCACGCACTGAGATGCTGCCATACTCCAAAGGATTTTCAGAGCATGACTTTGGCTTTATTTTCAAACACATACACCCGAAACACCCTCTTCCAATTATTTCAGCTCTTTATTCTTTCCTCATTTTTGAACCGTTTTTCCCTCTGTTCTGTGAGTTTCTCATCCATAGCTTTCTCACCCCATCTCCCAAAATGAGAGCAGAGAAAACCACTTTACAGCTATCTGCTATAGCTTGTGATAAAACCTAGAGGAACTTCAGGGCAAATGGGGGTGCTTGCCATTTTATGATATTGATTCTGATATGCATATGTGTCTATTTGTTTATTTTTCTCTTTCGGCACTCACTAAACTTATTTTATTCTTCTAATACATTCTGGCAGCAAAAGCTTCAAAGGATCACGCCAGCAAAAATACGACCAAAAAAATTTAAGATCGAGGGTGCATCGGACTCTATTTTAACATGCCTGTGAATTGTCCAACACAGTTCCCAGAAGCATAAAGCACTCTTCATCAGGAAAAACAAGTTATTTTATTATACATTTGGTGCAACTAGCCATAGACAACCATTTTTCAACACAAACTGAAATCAGGAAGCAATTTTATTTTTGTTTTCTGTTGTTTCTCCCATTCCAAGTCAGTTTCTTATCTGTGGTCCCTTTGTTCTTCTGTGGGTGTACTTAAACCCTGTAACTTATGTCCACAAAAGATGTTCCACAGCCTCCCGCCCACACAGATACCAACAATGGCGCCACTGTAGTCTCTTGCTTGTAGCAATTATTTTACAAATCACTTATTTTAAAAGGGTTTGCATTAGAGAAACCAACTCTCCCCATGACTATTATATGACTCATGATTTTAAAAGTTTCATTTTTTTAGCAAAGCTATCAATGTGGTTTAAAATAGGCAAATGACTCTTTAAACAATTGATACTGATTTTGCTTTTTGTGTCTCAGTTCTGGACTATCCAATTTCTTTTCTCTGCACATCGAAACAACAACAGCACTCACATTTATGTGTTTTTATATACAACATAATTTGGTAATCAAGTATTATAAGAAGCTATGTTTCTGAAGCATGAAATTGATATCTAAGTACAGATCTGTGACCTGTAACATCCAATTTTAAGTCTTTTCTCCAGAAATAATGCCCTAACAGGTAACTCGAGATTGAATTGTATGCATTCAAAAATATTAAACATGTAAAGTGAATTGGGGAAGATTTATTTGTCCTGCAGAGTAAGGGAAGATAATAGCATACATATATTTTTAAAAATCTTTATTCCTAAAGTTGTATCTTTGGGCTTTTTAAAAATAATATCTTATATTAAAGGAAATAAAAGACTATTAAAGAATAGGTATCCATGGGCATGCATTCTGAAATTATTAATAAAATACTTCCTATGTCAATTCATGTGACCCTGCTTGGGGGCTAAAGAAACACAGGGCTCAAACCAACTGAACTTACAGTCCATACAAGAATATGTAGGGCCAACTTATAATTAACTCATGAATTTTATATTCCATTGCCCTTTAGAAGTATTGCAAGTATACTGAGTGTTCTCACCCTGCTTCCTCTTGCTTCCATATGCCCAGGATGCTGAGTATGCCAGGCATGAGCACATTTCTATTTCCTACCATCAAAATAAAAGTTGACCTGTCCATCTATATGGATACCTGTTTGCTTTAAAGAAATGGACAGCTTGATTTTTAATGTCCAGTCTATAGGTCAAAATTATTTTACAATTTAGTATCTTTCCTATAATATGTAAGTATTTATAGATGTCCAAAAGCCTTAATTAACTCAAATTAATATGGCCTGTGAGAATCTCAGATAACAGGGAATGGCCCCCAGTGAGACACTCAAAGACAGGGCTGGTCCTGTAGTTGTAGGGAGCTGGGTCTTTTTTGGATGAAGGAAGGGGGCTTTGAACATTTGTCACACATATTTTATATCCGTATGTGCTTGGTAAAGGTAAAGGCAAACAATTCACCCATTCCTGAAATACTCCTGGCATCTGCAATCCAAAGCATGCAATTCATTCCTTCACCCTACCCCACCACCATCAGAGATGATGGCAAGCACAGACCTTGCCTAAGAACTGAAACAAGTTCTTGTAAGAGTAATTTTATCACTAGGTCTGGGGAGTGAGAGTTATGTGCTCTTGGGTCAGGACTGCCCATATTTTTTAATGCTGGTGATTCATGAATTATGCAATTTTAAAAGCACGAAGGAAGAATTGCAAATGAAAGAAATCAGTCCTGCTCTGCGTAGCAAGGTGAAAGGGGATCTCCATTGTGAGAGTTACCCCCAGGGCTGGTGCCGGGATTAACTGAGCTAATGTGAGCAAAATGCATGTGACCCAGAGGCATTCCATTAAGACAATATCCATAAAAAATATTTTTAAGTTACTGCTGTATAATTGGAAAAAATAAAGAAGTGTATCTCCAACACATTCCAGAAAAGAGAATTCAAAGGGAATCAAACTATGTCCACCCTGTACTATATCTGTAGAAACTGGAAAACCAAAGCAAGCCCATGGCCCTATTTCTTTACCAGCTGTCGATCTGCCCAAGGTAACCATGCTTTTCACTGCTAAATAACGCGCACTTGGAAAATGTACTGGAGCTAGTTAGTTGGATTCAGATAATTGGAACTGGGTTCTCCTCGCAATAGAGAGAAGTATCACAATTTAAATACATGAGAGTTTATATTTCCCCTCAAAGCAAACTGTCGTATCTTATAGGGTAGCCTCACGGTATCTGGTGCTTTCAACCTTTCTATCTTACCATTCTCAATGTTAGCTTTTCTCCTCATGTCCCCACAATGGTCCAAGATGACTGCTCAAGTTCCAGCCATACAGCTGAGCACTAGGCAAGAAGTAGCAGGAGGGAAGAAAGCCAAAAATCACATGTCACTTATCTGAGTAAGTCATCCTTAAAAATGTTTCTCAAAAGTCCCATCAAACACTACTACATGGCTCTCTTCACCACTCTAGATACGAGGAAGTGCAGGAAGGGTACATTTTCAGCTGGACATATTATATCAAATAAATTCCGGGTTGTATTGCTAAGGAAGAAAGAGAGGATGATTATTGCTTAACAATTAGTATTCTCAAGCACAGTGAACAGAGAAGGAATTTTCCCAAGGGCTTGTAGAAATTGGCACCACGCATGACAGGAAAGAGGTAGTCCCACAGAGCGGGCAGCAGAGCTAATTTTGGAAAAGCAGCTGCACACAAGGGATACCCAGAGAAGGGTTTAAATTCTTGGCTGTTTCTCCCTTGGACCAGAAGAAAAGCCATGTATGGCTTCCTGCTCTAGATATTTTCCCTACCCTACAATCATAATTCCCTTCCATCATGTAGTTTCTGCAGCGGTATTTAAGAACAAAGGAAAATCCACAGCCATCGCTGGCTGGAGGCAGGGTGAGAGACACACATGCTACTTCACAAACTCTGCATCCATCCTCCCCCCAACACAGCACCTGTGCAGTGGACGCAGCCTTATTTCAAGGGGACTGTGTTGAACAGGAGCTACCATGGTGACTGGTGGTAATATGAGTAAGAGGCAGGAGGTCTTGGGGGTGGGGGCTATGAGCACCTGGGACAACAGCACAGACCTTTAACAACAAACAACAACGGCCAAATGAACAACAGGGGAGGGGGTCACAGAACTGGTTCCCCACCCCCATCCGTAGCCTCTTTTCTCAATGTGCTAAGTTTGATGACCTTTACAGGCGCAAGGAAAACGAATTCTTGAGTTACAGGCTCCATTCTTCGCACTGGAATTATTTTAGTTTTCTACTATTTTATTGTCAATGTAACAGTCATGCAGGCAAACAGTTTAAAAACATGGAAACAATAGAGAGTATACCAACTGAGGAGTAAAAGCATCTCCACACCCAGCAATTGTGACACTCACAGAGATAACCACTGTTTATATGTTCTTATACACACTTTCAGAATTTGTATGCATACACAAAAAATAAAGTTTTAATAAAAAGGATGGAGAGAGAAACAATTATATATGTAGTTTTACAAAAATGCCATCTTATTATGTATTACTCACTTCTGTGCCTTGGAATTTCTTAGAACATATTCTCCCAGATCTTTCTACATCAGCATGTATACATTTACCTCAATTAGTTTAAATTCTGTAGCATTTTGTTGTATGCATAATATAACATAATAGAGTAGCGCTCGGCTGAGGAGTTTAGATGGACTTTGATCCTTTCTCTTATTAATGATTCAACAATCACCCCTGGAGTTGTACAATGTGTATGAATGGTAAATTCCTGGCAATTAAAATCTAGGGTTAAAAGATATGTGCCTTCTTAAATTAATGTAATTAAACATTTTTTGTGTATATGAAAATTAATTTTAAAAGATTGCCGTAAGTTTCTCCAAAGAGATTATTCCAATTTTCACTGCCATGGGAGTGCACAAATGAATGTGATAACTCACACTAGGTCATGTATGATTGGTGTAATTTTTGCCAATATAAGAGATACAAAATAATTTTTCCTTGTTATGACTTAAATTTTATTTATGGTATTTTGGGGAAAACCCACTGGTTTTTATCGGCTACCTGTTCAAATTCAGTAGAACATCTCCTTCCCACTTAAAATAAAAAGTCCTAAAGAGGGGGAGAGGGATTCCCTTTTGGGGGTGCACAAAGTTTGTGACAACTATTCCTTTCCTTACAGCTGAGGGAGAGCAGGAAAGTAGGGCCCGCTTATTATTTTGTTGTTGGTGTTAGAGCCAGAAGGGATGATTGTGACCTTCTCCGTATCTGGATGTTTGCTGGACCAAGGCCTAGCGCCTTCAGTAAGAAAGACAAAGACAACACCTGCCTGGCCCTGCACCTCTACAGACAGCTCCTGGGACCAAGCATAACAAACCTGTGCTAATGGAAGTAATGGTGAGAAATGAGTTGGTAGTTACCAAAATTAGCCTGAAATATCGCTAAGGTCCATCTGGTGATGGAGGAGTTTTGACAAAACAAAGTTAGACATATTTATTTGAAAACATAAGAAAAGAAATCTTTCTTATTCATTCTCTTTGAGACCCCTCCAACTTTTTGCCTAAGCATGAGTATAATTTCCTATTTGTGTATGTGTAAATACACAAAAGTCTGTGTGTGTGTGTGTGTGTGTATTTCTATGTATGTATTAGTGTAAGCACATCGTCATTTTGCTCCATGCAACCCCATTTTTTAGTCCATTGGAAAATCACCTTGATTATCTTAAGTAGTTTTATATTTTCTCATTCTAAATTGTACCTATGGTCTTCCTAGCAACATCTAATTGCTACCTCACTAGCCCAAGCTTCAACCTGAAATCAAAAGCTCAGAAGTCCCTTTGAAGCAGGAGACTGGAAATCAGACAGACAGCACCTACTGAGTGTGTATGTGTTAAAACACTGAATTTTTTTATACTAGTTGGGAAATGTTTGCTGTTTGAATTCTGTCTCCCTTGCCCATTCAAGCCATACTAGCTCTTCTGACATTTGCAGAACTTCCCCATAATCCAGTCAAAACTGGGTTAATGCCTTAGACCCTGTGAAGCTACCGCCAGTGTCCATTCAGATTAATTACGTCATTACATATTTTAAATGTCAAAGCTCTCTGAACGATTATATACAGCAGCATCTAGATTACTAGAGGAAAGCGTTCAAATGAACAAAGATCATTTTAATTTTACAAAAACTAAAAGTAATTTACCAGTTTGGAGTTTTACCAGAATTCCACATTTAAACAACTGTCTACAATTAAATAATTTGTTAGTTTTTATAAAGTGCTGTCATTCTGAAGGTAGAGTAAACTGAATGGATCTTTAGCAAGATTTTTGTGTTCATTTAAAAAAACTGATAGCATTGTGCATTCACATATGGTAAATGAGCCTTTAGGTTCCCAAGGCAATTTGATCACGTAAGTAGAACAAAATTCTTCAATAAATGGGACTGCCTATTCTGTATCAGTTCTTTAGCTTAGCATTTCAGTTATTCCCAACCTAGATATTCATCCTTAGGGATTCACATATCTTGATAAATCCCCAAGTTGTTGTTGATAAAAGATGAGAAACAGGGGCGCCTGGGTGGCGCAGTCATTAAGCATCTGCCTTCAGCTCAGGGCGTGATCCCAGCGTTCTGGGATCGAGCCCCGCATCAGGTTCCTCTGCCAGGAGCCTGCTTCTTCCTCTCCCACTCCCCTGCTTGTGTTCCCTCTCTCGCTGGCTGTCTCTCTCTTAAATAAATAAATAAATAAATAAATAAATAAATAAATCTTTAATATTTTTACAAATGTGTTATTCACAAGCCACTTCATTAATTTCATTCCCTGCTTAATATCCTGCCCCCCAGTTGGAGGCACAATGATCTATGGAAGTGTCTCAAACATACATGACCTGACCCAGCCTACTACAAGATTCTGCTCTAGCAGGATTCAGGTGATGCCCTGGCAGGGTTAACTTTTAAGTCTCCTCAGGGAATTTGGTGTGCTTGAAAGATATACCCCCAACTAGACTGTGGTCAAACCAGAGGAGATCAATCTATTGTAGAAACATCAGTCAGTAAACTAAAATCAGAACAAAATGAAATGGTCCCATGACCAAGCACAGATGTCCCTTTCACAGGGACCAGAGTTCATGAACCCACAGAGTTGGGAGGTTCTTCCTTGCACTGCTGGGGATGGACAATAAGCACTTTTATCTCTTTGAGCATCCCAGTTCTATGCCTCCCATATTCAATCTTCAAACCGGATGCACTCTAATCAATTAGATTTCCAACTTCCAACTTATTCATTCATATCCTTACTCCCTAAAATGATAACCAGGTTGTCTTGATTGAAGCTTAGGGTTGTCCCAAATGCTAGACTCAATCATCAGTAAGTAAACTCTTTAATTAATTCCATGGATGATTAATCATATCTATCCATGAGAGCAGGGACTATGTCTGTTTTAACACTTAATGCTTACAACTGTGCTTGGCATACATTGGGCATCAACAAATATCTGGAGAAAATATGCCTAGAGATTTCACTAGCTTAATCCAAAGAAACTAACCTAATTTCCCATATCTTTAAGTTTTTAGGGGAGGCTACAGCATGTTCTCATGCATGGACAACATGAACCATTTAATCTGATTGGCTAAATAAATTAGCAGATAGAAAAAAGTATTGAAATCAATAGGAGAGTCAGATACTTAATGTATATAAGTTCTATCTCTTATCCTGTTGATATATTGGGATAAACATAGGCACTGAGACTTAATAATTTTTAGGCATGTTTAGATGAAACTTTGAAAAAGTATACATAAAGATTTCCTTTCCAGCATACATAGTAGCAAAGAAATAAATAAACCAAAACAAAGAAAAGAAGCAAACAATAACAGAGAAGGAGTAAACTAAATGTTCAATAGTGTTCAATAGTAGAAGATTGATTAAGTAAACACGGTATGTTCTACTCAATGGAATACTGTGTAGTTATTAGAATTTATCAAGGCTATGAAATAATATCAAATGAAAAGGTATGACATAAAATTATAAATACACTATTTTTACAACTATGTTAAAGCACTTGTCTAAAAGGAAAAGACATAAACCAAAGAGTAAACAAACCCACATATTAATAGTAGTGGTGCTAGGATAGTAGGGGAGTATACTTTTTTCCTTTTTCCTTTTTATAAAGTTATTTACAAATTCTTAGAAGATACTTGTTAATTGCTATGCCAGCTTCTATTTCCCATTCCTACAGGACCCTGGATTTTCCATCAGGTGGTTTAGGCTGAACTGATTTACCCCAGCTCCAGGAGCGAGTCTTGACTGGTGTAAGCTTGCAGCATATTCCATCCACCTAGGTAATCACTGGCTCAGGAATAAGTATATTCACTCATAATTATATCCTTAGGATTAGTTTTTGGAACCCCATGCTTGGTAACAGTTGGCCACAAAATAGAGACATTATCCTGGATTATCCATTTGGGGCCAGTATAATCATATTATTCCTTAAAGGCAGAGAGACATGGCAGAGAAGTCAGAGATATCTGAAGCATGAGCAGGACTCAACTTGCTGTTGCTGGCTTTAAGCTGGAGTGGACCGATGGAAACATGAGAAAGAACTAAATTCTGACAATGTCCCGAACAAGCTTTGAAGCAAGATTCTACCTCAGAGCCTCTAATCATGAACACAGCTCTGTCAAAATCTTGATGTTGGCCTCCTGAGACCATACACAGAAAGACCAGTCGAGCCACACTGTGGCCAGACTTCTGCTCCATGAAAACGGTGAGATGATAAACTCTAAGCCACCACTAAGATCGGGGTGATTGGTTATGGCAGCAATAGTAAACTTGTACAGTGAGTCAACGTTTTGTAAGCCTGGGAGAGAAGTGGTGCTTTAAATCAAAATACAAAAGCCAAAGAAGAGATGAATTTCCTTAGTTTCTTGTGAAATAATAATCTTCCTTTCAATTTAAAATAAAATTTGATGAGAAATTTATACTAAATCATAATCACTTATTGGCAGAGTCTAGAAGAAAGCTACTCAGAGATCAATGTAACCTATCATTCTTAATTTGAGCATTTTTCCCTCACCAGATAAAATCAAGACAGTTTGGAGAGGAGAAGAAAAGAATGCTCTTGCAAATCTGTTTACTATGATAGGTTGTAGCTATGAAATGGACCTTGGAAAAGAACAAAACCTTTTTTTGAATATGTGTTTAAGTAATTTGTTTGAAGCTTGGATTATTTGATTGCTACCAAAATTTGCCCATTATCTAACAGGAAAATGCAAGAGTCAACTGCATTAAAGCATTGTCCCAAATTGCAAACAGACTCACGTTTTAGCCATAAAAAATTATTTTTGAAAACAACTAGGATTGCACAATCACAATTGCTATAAGAAAAGGAAATCATATCCCTTCATAGTATGTTTTGTGGTTAATAAGTATTTTCTACTTATATAAGTATATTTCTACTTATATAAGTATATTTCTACTTAATATAGTTTTACAAAACAAGTTAGAAATACTAGATAATTAGTTTTTGTACCTCCTTGAAGACACAACAATCCAGTTAAAAGTCTACACCAAAAACAGCTTACAACAGATATTCTGAATCCTGCAGGGCGTTACAAATTATAATTAAGTTAAAAAAAAGTTAAACACTTTTTTCAGTTTTATT
Source organism: Ursus maritimus (assembly GCF_017311325.1). Classification (NCBI taxonomy): domain Eukaryota; kingdom Metazoa; phylum Chordata; class Mammalia; order Carnivora; family Ursidae; genus Ursus; species Ursus maritimus. The sequence goes on along the minus strand of NW_024424230.1, from coordinate 20,584,768 downwards.
GAGGTATAATTAACAAGAAGCACTGTAAATTTAAGGTGTTCACCATAATGACACGACATACATACATTGCAAGAGGATTACCACAATAAGTTTAGTTAACATGTGTTACCTTATATAATTATACCCTCCCTCAATATTTGTCCTTGTGAAAACATTTTAGTATCTACTGTCTTAGCAACTTTCAAATACACCACACAGCAATGTTAACTATATTCATCATGTTGTACATTACATCCCCAGTATCTAATTTATAAATATTTTACCTAGTTAATAGTCTTCATAGTTGAGCTGGAAACCTTCCATTCGTTTGCTCCACTTCAAATTTTTTAGTTGGGAATTGAAAATCTATCCTTTCCACTCTGCCAAGGTCTTTCCCCAAAAGGGAAAATTCTATCCCAGTTTCTAACTTTCTCTCATTCAATGCTTAATAAATTAAGAGGAAACATTAATGTTCTAATGATACCAATCTCATTAAGTGGCATTAATTGTAAAATATACATACTTCCACATTCAACTATTCTCACATCGAATATAGCAGGTAACCTATTTTAACAGAATTATTGCTAATGAAAATCTAATAGAGATGGCCTCAAGTTGACTAGCAGTTACCACCTCAATGAATAATTTCCTGGTTAATTCACATCATCATTAAAAGGGCAAACTTCCTTTTGTCAAGAACTTGCCTCTGAGGAGCTGAAAACTCTGTAAGGGTGTAAACGATACTGATCATCAGCCTGAGGAGAAAACAGGTTTAGTTAACACCATTTTCACCAACAGAAAACGCAAATGGTTGAGGACGTATGAGGAAATAGGAGGACAGAGTTTCCAATATCAGAACATTTCAAACAGCCCGATTTCACCTTAGGTTGTTAAGTAACTGAGAGAAAATGGGCACTCACCCTAACTATCTTTTCTGGTTGGTTCCACAGTCTAAAATCCCTTGATAATTACCCATCCATTTCCTGAGTACCTCAGCCTGAAATCACTTTCTCCTCTGGGATCTTAGAACACGTACCACCTGAACCACTCACTCAGCAGATACGGCTTTCTATTGCCAGTTACATTTTATATCGAGATATCTTTTCACTTCTAGTTCATTGTAAACAGGAGTAAAGGGAGAAATGGGAAGGTAATTGGTATTTTTTGAGTGGCTAGTATGTTGCAGGCACTTTTAATATGTGGGAAATGGATTTCCTTAGGGCTGTCTAACCCCAGAAAGTTTGAGGCAGTAACACGCTGCTTTAAGATGCCTGGGCAGTAACTCTGATTTCTCCCTGTAGAAAGATGGGTCCTGTGTGACTCTGAGGTTAGTCCAAGTACCTGGAAATTGCAAGTTTTGTTAACATGCCCACAAAGGAAAGTGGATAAACTGATAATGCCATTTCTTCCTTTATGTTTATAGAAATACTAATAGCTAGCATTTACTGAGTACTTTCTGTGGGGCAGGCACTATTCTAAAGTACTTTACATGATTGTCTCATTTAATTCCCACAACTACCATAGAAATACTTACTATTTTTGTACCCATTTTCATTTAAGGAAACTGAGATGCAGCAAGGTTACGTAACTCCTCTAAGGTTTCCTGACAGGTAAGTGGTAGAGAATTTAAATATTGTCCGCATGGGTCTAGAGCCCTTGCAACTAACCACTACTCATGGGTCCCAATGTAAGTCCCTGGTACAGAATGGCAGTCATGTAGGGAGAGACTGAGCTTCCCAGGTCTGACAAGACTAATGACGTGCACAGTGTCACCAGCAGCTGTGGGCCATCTCCTCATGCCTCCATACTACTGGGGACCCCCATGCTCAGTCAGGAATTTGGGACTGAGAGAAGCTATCCGACAGTGACATAGGCTTCTCCTCTGTACGTTTCATGTCAGCCTTTTCTGACGAGATTGACGTGATATCTATAAGTGGGTATGCTTTCTTCCTTTGAGTGTGGGCTGGATTTTGTGACTCACTTCTAATGAACAGAATATAGTAGAAGTGACAGGATGTCACTTCTGAGATGAAGTTATAAAGACTCTGTCCTCTGTCTTAAGTGCACTCTCTCACTCTCTTAGATTGTGTTGCTGCATGGAAAGCCAGCTGCCATGTCGTAAGGCCACACTGAGGAGAACACTGCCAATTGCCATGTGAGTGAGCTCAGAAGGAGATCCCTCAAGCTGAGCCTAGAGATGACAGCAGCTCTGGCCAACACCTTGACTGAAGCCTCATAAAGGACTCCAACAGGAACCAGTGGCTCAGCGGCTTCTGAAACCTTGACCCACAGAAACTGTACCATAATAAATGTCACTGTTTTCAGCCTTTAAGTTTTGGAATAACTTTTTTGTTATTGTGACTTATTGTTACATAGCAATAGATAACTGCAACATATCATAAGGAACATTTTTTATGCATCAGAGGGGGTGCTAAGCCCTCTGCCTCTCATTTGCTTTTCACAACAACCCCATAAAATAGGTATTATGATTATCATCCTTTTCCATATTAGGAAACTGGAATACAAAGAAGTAGAATAGCCAGGCAAGGCCCATCTGGCTTGTAAATGGAATACTTGGGGGTTTATCAAAGAATGTCCAAATCCAGGGTCTAGCATGTAGTATGTACCATTGAATCTATGTTGACTGATTGACTCATCATGATCATGTCCAAATAATATGTTAGAACAGACAACAAGTTCTGTTATTTATAGTCAATGGAAACAGACCAAAGGGAAGTAGATTATCCCACGAAGACTTACTTAGCATGCCTCTTTTAATGCAGTGTGGGAGTCATGATCCTCCATACCCAAGAAGGGATATAAAGCTGGCCAGAGACCCAGCAGTCCCTGTCGTTCACTACACCTGACTATAGACATGGAACCATGGTGGAAGACTAGGGGGATGAAGGCAGCATTACTTCCATGACTCCTTGACCCTCTTCTGGTCCTGCCTTGTTCTTCCATTTTCTTCATCCTTTATATTTCCATTGTTTGGGACACACAGTCTCTTACAAATTCAGTCCCTTACAAGTTCCCAATCTTGACTTTAAGCCAAGGTGCTTTGAGGAAGTTCTGACCCCAAGTGCTTGGGCTTATCATCATGGTTAGTTGTCAAAGCCCAATTAAACATGAGCTAGAACCCTGTAATTGGGGGCGCCTGGGTGGCACAGCGGTTAAGCATCTGCCTTCGGCTCAGGGCGTGATCCCGGCATTATGGGATCCAGCCCCACATCAGGCTCTTCCGCTATGAGCCTGCTTCTTCCTCTCTCACTCCCCCTGCTTGTGTTCCTTCTCTCACTGGCTGTCTCTCTCTCTGTGTCAAATAAATAAATAAAATCTTAAAAAAAAAAAAAAAAAGGAACCCTGTAATTGGTCTCTGCCCAAATCCCAAATTTCTCCATCTGGTTACTTTTAATAAAGGTATGAACCTTATTTTTTTAAGTTTTTTTTTAAATTCTAGTTAGTTAACATACAGTATATTGTTAATTTCAGGTGTACAATATAGTGATTCAACATTTCCATAAAACACCCAGTGCTCATCACAACAAGTGTACTCCTTAATCCCCATCACCTATTTAACCCGTCCTCCCCATACACCTTCCTCTGGTAACCATCAGTTTGTTCTCTATAGTTAAGAGTCTATTTCTTAATTTGCTCACTCTCTCTCTTTTATTTTTCCCTTTGCTTGTTTGTTTTGCTTCTTAAATTCCACATATGAGTGAAATCATATGGTATTTGCCTTTCTCTGAATGCCTCATTTCACTTAGTATAATACTCTCTAGCTCCATCCATGTCATTGCAAATGGCTAGATTTCATTATTTTGATGGCTGAATAATATTCCATTGTATTTATATATACCACATTGTCTTTATCCATTCATCAGTTGAGCACACTTGGGCTGTTTCCATAATTTGGCTATTGTAAATAATGGGCTTGAGCCTTTTTAAAAAAAATTCTATATCCTCTCTAGTTACACATTATATGTGTGTGGCCTAGTTTGGCCATGCCAGTCCACATCTAGAATTAAGAGCCCTGTGTTCTGCTTTTACCATACACCCTGTGGCCAGCAGACAAGCTTGGATAAATGACTTTTTCATGTAGACAGCCCACCTACCTATCTGCTAAGACTCCCAACCACTGCCTCCTCATAACTGTGCTTTTCCTACAATGGTACTATCTTTTAGTCTATCTTGAATCTCCATCATCTACTACTTGCCTGAGCAATGTGAATATAAAACCCCTTGGGTGTTCATTGTACTGTACCCAACACCTTGAACTTTCCTTCAACCCTGTCTGGAACAAGTATCTAAGACAGATGATTATATGTATTAGTGTTATCATTAGTAAAAAGAATATGAAAATATTGGTTTATTAAATGCCAAGAACTGTGCTAACTCTATGCATATTTTATTTATTTCATCTAACATTAAGGTAGTTTGGGGTGCCTGGGTGGCTCAGTCATTAAGCGTCTGCCTTTGTCTCAGGGCGTGATCCCGGTGTTCTGGGATCGAGCCCCGCATCAGGCTCCTCCGCTATGAGCCTGCTTCTTCCTCTCCCACTCCCCCTGCTTGTGTTCCCTCTCTCACTGGCTGTCTCTCTCTCTGTCAAATAAATAAATAAAATCTTTAAAAAAAAAATTTAAGGTAGTTTGTACTGAATCCATTTTGAAATGAGCAAACTCAGATTCATTAAGCTTAGAAAGTTGCCCTGTATCAAAGCCAATCAGTGGAAGAGACAAATCTCTATCCCAGCCTTCTACTTTGGCTATGATGGAATACTTGGTATCATACAAAATCTCTTGTCATAACAATTGTAAAAGCTTAGTGAAATTCAAACCAGCTAAATGAAGGCATTGGAGAGCAACCAAGATATTGAGATGTTGAGACAAGGCCAAAATATGTTATTTTAGAGAGTAAAATGTTGGTTTTCAGGGGTTGGGGTGTCAAAAAGTACCTTCAGTTTTGAAGACGAACAGGTTGTAGGTGACTATAGTTAATAATATTGTATTGCATACTTAAAATTTACCAAAAGAGTAAATCTTAAGTATTCTTATCACAAACACATACATGCACGTGCACACACACACACACACACACACACAAAGGTTAAGAAAAAAAAAAGTGCTGTTATTTTTACCCCTCAGGACTTATGCCACTATCACAGCAGGGCATAGAAGCTAAGAGTTACTGGTAGTCTTTCTGGTCTGGGAAAGCAAAAACTGAAAATCAGAATTATTGCGGCAGCCAGGGCTTAAGGCGCCAACCCCTGGAGAATAGAGAACTCCAGGGGAAGCAAGCTTGACATACTGGGCACAATTTCCCCTCGAGGCATCTGCCAACTCATGGCCAAGAATGCATCTGGCGTAACATATGAAAAGCCAAACAAAACATAGCTGCTAAGAGGCTAAAGAACTAAGTAGATATTTCCCAGTATCACAGTTCTTGGGAAACAAAATTGGAATACAGAATTTGCCAAAAAGGAGCAAACACTAAAAATAGCCCCAGCTTTTCAGTTGAGCCACTGAAGGGCCAAGCTCAAGGAATAAGGGAAAGCCTGTAATAGACACATCCTGATTGGGTTAAGGTGACCTACCTAAATCTAACTACCTGCCAGGAAAAAAAAAAATTAAATCCTTTCTGGAATAAATAATGTCATCCAGATCCTCTATAAATTTTCATGATCACTTCAGGCATTTGGTCAAAATATCAGCTGGCATGCCAGGAAACACCAAATGAGCAAAATGGGGGGAAAAAAACGGAAAAGGGAAAAACTCACAGTGATTCGGAGTTATACATAGGCATTGAAATAACTGTGGTCTGTACGCTAAAGAAATTAAATGAAAGGATGGAAATATCACTCAAGAATTGGAATGCATGTTAAAAACCAATGGAAATCCTAAAAATGGAAAAAATAAAATAGCAAATTAAGAATCTGATAGTTGGATTTAACAGCAGAGTAGACAGAGAAGAAAGGAGAATTAGCTAGAAAATAGATCAAATTGAAGCACAGAGATAAAAAGGATGAAATATACAAAATAGAGGGCAAGAGAAATCTGAGACATAGTGGAAAGCTTTAACAAAAATGAAACTGGAGATGCAAAAAGAGCAGACAAAGAATAGAGAATCAGAAATATTTAAACAGTTACTGGAAATGGAGAGGCTGGCCTTGAACTACTGAGGCCAGAAAAAAGACAAGGATGCCAACTATCATCAAATCCACCCAGCATTATATTGGAAGATTTAGCCACTGTAGTAAGAAAATGAAAACAACAAAAGAACAGGAAGGCAGGGAGGGAAGAAGAGCGAGTAAGAGGGAGGAAAAAAGAACAAGTAAAATATGAAGATTTAGAAGGAAAGAAATAAAGCTCTCATTATTTGCAGATGAAATGATTGTGTGCGAGAAAATCCAAAAGATTTTACAGATCAACTGCTAGAATTAATACATGTCTTTATCAGGATCTCTGGAAAAAAAATCAATTTATGAAAATAAATTACATTTCTCTATACTGGCAACAAACACTTTAAATGTTTCATTTAAAAATAACTGTATTTACAGGAATAAAAACCTCTTACATATCTAGAAATATCTAATGAAAGATGTGTAAGACAACTATTGAAAAAAATTATAAAAAGTACTGAAATAAACTAAAAAGACCCAAATAAATGGAGGATATACCATATTCATGGATTATAATACTCAATATTATAAAGACATCAATTTTTTCCCAACTGACTTATAGATAAATCAAAATCCAAATCAACAGAGTAGCAAGATCTCTGTTGCATGTGTGTGTCAGTAAGTATGGTCATTGACTCTAAAAATATATGAAAATAACAATGGCCAAAAAGATCAAAAACAATTGTCAAGAACAAAATTGCATAATAACACTACTATATATCAATGATTATAAAACTAAAAACATTATTTAGTGTATTTTGTCACAAGCATAGATAAATAGACCCACAGAACAAAATAGAGAGACCAGAACAGATGAGCTCATATAATGTCACCTAACTCATGACAAAGATCCCACTATAACAGAAAGAGGAAAATGATCTTTTCATTAAGTGATAATGGATCAGATCAATATATATCTGGGAAGGAGGGGGGAAGGAATTTTAACCTCTATGTCATCCTATGCACATTAAAAAATTCCAGATGGATAAGGTAAAACAATAAAGTAACTAGAAGAAAACATAAGAAAATACCTGTGTGACATTTAGATAAGGAAAAACCATATATCTAAGGCATAAAAAAAAAAGTCACTGACCATAATGGACAAAAATAGAAAATCAGACTTCCCTAAACTTAAGAGCTTCTATTCTTCAAAAGACTCAGAGGAAGAGTAAAAGAGCGGACCATAGAGTGGAAAAGGATATTTGGAATGCCTAAATCTTACAAATAATTCCTATCTTCAATACATGTTAGGAGATCTAACAGGTCAATAAGATAAAATCAGATGATCCCATTAAAACTGTGTCAAAGAATTGAACAGACACTTCACAAAAAAGAATGTTCCAATGGTCAATCAGAATACTAAAATAGTCTCAGCATCATTAGTCATCAGGGGAATGCTAATTAAAACCATAATAAGATACCATTCTGCACCCACTAGAATAGCTAATAATGAAAAAGTAAAAGAAAAATTGATAATATCAAATATCGACTCAATTATGAACCTGTTGGAATGTCCATACACTTAAGCAGTTGGGTAGTCAATATCTGCTCAAGTTAAAAACATACAAACCCTATGAGGCAGCAAGTCCTCTCCTAGGTGTATACTCCTCCGACATGAATACGTTTGTGCACCAGCAATGCCCCCAGCAGCATTAGTTGTAAGTCAAACTGGAAACAACTCAGATACCCACCAACAGAAAATAAAAGAAATGCAGTGGAATCAGACAAGGCAGCAGCGCAGAAATGAAATACAAGACAGATGAAGCTCAGCAACAGTGAAGGAAGCCACAGACAGAAGACTACATCAAATATGATTCCATTTAGACTACCCTCAGACCCAGGTTGAACGATCCTATGGAAATGAACGTTGGGAGAGTGGTCACTTTTGAGGCATGTTGGGGGGCGGGCAGCAGAAGGGAGGCTGCTGGGGTGCTGGTAATATTCTGTATCTTGATCTGCATAGTGGATTCACAGATGTAATCACCTTGCAAAGCTTCATCAGGCAGTGCCTTTAAAATCACTACATTTTGGAGGCACCTGGGTGGCTCAGTTGGGTAAGAGTCTACCTTCGGCTCAGGTCATGATCCCACGGTCCTGGGATCGAGCCCCACATCAGTCTCCCTGCTCAGCTCACTTGCAATCTCTGTGGCTATCTTTGTCTCTCTCTCTCAAATAACTAAATACAATCTTTAAATTAAAAAAAATTAAGTTAAAATAAAATCACTACATTTTCTCTTGTGTATGTTATATTCAACAGTAATTTTTACCAAACAGAAACTTCCATCACAGCACCCGCTTTCTCACCGGGCTCTGTTGCCTCTTGAGTTCCCTGACGAAAGAAACCAGGCAATTCTTAGTGAACTGCCTCTGTGCCTGCTCTCCGCCTACTGTCCCCTGCTTTATGGAACCTCCTTACAATGTACCTTTGCCTTTCAATAATTAATTGTCTTCCAGTCTTTCCATCTGCTCCCATGCCAGATTCCTGAGTCTGCCTCTCTCAGGTTCGTTATCAGCACGAGCTCGAGCTAAGCAGGGAACTGCAGAGCAAGTGCAGATCTTCAGATGAAACGAGAAAGTGCAAGGTTTCTCCCAATCCTCCTGACAGAGTAACAGTCATAGTCTCCAAGGGAAAAGTTCACTTCAAAGTGCTCCCAAACCAATCCGAATACTACTTCGGCCGGAAGAACACACTTACACAGCACTGAGCGCATCGCGGACAATTTACAAATACTTATTGGCTAAGCCAGTGCATTTGTCGACTTAATAAAATTCTCTGAAAATGCTTTTTTTTTTTTTTTTTTTTTTTTTTTTTTTTGTATCCTGTATCTTTAATCCTAGGGAACTTTCCGCTTCTCAGCACCAGTTTGCTGGAGCTGGAATATGAACTGGGGACTTGACCACAGGGGGAAAAGTACAGTAATTATGCCTGTTCTCCTGTTAGGAGAAACAGCAATCCCTGCATTTCACATTTAGTTGGCTTAGTTTACTTTAAATTTGCCTCTATATATAAATCATGCCTGTTTCTAATGCAACTGGGAGAAAAGGAGGTGAAGGCAAGGAGAAGTTAACAGGAACACAATATTATTCAACTAAATTAGAACTCTGTGGAAAAGTACTGCTGATTAGGGATGGTAAAGTCATTCCGGGTGAGCTCATCGATTTAACCTGCACAACTATGTGCCCGGGCACTAATTTACTCTGATAAAATGTTACTAATAAAATGATGGAGCTCGAACCTAATTCCCTGAGCCTGGCACATCAGAGAGAGACCCTCCGTCAGTGAAATGGCAGACCTCCTACTGTCGCATTATATCCTTGGAATCCAAAGGCCCCACTGAAGCAAAGCCTATAATGGAATTATCACAGCTTGCTGCCTCTCCAGTCCGCATTCACGCCTCCTTCTCCAGTGTCATAGCCACATACTAATTACCTGCTCACTCTGTTTCATTTAATAATAATCCCAAACAAAGAGGCCAATGCTAAAAGAAGCAAGGAGGGGTGAGGAGAAGAGAAGGGGATGGAAGGATGTAGATTGCTGTGTGTGGTAACAAATAAGGTTTAATCAAACAGGACTACACGCCCAGAAAAATAGCAAAGGGAAGTCAAATAAATGCAAATAAATCCAAAGGCAAATAATTGCATTTCTAAAATGAATGCTCATGAATTTAGACAAAATTGGGCCTCTATTTCTGTTATGGTAGATTTTTGTAGGCGCTGCAAAGACCACCCCAAGGGAAATGGCCAACATTGCTTTTGTCCCATGCGCCTCATGTTCTGTCCCTGCGGGCTCATCAAACCCGGTCCCAACGTGGAATGGGAATACTGCTTGCTGCTCCCATTTCTGAAGCTGACTCTGCCAAGAGGAAGCTGAGTTCCAAGCACCGTGAACGCAGTTCTTGTATCTACCTTAGCAAATCTCTACCACATGTCCCAGGCACATTTGCTAGTACCTAGTTCTTATTTTAATGACTCCATGGGCTGAAAACCAGTCGTGGGGTGCAGCCTACTTAATGGCCTTTCACCATATTTTTGCTGATTTCTGTTCCCAAAGTCAGGGTATCTTTCCTATTCCTATAATATCTGGGCTGGCTGTGCACCGCCTCCCCCCCACCCCAATAGTTCCCTCATGGCTCTGGGCTTAGGTATAAATTCTCCACCTGTTAAAAAGGAATTTCTCCACATGCCTCCTTCCACTACAATTTGAAATTCCATTCTCGAATATTTCCCAGGTTTCTGGTCTTTTGTCTCATTTAGAGAACCGTCCTCACTACTACTAAGTCCTTTCTAACAAATGTTCAGTTCGATAGCCTTTTAGGTTTTCATCTTCACTTTCCTCCCAGGATATCGTCACATAAGTTGTCACCCCCTCTGCTGCAGTGAAATTTTGGGCGCCCTGACCTACTCTGGTCCAAATTCATGAGAGAGTGCAACCCAGCCTAGGACCTGAAGCTGAGAACTTCAGGTTTTTATTTGTTTAGGAAGACAGCTTGTATATGTGTTCCATAAATCTCCTTGAAATAGTCTTCTTATTGCATGACTCAAATACACCAAATACAAGAGACATGCCCCCGCTAGAATGTCTGATCCCTGTCTGTTATGGACTGAATGTGTGTGTCCCCCTCAAACTCAAAGATTGAAGCCCTAAACCCCCAAGTGGTAGAGATAGGGTCTTTGGGAGGTAATCAGGTTAGCTTAGGTCCTGAAGGTAGGGCTCTCAAGATGAGATTGGGGCCTTCCAAGAAGAGGAAGAAAGGCCTCTCTGCTCACATACACATGCACACAGAGGGAAAGCCACATGAGGACGACACAGTAAGTGGTGGCCATTTGCAAGCCAGGAAGAGCTCTCTCACTCTCTCACCAGAATTCGATTCAGCCTGACCTTGATCCGGGACTTTTCAGCCTTCCTAACTGTGAGAAAATAAATATCCTTTGTTTAAGCCACCAGCCAGCCTGTCGTACCTTGTTAACGGCAGCCGGGCTCATACACCATCCTGCCCCTTTGGATGTTTAATGGCGCTTCCTGCATTGCCTTGGTCTGCTTCCTTAGCCCTAATCCTGACTGAGGAAATTTGGCCAGCGCTTTCTTGCTGCTGTCACCAGAGTATGCTGTGTGAGTTGGGCTACTTTGTCTATGGACTTCTCAGAGGACTGCGAGGAGTCTTAGGGCATCTCGGCTGTGCTTTTGCATGGAATCCAGTGATGCTGACATGTGGTGTGGTCTGATGCACTCAAGTCAAGGAGAGCGGCCACCAAGACAATAAAGTATCTGAAAGCTCCCTGTGTGCGAATATCAAAATATGACTAATTCTCCACATGATATGGTTCATTTTATTTTTTTCAGAATGAGAGAAAGTGTGTGCAAGCCAGGGGTGGGGGGGAATCTTAAGTTTGCTTCAAGCCCAGTGTGGAGCCAGACTCAGGGCTTGATGTCACAACCCTGAGATCATGACCAGAGCCAAAATCAAGAGTCAGACACTCAACCCACTGGGTCACCCAGGCTCCCCCAATCCGGTACATTTTAAATGCTTTCTCCTCTGCTTTTGGTCAGCCTCCCACGCCACCACTGCACACCTCCCTTTTAGGAAGTCAATGTGTTCAGGTATGGAAAACTCAGCCTCTAAAATCAAACATTATAAGTTTATAAATCCCTCAAAACACCATATATATTTTTACCTCATTGTTTGACAGATGGTTTTCTTTGTTTAAGATCTTTGCACAATGGAATTTTATAAACCACGTTCTCTATACCCTAAATGGTTTTATTTTCATATTATAATGGCTACAATTTATAAAAATGGACTATATCGCTAGTACGGATTGAGTACTCTCCGTATGTTGTTAACTGAATATTATAATTACACTCCATGAATTGGATTTTATTTATCCTTGTTTTGTAGATGAGAAAACTGAGACTCAGAAAATTTAGATTAATCAGCATACAATCAGAAAGAACTACTGAGCAATAAATAATTAAAAGCAATAAATAAATAAAGCCATAATGCATGTTCTTTCTTTTAAGTCAGTTTTCAAGCCTAAGTGTGTGCTTATGGATCCTCTTGGAAGCTTCTTTGTCATTCACATTCCCAGGACACTCCTTGCCCACCGACCCCCACCCCCAACACAAACACACCCACCAGATTCTGATTCAGGAGGCTTTCCTTTATTTGTTTGTTTAATATCCAATCAATTCTGATGCAGATTATCTGGTGACCAAACATTGATAAATGCAACGAATTCCTTTAACTCCTCCCCTTTATCTCCCTATTCCCACAACTTACCAAGTTTTCTCTCAGGTATATTTTGTGGTATTCAAGTTCTTCCCTATGACCTTAACCTCTGACTACTGAAATACCCTCTTTACCTTTAATGTTAAGGGAGTCACATCCTTTGTCCTACCAGCTAATTACACTCCTCCTACTGTTGGTAATCACCAGATCAATGTGCTCACCGAGGAGCTCTGATCTTTTCCTACTCCTGGCTATAAAATCTTTCAGCAGCTTAAAAGTTCAATTTCGGGGCGCCTGGGTGGCACAGCAGTTAGGCGTCTGCCTTCGGCTCAGGGCATGATCCCGGCATTGTGGGATCGAGCCCCACATCGGGCTCTTCCACTATGAGCCTGCTTCTTCTTCTCCCACTCCCCCTGCTTGTGTTCCCTCTCTCGCTGGCTATCTCTATCTCTGTCAAATAAATAAATAAAATCTTTAAAAAAAAAAGTTCAATTTCATTTAAGGTTTTCCATATTCTGATCCAAGCCTCCTGAGGTGTCCTAGATAAGAGAGACGTCTATCCCATTTATCTATTTTTCTAATCTCATCTAGTGATTTCCTCATTCATGCTGTTGTACTGTTTTCCATTTTTCTATTCAAGGTCTCCCTGCTTCTAGCCTTTTCCACAGGCAATATATGCCTTTTCCAAAGATTTTCTGCCTCAAAATCTGCAAAATCTCTAATTGCCCTCAGAAGGAAATAGAAACCTCCTGTGCTGATCACGAAGAGCCTCCACAGTCTCCTATTTACATGCCCAACCTCATCTCCCGCTGGAACTTGACCACCTCTCTGCTCCCTGCCACCCAAATATGCCTTAATAACCCTACCTTTGTCCTCATATTCTATTTTCTTCTGTAGAACCCCGGTCCCTCTTTTTGTCTGCCTACCCAAAGCCCCTTCTCCTTGAACTGTAACTTCTAATATAAGACCTCCCTCATTTACGAAATATCCCCAGGCCACAGCAGCCTTCCCTCTTCGAGCAGAGAGTATTTACTACCTTTTTGGACTATAAAACATGCCTCTTGTAGTGCTATCCGTGTTGCTCTGTAACCTTCCACATTAAAATGAAAAACCAAAAAATCCTTAGTGTCAAGGATCTGGGAATTTTAGGTGAATAGATCTTTTGGTTCAAATAATCTGAATAATAACTTCAAGTCACCACTGAGGCAACTGACATAGATACATCATCTAAGCTTTAGTTGGCAAGTCAACTTACATTAGTCATCAGGCAAGTATTACCCAGGCCGGTCCATTTATGCAACATAATATAGACAGAGTCACTCTCCATTCATCTCTGGATAATTATCTCCTTATTTGTAATTTCTCATTGGAGTATTAGATGTTAATTTCTATACACAGGATGTATAGTAGCAGATAATATCTCTGTAATTGAAGAGATAATAAGTACCCTCAACTCAGAATGTATGGCTTTGTTCAACTTCTGTCATGTCTTTTTAAACGTCTCTTCAATATCACTTTCTACTTATGTAATAGACTTTTATAACCAAAGAACAAAGTCTTGTCTAATAGAAATGTAAATTTCAAATAATATAACACTTATTTCTAATATAGACTGTAATAGAATGTTCCAAAAGTTGAAGTTATGCTCCCAGTAACAATTATAATCTCTCTCTAGCAAGGTCAGTGGTGGGACTAAGGTTCTTTGGGACTCTCTGGAGGACAGAGAAGAGTGAAAGCCTAATATGAGATCCAGGGTCTCCTGTGATGTTAAACTTAATTTAATCATTAAGACATCAGAGAATTAGAATAAAATTAGAATAAAATCTAATTAACTAAGGGAAAAATCGACTTTTTATCACTAACAATATGATTCAATTTCTTGGGACAACTAAGGCATATAATCCATGGAGACATGCTCACCAAGTGTACCATCTCTCACAAGATGTTCTAAATTGTACTTTATCCAAAGGCCAAAATGAAAATTGTTTTTCCCCTTTGCCATGATCACATCTGAGCTCTTTACAGAACATTTCAGCAACTAAATGGACTCTGATATTTATAGCTAATAGAATGTTTTACACATTGCTTTCTCAGTAGATTTTTAACCATGTATTGAGATGATCTGTCTGGTTTCCCCTCCTGTCTAACTGTGGTAATTGAACCTAAAACCCATTAGTATACTCATCTCACACCAAACTCTGAAACCAGCCTTCCAGTCAGTATAGAAATTTTTTTAAAGACTTGAAATTCTCTGTTTTAGCATAAGGAAAAAGCTGAACTCAACTTTCCTTTTGGTCAAGACCCTATCTTACTTTCTCAGACTCCTGAGGACTAGCCCTTGACCTCTAGATCCTGGCAGCTCCTCCCCAGACATTCCTAATTCCTCCTCCTGACCACTTGGAACTGGTCGAAATGGCTGTTATTTAGACTTCTACCATTCACTTTCCCACATTTACTATATTATTTAATAATATTAGCTACTATAAATATATATTTATTACTATACTTATTATATATTATTTTTATATATTTATTTCTCACTTCATATATTTATTTCTCACTTATGTAAATTCTAAAACAGCTGTTCCTAACACATAGCTGCCTCCTAAGAGAGCACAGTGCCTCCTAAGAGAGATTTGGAGGCCAATCTTCTCCCATCTTGTGGACCCTTCCAAGGGTGCTGTGCTCATCTGCATCAATTCTACAGAAAGGAGAGGGTGGGAAAAGGCCACTTGCTTCTAAAGTTTCTTGGCCTACAGGTGACATTCCTCACTTCTGGTCATGCCTTGCTTCTGGTGAGAACTGTCATATGACCCTACCTAGACGCAAGAGAGAAGAGGGAAGCACAGTTCCTAGCTGGGAACCTGTTCCATAGCAACAATTCTCTATTACATAAAGGAAGGCACAAATTTTGGTACACATTTAGCTGTCTGAGCTCCCTCCCACGTGTCCTTTTCTTTTGAACTAACCTGCTGATCTTGTATCAGCTTTCTAGATCCATGAATTAGTTTTCAACCCAAAAATAGCCTGAATGCGAACATATCTTTAGACAGTTCTCTTTTTCCAGACTCTATCTGACTCTACTGGCTTTATGGAATGTCCAACCTTGCCTGTCCTTCCATGGTCTGGCCTATCCTACTCCTCACTAAGCTCCTTATGTAAGTTTTTTTTCTTAAGATATGTCATAGTTTGAGGAATAAGCTCATGAGAAAAGTCATGTCCAAGAAAACATCTTAAAAATGAAAAGTGCGATGTGTGTGTATTCGTTCATTTAATTTCATCAGAGCCACAGAAACATAGTAGGAAAGGAGAATCAGAGTATAAACTTTTCACTCAATACTTCTCATAGTAACCCTCATAGGAAAGGAGTATTGAGATAAAGGTCAACAGCAAAATAAAAACAAGTAAAAAATTACTGAAACATCTAAATAGTGAAGATAAAGGCAAAAGAGGACTGTAAGTGGGTCCTTTCAAGGATATCCAAATTAAATGAAATTAAGATGATATAAGTATATCAGTAATTTAAAGAGTTTCACAATGTGCATGATTACTGATTTTATGACTCATTGAAATCTAGATTAAAAGCAGAATTACACTTGTCATATATTTGTATTCAGTTAGAAATACATGTGCATGCATGTGTGTGTGTGTGAGAAAGAGTTCTGTGTAGACCATACATATACATATAGGATATATGTTAGGAAGGGAGGTTTCGCTTAGAACTTAGATTTACTCGGTAGGAAATAATGATGAACAGTCAACCCCAAAGTCAAGGTGCAGTCATAAGCATTATTCAGTATGTATTACTCATCCAGGAGTTCTTTACAGAACAAAATACAATATCAAATGATCAGGGTGAGGCAACTCCAATTCCCAGCATACACCAACTTTCACACTTTCGTTTCAAAGAATTACAAAGATGTTACTTGAAAATAAGCCTCAGAAACAGAAAACAAATTCCATGAGCACATTAGCAATAATGCAGTAGGTAGTACACGCAAAGAACAGAAACAGGAAGGAGGAAAGGGCACACTGCAGCTGGCTTCAGCTCCCCAGGTTGTTGGGACTGAGAGTGAGCAGCTAAAGAGAACGCCAAGAGAACTCAGAAGGCAGAATGTCTTTTATCTGTAGTGTCATTTGCAAATATATTCTCCCATTCCGTGGGCTGCCTCTTAGTTTTTTTTGACTGTTTCCTTGGCTGTGCAGAAGCTTTTTATCTTGATGAAGCCCCACAAGTTCATTTTATCTTTTATTTCTCTTGCCTTTAGAGATGTGTCATGAAAAAGGTTGCTGTGGCCGATGTCGTAGAGGTTGCTGCCTATGTTCTCCTCTAGGATTTTGACGGA
This sequence comes from Ursus maritimus, assembly GCF_017311325.1. Classification (NCBI taxonomy): domain Eukaryota; kingdom Metazoa; phylum Chordata; class Mammalia; order Carnivora; family Ursidae; genus Ursus; species Ursus maritimus. The sequence goes on along the minus strand of NW_024424230.1, from coordinate 20,568,038 downwards.
TTCCTGTCTCACATCGAGGTCTTTCATCCATTTGGAGTTTATCTTTGTGTATGGTGTGAGAGAGTGGTCAGGTTTCATTCTTTTGCATGTAGCTGTCCAATTTTCCCAGCACCATTTATTGAAGAGACTGTCTTTTTTCCACGGGATGTTTTTTCCTGCTTTATCAAAGATTAGTTGCCCAAAGAGCCGAGGGTCCATTTCTGGGTTCTCTGTTCTGTTCCATTGGTCTATGTGTATGTTTTTGTGCCAGTACCACGATGTCTTTGTGATCACAGCTTTGTAGTACAACTTGAAATCTGGCATTGTGATGCCCCCAGCTTTGTTTTTCCTTTTCAACACTTCCTTGGCGATTCGTGGCCTTTTCTGGTTCCACACAAATTTAAGGGCTGTTTGCTCCAGTTCTTTGAAAAATGTCATTGGTATTTTGATCGGGATAGCATTGAAAGTGTAGATTGCTCTGGGTAGCATGGACATTTTAACTATGTTAATTCTTCTGATCCATGAGCATGGAATATTTTTCCATCTTTTTGTGTCTTCTTCAATGTCTTTCAAGAGTGATTTGTAGTTTCTAGAATATAGATCCTTTACATCTCTGGTTAAGTTAATTCCAAGATAACATATGATTTTTGGTGCTGGTATCCAAGATCTACAAAGAACTTCCCAAACTTAATACACAAGAAACAAATAAACAAATCATAAAATGGGCAGAAGATATGAATAGACACTTTTCCAATGAAGACATACAAATGGCTAACAGACACATGAAAAAATATTCAAAATCATTACCCAGCAGGGAAATTCAAATCAAACCCATACTGAAATACCACCTTACACCAGTTAGAATGGCAAAAATTGACAAGGCAAGAAACAACAATTGCTGGAGAGGATGTGGAGAAAGGGGATCCCTCTTACACTGTTGGTGGAAATGCCAGTTGGTACAGTCACTCTGGAAAACAGTGTGGAGGTCCCTTAAAAAGTTAAAAATTGAGCTACCCTATGATCCAGCAATTGCACTACTGGGTATTTACCCCAAAGATACAGACGTACTGAAGAGAAGGGCCATATGCACCCCAATGTTCATAGCAGCATTGTCCACAATAGCTAAATTGTGGAAAGAGCTGAGATGCCCTTTAACAGATGACTGGATTAAGAAGATGTGGTCCATATATACAATGGAATATTACTCAACTATCAAAAAGAACGATTTCTCAACATTTGCAGCAACATGGACGGCACTGAAGGAGATAATTCCAAGTGAAATAAGTCAAGCAGAGAAAGACAATTATCATATGGTTTCTCTCATTTATGGAACATAAGAACTAGGAAGATTGGTAGGAGAAGAAAGGGATAAAGGAAAGGGGGTAATCAGAAGGGGGAATGAAGCATGAGAGACTATGGACTCTGAGAAACAAACTGAGGGCTTCAGAGGGGAGGGGGTGGGGGAATGGGATAGGCTGGTGATGGGTAGTAAGGAGGGCACGTATTGCATGGTGCACTGGGTGTTACATGCAACTAATGAATCATCGAACTTTACATCAAAAACCAGGGATGTACTGTATGGTGACTAACATAATAAAAAAATACTATTATAAAAAAAAAAAAGAAGAAGGCAGAATGTGCCCCTGGGCCAGTCTCAGAAAAGGCCAGAGAGGAGTGGGGCAAATGATGAGAGGTAAAGAGAATCCAGAAAGTCCCTTCCCCTAGAGGGCAACAGTTCCCATCACCATCTTCAACAACATTAAACGATTTTCCCCAGATGACCAGAGTCCTCGTCCCCACCCTTCTTACCTATTACTTATGCCAGACAAGCATTCTTAACTCAATTTCATAAAGAATTGAACTAGTGTAAAATTATTATATCAAACTTTAAGTGAATAAAGTACAAAGAAACCCTAAAAATAGCTGGGTGAATCCCAGTCTAAAAATCCACATCTCTCACTTGCCATCTTTGACATTTTGTCCTTTTTTTTATAGCTGGAATAGAAGTATTTTACAGGCACAATTTTCCCTCTTCAGAGAATACTTTGCTGGGATTGCTGTTTACATTAACGCTTACACTCAACAAAACCCACATGGAATATGTGACCAAGCTACTAAGACAGAGCTCTCTTACCTAGGATGAGCGCTAACACACAACACAAACATAGCCAGGAAATCTCAGAACTAGGTGAGCAGCATTTTTCTTCTCAGCCACCGCTGCCCACAACTCCTGGATGTTCCTGCATCTTTTCACTTTCTGTCTCCAGTAAGTTATGATCACAAAATCCCCACAGCCTGCTTAACTCATGTTACATACTTTTGACCTATGGCTCCCTTGTCACTGATACCCTTTCTAACCTTGGTTGAAAAACATAATTCAATTCCCCTTGATTCTCTTTCTTTCTATAGCTTTTCCTTTCTTTCCCCAAATGATTTATAATTCCCATCAACTTCTTCCATTGGCTTCCAGGAATATGAAAGGACTATTCCTCAGACTCCAGTGTACGATCTGAAAATCTAGAAGCTAGTAGCAAAAGGTTCTAATAGCACCTTTAAAGTCATCTAGAAGCAATGCTTCTTTGAGCAAATTCCAATTAAGCTAAAATGCAATATATTTATATGCATATTGTATAGGCAGTATAGTTATAAGTGATGAACAGTATTAATCAAAGAGATAATGCTAAGATATTTCTTATTATTCAAGTGTTCACAAATAAATGGCATTCTTATTCATTAAAATTCAAATTCAGATAAATAGCCTCCTCCACTCATAACTGAACTTTAACCATGCAGGTCATAAAAAAAGCTACCAGAATTCTGAAGTTATCCTCAATTTAAACTGCAAAAGAAAGTAATTAGGGCGAAGAGAAGCTATGGCTTCAAAACAAGGATTGATAGTCATTTTAAATAACAAAATGTCAATATTTGCAGAAAACCGAGACACTTCACAAATAATAAACAGTGCTATTCTCTCCATGAATAGTGGGCCAGCTATAATAAATATTGAAATCCAACAATTCATCACCAGAACTATCCTTTATTTTAGCTACTTTCATCTGGCAGTAAATAGAAATTACATTTGTTGGATAAAGCTAGACGAAGGAGAAACCTCTCTGCCCTTTATTTTTCTTGATGAATTTGGCCCAGGACAAGAATATCAAATTATATGTTGACAGAGAAAATAACTTGGCATCCTGAAGGACCAAAAGATGTTACAAACATAATTATCTCAGTATCAGCACCACATGGTAACATTGTCAGACTGAGAGGGGGGAAATATCCCACGAGATAGAAAATGCAAACAGGTGATCTTGCCAATAAAAAGATGGATCTGTGTGCATCTTTACGATGGCCAAATTTTTAAACCTGTTTCTAATTTTTTTTTTGAAACTTCATTTTTATTCCTCTATTGTCTTTTATCTGACCATCAAGATGGATTCCATCTTCCTTCAACAATCTTGGCAAAGCATGAGGTCATTAGCACATGCTGACAAAAAAGAGCAAGAAAGAGTTACCAGCCACATGTAAATATTCTCTAAGCCTTATATTTCCACTTCTAACAGGATGCCCTGCTGTTCCTGGGTGGACTGTGTTGTCAACGGAGAATCAAAGTTGTAGAACAATCCATCTGTTACTGATAGAGCTGTCAGCAAGCCCACAGGGAAACTCACTAGCCATCATTATCTAAACATTTCCCCAATACACCCAAATTCAGTGTTAACATTTTTTTTAAGTCCTAGAATTATGAGGCGGTTTTTGTTTTTGTTTCTACTAATCCTATAGCTCTCTCTCTATGTGGTGATCCAAGGTTCTAAAATACACAGAAAGGCAAGACAAGCTGCCCGTCTCTCCTCAGTAACAGCAAGACTTAGAAAAAAGGCGTCTAGCAACTCTACGGAGGCACACTGGAGCCGCCATGCTAGGCACAGGACAGCGACGGACTGAACTGCTCTGCCCAGGGAGTGAGAAGATGCATCCCCTGTCCAACGTACACCATCAAACTGCAGAAGAGAGCTCCTGGCACCCGCAGAGGGACAGCTGTGCTACCAGCTCTCTGGCTGGAATAAAAAGGAAAAAAAGTTACAAAGGAGTGATATAAATAGCAGAATGGAGATTTCCATCCAAATGTTATTTATGATGAAGAGGTGACTCAAATAAAAATTTATGTCTAAAGTGTATTAAGTAAAGTATTAAATTCTTATTTTTTTATTCTAATAAACAGAGTTTGGCTCCTTGTAACTTTGATTTGTCTTTATTTCATAACTTTCTTCTCCAGTCAAAGAAAACTAGACTCAGGTTGATGTGGTCACTCCATCATTTGTGCCAACAGAAATGATGAAAGACCAATTCGGAGGGCTTTCCTTGTAAGCCACCTGCTGGACCTCAAAGGTAGGGCTCTCTCTCCACTTAAATTCCCTGCCCTTTCTGTTTCCCTCAAAAAGGAGCACTAGTCACTCTGTGAAAGGACCTCTCATAGGCGATTACAGCTAGATTATTGCGTAGGCTCTTATACATTTTTCACATTCAAAATCAGGCAATTTTAGGTAATATTGGGTACACTAGGTACCATATATGATTGTACTAATTAGAAAAGAATGCACCTGGAATTCAAAATTTTCCAAACTGGATTAATGGACTCCCCTGCTCCATCCCAGAAAATGATACCTCCCACTTGTTTGCGCAAGTCAGAAATTTGTGCATCGTTCTTTATTTCTCCCTCTTTACCTATGAATCTGATCAGTCAGATTCCTCTAGATGGCAGCTCACAACAATTTCCCATAACTCTCTATTCCAGCATCATTACCTCGGTTCGGTCCTTTATAGTTTCTCCATGAAGCATTTTAGTGGCATCTCTGCTGGATGACTATTCATACTTTTCCTCTGTTTGTGTGAATGGTTGACACTTGGGGGCCAAAGTGTTCTATTATCTGGGACTCACTGCTGTAGGACAGGGAATTTACCAAGAATTTTCATACCAAGAGCACCATGGAGTCCCCACCTTCAACATCACTGTCACCATGACTATGAAGACACTGGTCCTGCTGACGGGCAAAGAAGGTCCATGGTGGTATGATCAACAAGCAATGTTATGAAATGGCCTCCCACCTGTGGCATTCCCAGTACTGTCTTCATTTGTCCCTTCTAATACTTCCTTCCCCACTTTTTACTGTTTCAGTGATTTTCATTCTATGTCATACATTTTTTCCTCTCTATTGGACAAACTACTCCAAAACTTCCTTAAAATAACTATGTATTAGCTCATGGTTTTGCAGTCTGGGCTGGGCTCAACTGGGTGATTCTTTGCATGCATTACCTGGAGTCACTCATACAGTTACAGTTACCTAGAGGGCTGCCCAGAGCTGGACCTCTGTGACGGCTTCACCCATGTGTCTGACCTCAACTGGAAGGAAGGCTGCAACAGCGGAAGTCTAGCGAGGCATGTCCCCACAGCACCCTTCTGTCTCCACCATGATAGCCCAAACTCTTTACAAGATAGTTTGGGACTCCAAGAGGAAGAAAGGAGAGGCTGACAGCTTCTTAAGACCTAGGCTTTCCTGGGGCACCTGGGTAGCTCAGTCAGTCAGGCATTTGCTTTTGGCTCAGGTCATCTCAGGATCCTGGGATTGAGCCCTGCGTCAGGCTCCCTGCTCAGCGGAGAGTCTGCTCCCTGCTCATGCTCTCTCAGTCTCTAAAATAAATAAATAAATCTTAAAAAAAAAAAAAAAAGACCTAGGCCTTCCTTTAGATACTGGCACTCACATGTACAGATTTTAATTGTCTTTTTATTTTAATTTTTCTCTTCAGTTTTATTTTTGTTTATGTCATCTCTACACCCAATGTGGGGCTCAAACTCACAACCCCAAGATCAAGAGTCACATGCTCTTCCCACTGAGCCCACCAGGCACCCCTTAATTGTCTTTTTAGCATCTTGCTCTTAAATATGATCAGATTATCCAAGGCAGTCAAGAAAACCATTAATGTTAAAGTCAGGAACCAAAACAAAACAACAGAAAAAAATCAACTTGGAGGAGTCATAGATGATATAAAGAGGAAAATAAATAAATAAATACATAAATAAATAAATAAATAATCATCACTATCCTCAGAGTTAAAAGAACAGAGTTCCATCTTAAAAGATAAATATTCTAAGAAATACTGTCTTAAGAAATAATAAACTCTACAGAAGGGTTAGCAGGTAAAGTTAAGAAATATCCCAGAAAAAGATCATAAGGTAAAGAAAAACATAAATAAGAAAATCAGAGGACCAACCCAAGAGGTTCAAAACCCAAATATTAGGATCCCAGAAATAAATGTTAAAGAAATATTGAAAGAAAAAAGCATCAAAGAAATATGAACAACAATAACAATAAAAATCCCCAAATTTCCATATCAAATAGGCCTATAAAGTCCTCAGAACAATGGATAAAATTAGAATATACACAGGTACATCACTGTGAAATTTCAGAATACTGGGGATAAAACATCACACAAGCTTTGGAAGAGAGAAAAAAACAGATATCACACAAAGATCAAGTTTCAAAATATCATCAGACTTCTCTACAACCTTCCCCTAAAAGTTGTGAAAATTGAGAAATGTCTTCAAAGTTCTGAGAAAAATAACTTCCAATCGACAATGTTTTGCCCAAGCTCTTAATCACAGTGGAGGACAGAATAAAGATGGGTTTTGCCCCTGTAAGACCTTTAAAAATGTACTTTGCATGCATAAATTTGTAAGAAGATATTGTAAGACATGCTCTACCAAAATGAGGAAGTAAACCAAATAGGGAAAACGTGGATCAGGAAACAAAGATTCTATCACCAACAATAGGCAAAGGCAATCTCTAGGCTGATAGTAAAAAAGCAGCTCTCAAGATGGCAGATATATAACATTTCTGGAAATCAATTAATTTAAACAGGAGCAGATCTAAAGGCCCTTTAAGAGATTTATTTTCCAGTAAAATGAAATTGATAAAATATCTAAAGTGTTTTAATATACTGATAGGAAGTTAGAGTTCATTATGTGGAGAGAAAGAATTATGTAAAAAGAATAACCATAGTATACTACCTGCTCAGCCAGTTACAGTGTTACCCATATAAACACTGAATAATATTCTCACTATTTACTAAAATCATGATATACATATACTGGGAGTATGTGGCTGGGGACAGGAAATATACACGTGTAGCCTAGGGAGTGAAAGGATAAAAGAAAGTTAAATTCTCATCTGCCACAGTAGGGAGTAAACAGGTGATGCTTAAAACTGATCAATCAAAAGGTAGTAATGCACGCATGTTATTCGTAAATACAGACGTACATATCAAACACATCAACAGACAGAATTCAAAGCAATTGATTTGGGAAGTGGGAAATGGTGGGGGGCAGGGAAATTATTTTTATATCAAACCTTAGAGAACTGTCTGACTATTTAAATGTATAACTTTGAGAAAAAAACAGACAAAATTAGTTACCTTTGGAAATTTCTACCGCACATATATTCCACCTTTATTTTATTTCTAGTAGCAGATACTGCTGCGAGTGTGGCAAATATGGCTTTAAAAAACCTCAATTCATTTTTTTGCGGCCATTACATTCTTGAACATTTACACTTAGTTTGCCAACTCCTCTTCTCTCTATATATATTTATTCCTGGACAATCAGTGCTCAAATGATGTATAAGGTGTCAAAAAATAAACGAATGTGAAGTGACAGATTGTCTGTAAATAGGGAAGCTGGCTGATAAAGCCAACAAGTGTACCAGTCAAACTATATACCGTGGCAACTGCTCCAGACCTCAAGATCAAGCAATGTACTGCCCTGTCTTTGATTCCACCTCCCAGATAAAATCGCATGCAATGAATGGTCAGAGAGTTACAACTACCCTGGGGGAAATTACTGACAAAAGTAAATAAATTTCATATAGCATGAGCCAAATTGTTTTATTAAACTGATTGGTAACACAATGGTTCCTTCCATTTGCTGATATGAGGACTGGATTTCTCAAATCCATGAAAATCATTTAATTTCTCAAACCCAGATGAAAGAGAGAAATGGAAGAAGGTGGTCCAGGGCCCAGGAGAAATTTGTCTTTTTCCAGCTTATTGTCGATGCTGTCCCACTCTGAAGCAATGCATTTTCGATGCTCATGTTTGGATGGCATTTCTGCTCACGGAATCACTCACATTTTGATCTTTAATTCCTTTGGGGACAGCCAGTGAAAAGTGCTTTTATAAGTTACAGTTCTGACCTTTTTAGGATTCTGTTATTTGATTAAAAAGCATTAGGGGTCTTTCTGTACGGTAGTGTTTAGTGTCTGCAACAAAGTAATCAGAAATGCAACCCAAGAGTAATCTGTAAGGGGTTATGGATTCATTCCCAACAAATATTTATTGTTACCGGTGCAATTCCACACTGAAAATGAAATACACCAGAGATCTGTTTGTCCTCCTCTCTTGGGACCCATGACACTCAGCTGTACTATAGGTGAAAACAATTTATAAAAATGGCATTTGGCTCCTTGAGAGATTCGAATCCTTGAATGAGATCCAAGTGAAAACTTGCTTGTAAAGCTCTCTCCAGGGGAAGTGTGACATGGCATGATGTGAGTATTGTTCTAGATCACACCTTAATTTCTTAAACCATGTGGTCTCTAGATGCATAGGGGACCCCAAGACCTTTCCAGGTGTCCCATGTGGTCAAAACCATTTTCATAATAATATCAAATTATTATTTATTTTCACTGTGTTTACATTTGTGTGGGTGGTGCAAAAATAATTGTGGGTAAAATGTGGATGCCTGAGCATGAATCGAGACAGTGGCAGCAAACTTATCTGTTCTTTTTTTTCAAATAACAGTTATATTGAGATATAATTCACATACAATACAATTCACTCATGTAAAGAATACAGTCTCTAAGATGATTTGTATCGCCACCCACAATTCTCTCTCAAATACCAACTGGGTGTCCAACATTTCAGTTCAATTCTTACACTGTCTTCCTGGAGATAACATCAGATCCCATAAGTCCAGGGTGGTGTACCACAAGACTGCTCCCCAACTTTGATGCCAGTGCAAGTCCAGACTACCACCTGTACTTCTTTTTTTATTTTTTTTATTAAAGATTTTATTTATTTATTTGACAGAGATAGAGACAGCCAGCGAGAGAGAGAACACAAGCAGGGGAAGTGGGAGAGGAAGAAGCAGGCTCATAGTGGAGGAGCCTGATGTGGGGCTCGATCCCATAACGCCGGGATCATGCCCTGAGCCGAAGGCAGATGCTTAACCACTATGCCACCCAGGCGCCCCCCAACCTGTACTTCTGACCCATCAGCTACAAATCAGAGGTTTCCACAGCTCCCTCCTTGGGTTTGATAATTTGTTAGAGTGGCTCACAAAACTCAGGGAAACATTTATTTATGTTACCTGTCTGTAACAAAGGATAGCAAAAAGGATATAGATGAACAACCAGATGAAGAGGTACATAAGGTGAAGTCCAGAAATGTCCCAAGTGCAGGAGCTGCTGCCCCCCATGGAGTTACCAGCATGCCACCCTCCCAGCAGGTGGATGCATTCACTCACCTGGAAGCTCATCAAATCTAATTGCTCAAGAGTTCTTACAGAGCTTTAATCTCCAGTCCTCATTCCACTTCTGGGAAGTCAGTGGGTGGGGTTGAAAGTTCCAAAATTCCAATCACTTGGATTTTTCTGGTGACCAGCCTTCTCTTGAGGCTATCCAGAGGCCACACCCTAAGTCACCTCATCAGCATAAACTCAGGTGTGATAAAAAAAAAAAAAAAAAAAAAAAGGAGGGGGTTCCTTTTGAATAACACTCCTATTACTCAGGAAATTCCAAGAGATTTAGAAGCTCTGTGCCAGGAACTGAGGACAAAGATCAAATCTATGTCTTACTGTACCACAAATGCAAAGGTTTTTAGTATATTCACAGATATATGCATTCATCTCCACAGTCAATTTTAAAATACTTTTGTCACCTTTAAAAGAAACCCCATAACCTTTAGGGATTGCCCTCCCTACATAGTGCCATCCACCCCAGGCTTAAGCAACCACTAATCTACTTTCTGTCTCTATAGAATTGCCTTTCTGGGCATTTCATGTAAATGGAACCATATAATATGTGGTCTTCTGTAAATGGTTTCTTCCATTTAGAGTGATGTTTCCAAGTTCCATCTATGTTTTAGCATGCATCAGTACTTCATTTCTTTTTATAGGCAGGTAATATTCCATTGTATGGATATACCACCTTGCGTTTATCCATTCATCCATTAAGTGACACTGGGTTGTCTTCACCAAATGTCTATGATGGATAACATCACTAAACACATTTGAGTAGAAGTTTTTGTGTGAACATGTCTTCATGTCTCTTAGGTATATACCTCAGAGTGGATTTGCTGAGTCACACAGCAACTCTACATCTAACCATTTGAAGAACTTCAGACTACTTTCCAAAGTAGCTGTACCATTTTATCCCCACCTTTTCCCCAGATATTGGCATACCTCACTGCCTCACTGCATTCGTACCTCTGCTCAGATACCCTTAAGGACACTCTCCCTGACTGCCCTATCGAATTCATACGTTCCTGCTATCATCAGTTCTTTTATCCTGCTTTCTTTGTTTTCATAGCTCTTGTCACCACGTGATGTATTATACATTTAAATACTAGTTTATTTTCTGTCTTCCATGTTAGAACATCCTTTGATGAGAGCAGGAATGTTTTCTGGTTTGTATTTTTTTTCAGTACTATAACCCATATCCTATAAGACTATCTGGCATATAGTGATTGATAAATATTTATTAAATCAACAAGCTAATAACTCAATTATAAGTGTAGATTGACTTTGTCTGTCTTTACTATTTCACTTAGTAGAATGTAGAAGTAGGCTTTAGAATAACAGTGTACAAAAAAGCACTTTTTAAACAGCAGGAGATGTGACTCATTACATGGGTCCTTGGTAAGAAATCATTGAGAAATTGAATATGTCCCTAAGGAAACTGAAAAACTAAACTACGGCACGAAGTTTAGATAATTCAGTTTTAGGGTCATGATTTCCTGGTGTTTGGCTTTAGGTTTGGGCCTAATCATAGTACAAAGTAAAATGGTGGAATGCACTTTAAAATAACATCATGGGGGCGCCTGGGTAGCGCAGTTGTTAAAGCGTCTGCCTTTGGCTCAGGGCGTGATCCCGGCTTACCGGGATCAAGTCCCACATCGGGCTCCTCCGCTGTGAGCCTGCTTCTTCCTCTCCCACTCCCCTGCTGTGTTCCCTCTCTCGCTGGCTGTCTCTATCTCTGTCAAATAAATAAATTAAAAAAAAAAATCTTTAAAATAACATCATGGAGTAGAGGGAAGAATTTCAGATAGAATTTGTCTCAGCTCTACCGCTAAATGGCTGTACAACTTTGAACAAAATATTTAATCTCAATAGTTTTCAGCAAAACTTTGCCTGTCAAATGAGAATGTTAGTTTAGACAATCCCTATGGTTTCTTAATATCTTTCTCTGAAAACACTGGAAAATAACCTTAGCTAATAGGGATAATATTGAATGCAATCCTCTGTAGTTAAGGAAGTGGTTGATGGGGAATTAATGACTTCTAATTTTAAAACAACACATATAACCAATCATTTCAATTGAGATAGACTTATTAAGTTTACTGCTATTGGTAATAGCAGTAAGAGAGTGGGTGATGTGGTATTTCATGGAGGGGTAGTAATTTAGGTTCTCTGCTTAACTCTTCACTGCTCATTGCCCAAGTAGATATAGACCATGTAAAACTGTCTCTACTTAATTGGGTTTAGAACAATTCAGTCTGATGTTCAGATAACAGGTCCATCAGTTAAATGTCAATTAATATCACTGCCTCAAGATTAATTCTGTACTCAGCACAAGCTGGCCCAAATGGAGAATCTGAATAAAGCTTACCTATAACAACATGTGAATATTTAGAAGCAAACAGCTTCCAATTTGGAATTTCAGGACCTATTTTATTAAAGATTTACCTGTTCAAATACAGAAAAAGAAATGCTTCCCTAAGGAATTCAGATGGCAAATGAAGCTCTCTCCTCCCTGAACTATATTCCATTTTTGCAAACTGGTATTGTTGGATATATAATGCCATCACCGTAGACCAAAAACTCAACTAATTTTAAGCAAGACAAGCCTATTCTCCTCCTCAAAAACGATTACTGAGCCATTACCTTTCTTGTAAATATCTGTGCCAAGAAAACGTCTTTCCTGAAAGCAGCTTTTTCCCCCCATTAATAACCATTTCTTGTGACACACCAAAATCAATAGGTCTCATTTGGTGCCTGATGTGTCATATTGACAAATAGGGGGTGGGTCAGAAATGCATACCTTTCCCCATCTACCTGGAGCTTCAGGCACTCCAGGTGAGCAATTTGGGATGCTGTTTAATTCAGTGCATTGTGCCGCTCATTGGCCCTTGGCAGTTTTTATCTTCTCATCACTCCAGCAAAGCTAAGTTTATCTTTGTTTTGTTTTATTTTTCACTAAGAGAATTCTCAGTTATGGTTACAGCAACAAAGCAACTCACATGTTTGTGTCACCTCCTACATTTCCATTTCTCACCATCAAAACAAATGAATATTCTAGTCTATTTTAAAATGGCACATTTTACAGATAATTGCCTTCATAAAAGCTGGCCTGCGAGTGTACCATTAACACTGAAAGTGTAGGATTCTATTGCCTCAAACACCAAAACCAGAGATATTCTCTGAGGATTTGCTAATGGGCTGCCTTTTGGAAGAAAACTGATTAGAGCACTGGCTTATCCTCAAAATTTTTAAAGGGATATTCCAATAAAATATTCTTGAACTCCTTAACCTAATCCTTGGTACATGAATACATGTAAGCCTTGAAATTAAAGTTGTTAGGACTGTACCACAACCTCAGAAAGAATGAGGACATTATTTTTGTTTCTTACCCTTTTGACCCTCTAGCAATGAATTCAAGATCTTAAGTCACACTGCTGCCTGTCTGCTCAGGAAAACTTCAGGGCCTTAGATTTTATTTATTTATTTTTAAAGATTTATTTACTTATTTGAGCGAGAGTGGGTGTGTGCATGCAGGTGGGGGAGGGGCAAAGGGAGAGGGCAAGAGAGAACCCTCAAAGTAGACTCCCCACGGAGTGTGGAGCCCGGATGCGCTCAGAGCATTAGATTTTGATAACAGGGCAACAATGTAGCATAATGAAAGAGTGAATGAGTTTTCCCAGGTCTTACGGAGAGTGACTTTGATATTGAAGACAAGGATAGACTCTTCAAATGCTAAAGCAAACAGTATTAATTCGTTATTAAAATCATCACTATCATCATTATCCATATCACCATCATCATCATTGCTATTTATTCGTTGTCTACTAAGATAAATGTAAGCACTATTCTAAGTGATTTCATATGCATACTATGGTTTGTTTGCAAAGATGTTCATAATAATTTTTCCGTATCTATGAGCACATCCCTTTGCAGTTTGACTCTGCCACTCTTTCCAACAAGAGCAGTGTTATTTTCTCCTCTTCTTGAATCTAGTCTGGTATTGTACTGTTTTAGCCAATCGAGTGTAAAAAGAGTGACTTTCTGTGATTCCTGAGCCTTGGCCACATGAGGTCTTAAAGCTTTTGTAACTTCCATTGTTCAGTGTTGCTGCCCTGAGACCACCTTGTATAAGGGCTTGGCAGAAGAAAGGACCAGATGGAAGGCGAGAGACAGAGACAGTGAGAACGACAGGGAGAGGAAGAGAGAAATCTGGGGAACAACCACCTGACATAAGAATGAGGCCATCTTGGACCATCTAGCCTCCAGTCGAGCCACTAGATGTCAGCAGATAGCAGCCTCATGAGACACCATAAGCCAGCCGACCAGACAAAACACTCTGTCCCAGCCCAAACTGCAGACCCACAAAATCATAAGCAGAGAAATGATTTTTGTTTCAGGCCACTAAATTTTGGGGTGGTCTGTACACAGTAACAGATAACTGAAACATATCCATTTCCTCATTTAATCCTCAACGGAAAATTGGGTTATTTCCAGGGTACCTACCACATTGCCTTCAGTATTAAACTGCCAAATATTTATTAAGTACTTGAGTGCCCCCACCATCTAAGTTTTCATAATACCATTACCACTTTAGGTGTTCAAAGCGCATCCTGGGTCTTCCAAGGACTCTGGCCACTTGTAAGGATAGCTGTCCAGTTGGAGAGATTTAGAAAATAGGCTGAGCAAACCTGAGGCCCACATGTGTGTGCTTCCTGCTGGGGCATTACTGGACCTGCTGGCTGTAGTTTTTACTGATCAGCAATGAGAACAACGACATAGCCCACCGACACAGCTGAGGTAAGTAACAGTGTTCACTCAAGTAAAGACTGGTTCACCCAAGTGCAGACAAGACGAACTCCAGGGTTTGATTAAACTCTCATACAGGGATGTACAACTAGATCAGGCATTCCTCCAAATATTTTCTGAAATCAACTTTAAAGCTCAAAGAATTTGACACTTCTGTTCTGTTTCTGCTGTGACAGACTTTCCCTAAGGCAGTGGATGATTAATGTCTGTCTGGACAGAGAGAAGAAATGCAATGAAGAACAGAGAAAATAGAGCTTTCAAAATCTCGTCCTACCACACGGTATATGGCTTCGTGCTGTGTGGAGGGTTACAGGCTCAAGAAGAATTCAGAGAAATTGGGCATCATCACTACTGGTCAAAGGAGTCAGGAAAAGCTTCATGGACGAGGCAGGACATCAGGCAGCCAATCAGGAACAGTTTAAATTACCAGAAATAAAATCAGCATTATCAGGATTTTCATAAAGCCCCTATTACCCATACCTGTTTGGATGTGGACATTTCTTGAGTTCATTCTGAGACACATACCGAGTGATGTTTATTTCTAAACAAGGTAATATTTATAATCCTAATACTTCACATTTTTATGCTACTCTATGTTTGACAAAGTCATTTTACATATATTATCTCATTTGCTATAATAGTGTTAACTATAAATTATTATCATAAGAGGCAGTTTTAACATTCAGGCATGCTATCACCAGCCAGATACCATACTTGGTTCTTTTCTGAACTACTAGGTGGTTTGCCTTGTTTGATTTTGTTTTCTGCTTTCATGTCCATACATTCTAAGTACTAAGCAATTCCCTTCCTGAGAATCTCTTAAATCCCTGATTCTTAGTCTCCTCACAATTGAAACATAGTGTTTTTCCCTCACAGACATCAATGCACCTAAACACATGGATGTGCCATTTGAAATGACTCCTGACCTTTCCTCCCCCCATTCATCACTGCTGACTCACCTGGACAACAGGACATCTTACCATAACCTTGTGCCTCCCCCTTCAGGTTTCCTGATGCTGGTTTTTTAATATTTGGATCATGTTCAGAGCATGTAGCTTTGTTTTTTGCCATTCCCCTTACAGATTTTGCAACCAAATTCACCCTGTACTACAATTCTAAGATGCTTCTTTATCCCCTAGAACTCGTTAAACAGGCATCCTTTACTCAAGGCTGCATGATTTTATTTTTCTCTCAATTAAGTGATGTGACATTCCACTGGGGATGTGGAAATCTTAAAAGATTATCACTCCCACTCTTAACAACAAGAAAACTATGGATAATCCACAAAATTTGAGCTTTTATTGAACCTACCGGGCAGTTAAAGTCACACCTGAAATCTAAGGAAAGACAGGCACCTCCATGGACAGAAAGATGGGAGACAAGCGCTGACTCACAGCACAGGAGGAAAACCAGGAAAATGGGGTTTCCCTATAGGAGAGTAAGAAGGAGCTTTAACTAACGGCTAAAGACTGAAGGTGAGCTCGTGTGAGATTCTACATAGAGTCTCTGAGAGCTGCACACCCACTGGCGGGACCTCCATCAGTGATCTCAAGAAAGATCGGGAGCAACAGAAAGCCTTCACTGCTGTTCAGGCCTGGGTTTGGGAAGTGGCTGGCTCTAGAATATACCCCAAGTACCATCTTGCTCCTTTTCCATGATGAAACAAAAGCCTTAAGTTGCTGGAGGAATGACTTTCCAGCCTGTTCCTGCCAAGACAAAAGCGAAGACTCAAGGTGGCTGTGGGAAGGGAAAATGGAAAAACTCTCCACCCTGGAGAAAGATGGGAGAAGGACAGGGTCACTGAAAAAGTCCCACGCCAGATACCAGGGACACAGAGCCTGTCTAACGCGGAGGCTAGACTGGGACAATGGAAACCAGGTCCTCAAGCACTGAGTCACAAGCAATTTTTCCATATCTGTGAGCACATCCCTTTGCAGTGTGACTTTGCCACTCTTCCCATCAAAAGCAGTGCTATTTTCTCCTCTTCTTGAATTGAGTCTGGTGGTGGTGTGTTTTAGCCAATAGCATGGGAGAAAAGTGGCTTTCTGTGATTCCTGAGCCTCGGTCGCATGTGGTCTTACAACTTTTGTAGCTTCCGTTGTTCAGTGTTGCTGCCCTGAGACCACCAAGTAGAAAACAACTCTCCAAGATGCAGGTATCAAGACATGGCCTAACGATGAGGATGAAACAGACCCAGAAAAAAATTCCCCAGCAAATGAGTGCTCAGCCTAAGCACAGGATAATGATAAAGAAGCACAAAGTAACGATAGAGAAATTTGAAGCAGGTGGTGTGCTGAAAGCAGGGTCACAACAAAATGCAAATGCAGCTCACAATTCAGTAATCTGGGAAACTTTAAATCTACCAGAATTTTAAAAAAAATGTGTATATATATATATATATATATATATATATATATACACACACACACACACGTTTGTCATTTTCTTGAATACATTGCACATACTATGTGCTCATTAAATAATTTTGTAATATAGAATACAAATTGAAAAACAACTTTATAGAATTTTTGGGTAAATAATACATAATCAAAAGTATTATGTACTAAGAAAAAATGGTTAATATCATTAAATTTATATCAAAGTATGTTTTCAAATTTTCACTTACAATTAACCAAGTCCTTATCAAATACACTATTTTTAAAAGATTTTATTTGTTTATTTATTGAGAGAGAAGGGGAGAGAGAGAGAGAGAGCACAATGGGGGGAGGGGCAGAGGGAGAGACAGAATCTCAAGTAGATTCTGAGGACACAGCTGACTCGGGACTCGATTCCAGGACCCTAGGATCACGCCCTGAGCCGAAGGAAGATGCTTCACTGTCTGAGCCACCCAAGCGCCCAATACTTGCACTTTTCAAATGTTCTGTACTTTGTGATTGGTTTGTGGCATTTTATGTACCTTAAAATAATAAAACTGCATCTTACAAAGATATCCTTCAATAAAAATTAGCTGTCAAAGGGTCTTTCTTGAGGGTTATTTTGAATTTTTAGGTTTTCACTATATTCAATTATTTAAGAAAAATGTTTGCAGTGCCATGTCAAGCATTGTGCTGATAGTCAAAGGGTGGAGTCTCCAAAGAATAATATTAGCTACCGTTTACCGAGGCTAGACACGTTCAAGGCACTGTGCAAAGGCTCCGCATTTATTATCTTAGCTAATCCCTCATCACCCCTGCAGTTATTATTTTGTCCATTTTGCAAATAAGGCAACAGAAGATCAGAGAGATTAATCTTACTTGGTCACACATAGGGTTTTAAATGCAGGTCTGTTTCTAAAGCCTGTGTTCTAACTGGTCCCCAAGACGTGGTCGGTTTCCTCACAGACATTGCATTGTAATGGAGTCGAGGAGGTAAAGTACGTATACATAGGAATCAGTTACAACACAAGGCAGTCAATAAAGGTAAAGGTAGAGGTAAAAGAGTTGGAGGCCTGGAGGGATGTATTCAGTGGGTAAGGCTGCCTGAGTTCAGAAACTGCTCCAATATTTGGATGGCCCTGGGCAAGTGATTTAATCCCATTTTAAGCCTCAATTTTCCCATCCATTAAATGGAAAAAAATTAAAGAGGCTCTCTCTTAAGCTATAACACAAGATCCCATAAAGCTATCTTAAGGATTAACCAAAGTTATATCAGAAGTTGTTCCTGGAACATAGTAAACACTATTAATATTGGCTATCACTTGATAACTAATTAACATCTTTCCACCCCACAAGATTGAGAGTCCCTTAATGACAGAGAAAGGCCTGTCTGACTTGCTCACAGTTTTATCACTAACCCCGCACAGAGGAAGGCCTCCGTAAGTACTACCTAAAAAAGATTCCTGATGGAGAGAGGAGGGGCTTTGTGGATTACTGATTTCAGGCAACAGGGAGGGCTTTACAGAGAAGATAGAATGACAGCCAGCCGTCAAATGATTTGGTGATTTTAAATAAATGGAGAGGAAAGAGATGTGCATTTCCAGTGAGTGGAATAGCATTTGGAAAGCTAATAAGGGGAGAACAGGAAATTTATATTTGAGGGACAATGCGGAGACCAAGCTGGCTGAAGCAGAGAATTCACGTCGGAAGGCAATAAGGGGAGAAAGCTGTGTAAGGAGACCGGAATTGGGAATATAAGGTCTTGGATACCAGAAAGACAAGCATTTCTCTTTCCTTCTTTCAGCCTCTGCATCACAGAAAGGGCTTATCTTTGCTCCCTCTTCATTCCCTTGGGGATAAGGCTCCAGTCGTTATATTTTGACACATAAAAGCTACCCAGGGCTCCTAGAACTAAGAAATACGAATAGTCTTATAACACAGGTTCAGGTGTCAAGGCTAAAAGGCTCTGCTTAGGTCCTGCTCATGAGATCCCCACAGACCCACTACAGAGTACAGCATTAGAGCAATCTTTCTGCTTCCCTCTGAAAGATACAGGGCTTAAGCAGCTCTGCAGGAGTTTGAATGAATCTCCCTCCTGTGACATTAAAAATGAATGAGAGGTTGGTGCCAAGACTCTTAATGGTCCCATTATATGGTATTACTAATGATAATACTCAACTTTGTCTCAAAATTGCACAAGAAATGAGCTGGCTATAAGCTTTCAGCATCTGGAAATCAGTTTGGGCATGGAAACTTGAATGATTGAACAAATCCTCCCTGAGACTATTAGGAAATTCAGAACACAATCCATGTCAAAGCTATCAATTAAGCATGGGGATTGGAAACTGTACCTCGCATTTGGCTAGGTTCCCTTTGAAAACCAAGGAACATAGAACACAGGAAATTCTCGGCATCAGGACTGCTTTTTTCAAAGGATAATGTCCTCTAGACTATGGTCGGCTGACAGCAGTAAGAACTATTTTTCTTTAAAGATCATTCTCCAGTAAAATCACTTGTACCATCTTACCCCCTCTCAGTAATAATTGTTTCTTCATATCCTATTTTGCATGCATTTTTTACTATCACCTCAAGTCTTTCAAGAGTATTTTATAATACTGCCACTTAATCATATGCTTTGTCTCTCTGAGCAATTACTTTCCTTGCTGACATTGGAGAGGGACAGTATTCCCCATAACTGCCACTCACTTAGGCTGAGTTTCCACATCATGTTAGGGAAAGAACTGGGACCCTATGTAGCCCAGAAGTCTAGACTCCTGGCTCTGTTCCTTCTACTGTAAGACCTTACCTTTTACGTAATACTTTAACAGGTTACTCTCTCCCCCTGAAATGCACATTTTTCAAAAGAACCTAAGTAAGAGGGAAATCTAAACCCTCAAGAAATAAATCAGTAAAGGTTGTACAAGGACACATTCTGGACACTTTTAAATAATTCTCTGTAAGAGGTAGTCTTCTTACCTGTCCTCCCCTGTTCCTGTCTACTCAAAGAATTTCCAAGGATCTAAACTGTGTAGATTTTTCTACACTACAGTTTCCTCATACAGGTTTAAGATTCTTAAGGAAATATTTATTCATTCAACAAGCAGTTTCAGCATCTATTAATTCCAGTCATTCTGATTGGTGCTGGTGCAAAAATAAGACAACTTCTGACTAGGAAGAGTTCTCAGTTTAGTCTAGAAGACAGACATTTGGATGGCTATCATCCTACATGACAAATGTTACAGTTGATGGAGGTCTTGAATGCCAACATGCAGCAAAAGATTCTATCATCCTCTAGGATGGTTAAGGAAGTTTTCAAGGATGACATGGCACCAAAATAGAGTCTTAAAGGATGTGTTAGGAATTAGCCAAGATGGAAAGAGGGAAAAAGGGAACTGCAATTTGGAACACAAGCAAAGTCATGGAAATGTATGTCATCATAGTGTGTCTGGGGGACTATAAATTACTTGGTATTCCTATTGTATCTACCATGAAAGAGAAATAGAGATTGATGAGTTTAAGAAAGTAGGCAAAGAGAAGTCTTGAATGCTAATCTAAGAACTCAAATTTTACTGAGCTGTGAACTACTTTCTATTTGCCAGATCCCAACTTAATTAATGTTACTTTTATAAAGCAGTGAAAGTTCAGAATTCTAAGACACACTAAAATCAGATATAAAACTGTCTACTGCCTTTTCCATTTGGATGTTTAATAAGCATCTGAAATTCAATGTCACCAAACAGAACTGCTTAGCCCACCCAATCCATCCCTCTCCAGAAGCTCCTCCCATCTCAACAAATGGGACCACCACCCATCCAGTTGTTCAATTCCAAAACCTAAGAGGCAACCTTGATTGCTCCCTTTCCTTTATTTTCACTTCCAAACCATTAGCAAGTCCTGGCAGCACAGCCTCCAACAATTATTCAGGATCTAACCATTTCAAATCAGTTTCATGTGCATCACCCAATCCAAGTCTGAGTCTCCCAACTGGAATATGAAAACACCCTACTAACTGCTCTCTTTGCTGCACCTTTTTCCCTCTAATGGTTTTTCTCCACAAAGCAGCCACAGTGATCTCTAGTTTTTTAGATTTAAGGAGATATAACTGACATATAATATTGTTTAGGTTTAAGTTGTACAATGTGTTGAACTGATTCATTTCTACATTGCAAAGTGATTACCGCGACTGTGTTAGCTAAGATCTCCATCACATCACATAATTACCATCTCTTTTTTATGATGTGAACATTTAGGATCTACTCTCTTAACAGCTTTCAAATATATAATACATTATTGTTAACTATAATCACAATGCTGTCCATTAAATACAGTACTTATTTATCTTTTAACTACAATGAAGTATCTGAAAAAGAAATAAAGAAAACAATCCCATTCACAATAGTATCAAAAACAATAAAATACTTAGGAATAAACTTAACCAAGGAGGTGAAAGAGCTGTACACTGAAAACTATAATTCTTTGATGAAAGACGTTGAAGAAGACACACACACACACACACACACACACACACAAACACACAACTGGAAAGATATCCCATACTCATGAATTGGAAGAATTAATATTGTTAAAATATCTATCCATACTACCCAAAGCCATCTATAGATTCAATACAATCCTTATCAAAATTCCAATTGTGTTTTTCACAGAAATAGAGAAAACAATCCTAAAATTTGTATGGAACCACAAAAGATCCTGAACAGTCAAAGCAATCCTGAGAAAGCAAAGCAAAGCTGGAGGCATCACAGTTCCTGACTTCAAGCTACACTACAAGTCTACACTAATCAAAACCCTATGGTACTGACATAAAAGCAGATACACAGACCAATAGAAAAGAATCAAGATACCCAAAACATCCCCACATAACAATCAACTAATATTTGACAAGGGGGCCAAGAATAAACCATGGGGAAAAAAATAGTCTCTTCAATAAATGATAGTGGGAAAACTGGACAGCCACATTCAAAATAATAAAACCGGATGCCTATCTTACACCATACACAAAAATTAACTCAAAATGGATTAAAGATTTGAATGTAAGACCACCATAAATTGCTAGAAGAAAACATAGGGGTACGCTCCTTGACATTAGTGTCAGCAATGATTTTTTTGGATATGACACCAAAAGCAAAAACAGGTGAGACTACATCAAATTTTAAGACTTCTACACAGCAAAGGAAACCTTCAACAGAATGAAATGGTAACGAATGGAATGAGTGAAAATACTTACAAATCATATATCTGATAAGGGGTTAATATTCAAAATATATAAAAAATACAAATGACTCAATAGCAAAAAAACAATCTGATTAAAAATGGGCAGAGGAACTGAATAGACATTTTTCCAAAAAAGATATACAAATGGCCAACAGTTACATGAAAAGGTGCTCAACATCACTAATCATCAGTAAAATGTTAGAAAGACTACAATAAAAATGACAAGAAACAACAAGTGTTGGCAAGGCTATCGAGAAATGAAAACTTTTTTATACTGTTGGTAGGAATGTAAATTGGGGCGCACGCTATGGGAAAAGCTGCTTAAAATTTAAAATAGGGCAACCATATGATCCAGCCATCCCATTTCTGGGTATAGAGCCAAAGAAAATGAAAACAGGGTATCAAAGAGATATCTGCATTCTCATGTTTAGCCAAAAATGGAAATACCTATGTCTATCAATGGATGAGTGGATAAAGATGTGATGTGTGATTGATATATGATATCACTATCATATAGTGATATATAGATAAATAGATATAGTGATATCATAAATATATATCATATATTTATCACTATCATTATATGTATATATACATTTCACTATATATGAATATTGCTTGGCCATTTGCCATATCAGGGCTGGACCTTTATGGCATTATGCTAAGTGAAACAAGTCAGAGAAACACACTGTATGATATCACTTGTAAGCAGAATCTAAAAAAGCCAATCTCATAGAAATAAAGAATAGAATGATGGTTATCAGGGGCTGGGGAGTGAGGAAAATGAGGAGATATTGGTCAAAGGGCACAATGATCTCTTAAATGTGTATCAGATCATGTCATTCTGACCCTTCAAACTTCCCATGGCCTCTGCAAGACTACCAGTTTGGAATCCTGCTACCCTGGGGCCTTGAACAGAGTTGATCATCATGGGGTTTTATCCTTCCAGCTGCTTGCTCCTAGTAGGTATATTGTCATGGAGAAAAAGAAATTAACCCTTGAAAAATATTCATTGGGCAATCTGGATACTCTCTAGACATGTTAATACAAAGCTTTCTGATAATCCCTTCTATTATGGGATGTTACCTTCTGAAACAAGAAGGAAATGAGTTGAGACAGAACTGGGTAATGTTGCCATAAATTATTAGTACATCTCATTATCCCCCAAAAATCTCTACTTCTGAAATCATAATTTAAGTAGAATATATGAGTAATTGAAAGAACATAGTTTTAAGGCAGCAATTTAGGAGGACTGCTGACAAAAGTTGTGTATGTCTGCGTGTCTGTGTGTGTGTGTGTGTTTGTGTGGTTACAGATTGGGAGAAATCATTTTCTTTCTCCCGTCACCCCCAACTTCTCTCTCTCTTTCTGTCTCTCTCCTTCTTTTTCTTCCTGTACACACACATGCGCAAACAAGTATATAAACTTGGATATGCTTTCAGATGGACCTGTCTCGAAATAACCTTTCTAAAGATGGCTTTCCAATGGTTATTCACTGTGAAGCTAACGTTGTTTTCCTTTCCAATCCTAAAATGATTTGTCACTCTGCTTCTGGTGCCTCATTTGATTTCATCACGGGGGAAATTAATTTAATGGCTGTTTACAATTCTGCATGACATTGTCTCTGTGTCCTATGGTTCTAGAAAGCAGTTTGGCAGCACACTCAGTGGACTGATCTTACTTACATTTTGAGTAGCAGATTCCACTGCTGCCTGATGATTGTGACTAGCAAAAACAAAAAGGATTATTTAACATGGCCTCATAGTACTTCCCTATTTATCCCTGAAGGAGACAGCCTTACAAATAGTCAACAAGCCCAAATGCTGCAATGAGCTTCAGACAGCATGAAAATGGCTTCCTATGCATAATGTATATGTTGTATCTTCTTGCACCTTACATAGATTGTCCCTGGGCATCATCACCCACACAGTTTTCCTGTTTCAGGGTTGGGTATTTTATGCCCCAACTCCTCTGTGAGAATGTGCTATATTTTTAAAGGTCAAATGCAAAATTGCTCACCTTGATAGCTGCCCTTACAAGCTCAGAATTGTACCTCCTATAATGGGTAGGGGAAAATATATATAGCCTTTCTATATAAGTGCTTTGAAAGACTTCTCTAATTTTTCTCTTAAAGTAACCTTCCCACCTACCTATCACAAATAATAATAGCTAAGAATGACAAGCAGTTTTAAAATGTAGAGGGCTTTGTCATACCCTATCGTCTTAGATGATAAAGCTGAGATTTAAATCTCTGTCTTTTTATTCTAAGCCCCATGCTCCTTACATTGGAGCTTATAAAAAGTGTGTAAATTAAGGTCAATGTTTCTAACTTAGTAAAGTGGATGATATGAAAGCACAAGAAAGATAGGAGACTAAAATTAGGAGTATTCTATTCGAAACTGAAATATTCGGGGTATGAAAACTTAATCTGTAAAAACTTTAAAAGCCTGTCATTTCACACAGATCAATGGAACAGAATAGAGAACCCAGAAATGCACCCCCAACTCAATGGTCCATGTGTCCTGGCATTTTCACATCCTACCAATTTGTTCAGTGACCTTTTTGATAGGCTGTGTTGTGTCCTCAAGCAATGATCATTTGGTGTGCGTCAAATACGTGTTGAAGGGCAGTGGGGAGAAGACACAGTGGTTGTATTTTTTCAGAAATTCCCCCTTCTTTCTCCAGCCTATTATGGAGGGGCCTGAAAATGCAGCTCTTGGAAAGACTGCTTTGTCTCTCAGTTTCCAAAAGTACCAAAGAAATGTGCAAAAATGAAAAAAAATTAAAGTCCTGGGTTTGAGTAGATTTAAGCAAAGTATACATATTTCCTTTCTTCATTTGCACCTCTTCTGGAGAATGGTTTCATCAAATGTAATAGTATCTGTGAGAGTACATTATAAACTTTGAAGCGTTTACCATGGCCGCTACCACCACCACCATTACCACCCCGCCCCAAATGCCTCACTAGATACTACAAAGATAGTTAACAAGTGTCCTCCTGCCAGCCAGCTCTAGTCGGATCAGGAGTGGCTTCCTGGGGCTCTGTGCTAAGACTCTGAGTCTGCACCTAGGCATTGAGGGAAAATCCAGTAACATCTAATATCTCTTACATGAAGACATGATGAGTGGAGAATGATCACGTCGGTGTCAGATACTGGCCATCTCAGGCACAGACAGAGGGTGAAATGTGATAGAGCTTTGGGCCATTGCTGACATTTTAGCTAGTATCGCAAACTAAGAGATCAGCTTCACCGTCTGTCTTCGTAGTATATAGTGACCCAGAATATAACCACAAGTAAAAAATAAATAAAATTTTGATGAACTAGAACAAATAGCCTGGAAAAAATATTAAATGAGCTTTATCTCACAATCCAGAGTCTTCTTCCAACAACTTTACCTTAAATAAGTTAAGGTTTTCACATAATTCAAGTCAGAACGAAATGAAGGCATCGCTTTTGCTTGGGTAGCTTCTCACCATCCTTAATCTTCTATTCCCAAAATTAAACTCTAATAAAGCTTGTTCAAAATACTCATTTTTTTTAAATCCCCAGGCTAAAGGAATCAAAATAACATAAGAAATAACTTCTTGACCCTCTTTTCTCAGGACAGAGATAGGGCAGCCAGCAGCACAATCAGCAAGAAGGAAGGTCCAATGAAATTATGGGTGCAATACAAGACCCACCCCCAAATCTTCAAATTCACCACTCTTATTAACAACACATTTAATGGGGGAAAATAGAAGAGCAACAGAGGAATACCAACTTTACCCCAGAGTTATGGTCTGCCTCTGCAAGAAAGTAATTTAAGAGATTAATTCACTACTGAGGTGAAACACTTGATGATTTTTGTTCTCCCTCTTTTGCTCCCATACTCTCCTTTGCTGTCCAAGAGACCTTTCAGAAGGTTTATGTATAGTTGTCAGATTTTAAGCTGTACTCTTATAGTAGGAAATTAAACTGCAAAACAACCTTCCCCCCGTCACCACTGCAAATGCTTGAAATTTGTTCTTACAAAATGATATCCTTTTAAATATGTTTTCCTCCAATGTGACTTGTTGCAAGGAATTTCTCTAGTGAGAAAAGCCATATAACAGTTCCTTTCTCTGCCTTTGGAAATGTCTTTGCTAACAGAGGTGCTTGAAATGACCTTGGTGTCAAGTTGCACCTGCTGGCCGATGAAAATTACCTTTGACCTGGATCTCAGAAAAAGAAAGATGCACTGAGCTTGAATTAATTTCCAAGGTAACGAAATACATTCCAGAGACTTGGGCAAGTGTGTTTGTAGAAGATCTAAAGGAGCCACTCAATTCAGCCCAAGTTCAAACATATGTTCATCTTATATTATCATGCTTTGGCTTTTCCTTTGAAAATATGAACCGAAATTCAATTCCTGTGCAAATTAATTGTAAACATTTATGATTACCAAGATTTCTCAACCAACCACATTTTGAAGTATGAAGTAAAGTAGAATTAGGAATCTACACAAATACTGACATGATTGGGCTACTTGTATTTAATCCCTAGATTGAGAATGTTCCTACCCTGCTGACCAGAGCTATTGATTAAATCAATCAGACTTTTTATACAACTGTATAAAAGTTGCAAATAAGATTCCTCAAGGAATTTACAATGGAGGTAGGGAGATGAGTCTATCACACATGAAACAATTAGGGAATAATATGAGTCAATATAATTAAATATACTCAGAAGACAACTTTATAGGGAATAAGAAGAGTGGAAGACAAAGTATCAACATCTTCATGGAGGTGGGAGAAATGCTACATATAGAAAGATTATTAAGATTTGAATAAGTAGAAGGGCAAGGAAAAAGGGAGATGAGAAACCATTTACTGAGGTTGCTACCCAAAGCTCTAATCTTTTTAAGTTGTATTTTATGGATTCTAAGACAATAAAGACCTTAAATTCCTAAGATCTTATTTTACATTTCAATGTCTCAGAAACAAGGATGCAAATTCCAATCAATGACATGTCATAGTCTAACTGGCATTGATTTTCTATCATGATGGTACCATCATGGTCCTCAGTGGTTTGTCCTTTGGTTGAAAATATCTTATATCCAAAGATACAGAGAATGTATAAAAATCTTACAACCTAAATCACAGAAGCAGTGAATATTGAACTGATCTTTTGAATAACACTGTAAGGCTACATGGTCCTGGTTTGTGATTCCTTTTTCTTTGATTCCACTACATTCAAACCTGATTTCAGCACCTATAACAAGGAGGAACGTGCTAGTTATCGGCTAACTGCGTCTCAGCTCCGAATCCACCCCTCACTGCCTGCTTGTGATACTGAAATATTTCTCCCTTGCCAGTTGGCACAATGTTGATTTTGTCAATAGAGGACATATGAGGGACCCTGAAAGAGGAAGGTTTTCTCCTCCTGGTTCTGGTGTGTTAATTTTTCCTGCTCCTGTTGCACTGGGCTGGTAGGATGTCCAGTGAAATTCACTCCTAACTAGTCTCCTGCAGGCAGCTACCTTCAGAAGAACATTTTACAGGTCCCCAGCTGGCTCCCTGAAAGTGAATTCTATGGGGTGCCCAGATGTTTTCATAATCTCTTCCTGGTGACAGAATCCTAGTGATGGCTTCCCAGTAAATTCGATACCACCCTCCTCCCCTGGGAAGCTTCCTGGCGAATATCATTGACACCCCAGCAGACAGTTTCTTCTTTAGGATTAAAATGGATCCCATACACCAATAGGGAAAACTTGATAGCCTTCTCAATCAGCTTTCTCAGTTAAAAACCACCAGTGACAGCAAAGTTAAGTGTGTGTTGGGGTTGGGGTTGGGGTTGTAGGATAAGTAGAATGAGTTGACTAGGAAAAGTAAGAAGTTAATGAAGGGCTATACATGCATGACTATCAAGGTGTTTCTAATGATCTTAAAACAACTAGAAAGCCCTTCTCTCCCAACCTCTGTGCTCAGAGATGAACCTCATTATCAGAGCAATCATTGTCTTTCAACCCTGATCCTACACAGAAGCCATCCTGATGCATTCAGATACAACATAAAAGATCCTTCCACCACCAGCAAGTTTTTTTCAACATGCCAAGAAACATCCAGATGTTTCCAAAAAAAACCAGGTATTTAACACCGGAGACATAAAACAGTGTCTGACAGTTGATTTAATGTTTCTTTTCTTTTTAAATCCAGATGTTTTAGTACCTCATACACACTTTCTAACTATTTTGGTGCAATATTTCTTTGCACAGCTTGGCATTTTAAAGGTTGTAATGCTTTAACATTGAAAAGTACAATAAATACGAGAGTAAGAAGAGAAATGATTTTCATTTCCAACTGAAAAGTATAATGAGCAGATTCATGGCCTTAAAGAGAAAGAAAGGATTAGCACAGGTAAATTACTATCCAAACTTCATTTTAAAAAATCATTTTTCTCCACACTTAGACTTTAACTTTCCCTTGTATTTTCAGATTACAATGTAAGATAGCTAAACTTCAGCTGAACGACTTATAAGGCATTCTAATGTATTAGGTTACTTTCATAAAACAGCCCCTTCCTTATTTGTCACTTTAAAAATAGTATGTAAATTAAATCTAAAGTTCCTTAAAATTCTAAGCCTCTCCCTGAACATGAACACTCTTTAATCTTAAAAATAAAATCCTGTTCAGCATGTTTCCAAGGGCTGTGGCCAATCGTGGCCATGGGATCTCCGACGTCATGTGGGAGCAGCCTGGAGAGACTTTGACAGCACAAGTCAGCGTACTTGTGACTGCCACTCACATTGCCTAGAACAGCTCAGGGTGTGGGCTGGAAGCCGCCTACCTGAGTCCAGGTGTTTCCATAAACTTCCATGTAGATGAGTGTATTACAGCAACTTTTTGGTTTAGAGCAAAAAAATAAAATAGAATAAAATAGAATTCTATCTTACATTATCCTCCTTCAAATGGATAGTTGACTTAGTCATGAATTGCCTTGTGTCTGTCTGATACATTTTTTTTTTTCATTTCCTAGATGAATTTTTTTGTAACTTGTGTCAGGATATCATCTCGGGCCCTTTCATATCCTTATTCTCTTTTTTCCCCTTTATTTCTTGAAGCCAAAGATAGAAGAACTTAAAAAAAAAGACATATGATTTGAGCAAAAGGCCTGCTTATATCGAACAAGAAATTATCATTCAGATATTCTGAAGATAAACTCAGGATAGATAATTCTCGTGGGGCCACTTTCAGCCCAGAGCCAGGGACAGGAGCAGAGGCTCTAACTCTGGTTTTATTGTGTTCAGTGTGTTTGGGATGAATTAAAGCAGCAAAATGTAAACTAATCTTCCCCACCTGGAGGTGACTGGAGAAATGAGTCAAAATCCAGAAATTCATCTTAGACACACACACACAACACTTTGTGCCTTTATTCATATGATTATTCACATATATAATTCCATTTAGACTTGTACTACATTATCAATCCTGCCAACCCTGTGATACAGACATTCCAATGCTCTAACAAAGCATAGGAGGACAGGGCACCCTCTTCCACTGCTTTCCGTAAGAACAACCATGCTGATTATTCTCTGAATGTGAGATATGCAAAGGATACACCCTACCATCTGCTGCACTTGTTAATGAATGTGTTGCCATCAGGGAATATAACAATGGGAAAGAACCTTGGAGAACACCTAATTCCTCCATGAAAGCTGGAAAATAAAAGGTAAATGGGAGTGAATGACTTTCCCGAGGTCTCCCCAGGTAGTCAGTGGCAGAGCAAGAAGCGGAATGTTTCTAGTTCCCAGCTCTTTTGTAGCAAAGTACCTTGGCTAACTAGCTTTTAATTGAAACTAAAAATCTGCTCTATCTTCCTTCAGTAATGTTAATATCATCCAAGGATTTCCTCCTACCTTATTAACATAATTCTCAAAAAATATTATTTTGTCAAACTATTTAGATTTATTTAGACTTAGATTTCCTTATCACCAATAAGGAAATGATGAGGTGTGCTCATATTTGTCAGTGGAGGAGGAGGAAAGAGTTTGATATTACAGATGCTGAGATTCTGGAAAGTCCCGGGACATCACTTGTCTACTGAAGTAGAAATTCCACTATTAATGTCTCCTTTGAGATATCTAGTCCATGCCACGATCAGAATACTTTCTTATGGGCAGAGAGATTCACAGGAATCAGGAGGCTTGTGAGGTTGCACTATGTGTTACAGCCCTGTACCCTTGAGTAACGGAGACAGGATATATACCATCTGTACACAAATACAGCTAAAATAAGGCAGCAGAATGGGGTCATGTCCTAGGTACATTTCACTTACAGATGACTTTAGAAAGACTTTCTCTCTCCCCCCAACCCTGACTCCCCCCAATACACAAAAAGACACACACACACACTATTACATTTAATATTCACAATAACAAACAAATCTTTCAACATGTATTAACGTTAGAGAGATTGAACAATCTAACAATTGAATACACCCATGAAGCAAGTAGGAATACTTCAAAATTCTCCACTGACACCCAATTCACTACCAGGGACTTAACAATGATCTTAAAGCACATTTGCTGGCACACCCAAACTTCTGTTATGGACTCTTCTTTTCTTCAACCTTTTAGTCTAGGTCAGGGTGTGTCAAATGTTAGTACACATAAGATTTATTTCTTACAAACTTTAAAAATGTATTATAAATATAAAACTATGTATACCATACTTTATAGAAAAATTTAAGATTTTCAAGGGCAATTTTGGCCACATGCAATTTTTAAAATTTTTTTTATTATATTATGTTAGTCACCATACAGTACATCCATGGTTTTTGATGTAAAGTTCGATAATTGATTAGTTGCGTATAATAGCCAGTGCACCATGCAATACGTGCCCTCCTTACTACCCATCACCAGCCTATCCCATTCCCCCACCCCCTCGAAGCCCTCAGTTTGTTTCTCAGAGTCCATAGTCTCTCATGCTTCATTCCCCCTTCTGATTACCTCCCTTTTCTTTATCCCTTTCTTCCCCTACCGACCGTCCTAGTTCTTATGTTCCATAGATGAGAGAAACCATATGATAATTGTCTTTCTCTGCTTGACTTATTTCACTTGGAATTATCTCCTCCAGTGCCATCCATGTTGCAGCAAATGTTGAGAAATCATTCTTTTTGATAGTTGAGTAATATTCCATTGTATATATGGACCACATCTTCTTAATCCAGTCATCTGTTAAAGGGCATCTCAGCTCTTTCCACAATTTAGCTATTGTGGACAATGCTGCTATGAACATTGGGGTGCATATGGCCCTTCTCTTCAGTACGTCTGTATCTTTGGGGTAAATACCCAGTAGTGCAATTGCTGGATCATAGGGTAGCTCAATTTTTAACTTTTTAAGGGACCTCCACACTGTTTTCCAGAGTAGCTGTACCAACTGGCATTCCCACCAACAGTGTAGGAGGGATCCCCTTTCTCCACATCCTCTCCAGCAATTGTTGTTTCTTGCCTTGTCAATTTTTGCCATTCTAACTGGTGTAAGGTGGTATTTCAGTATGGGTTTGATTTGAATTTCCCTGCTGGGTAATGATTTTGAATATTTTTTCATGTGTCTGTTAGCCATTTGTATGTCTTCATTGGAAAAGTGTCTGTTCATATCTTCTGCCCATTTTTTGATTTGTTTATTTGTTTCTCGTGTATTGAGTTTGAGAAGTTCTTTGTAGATCTTGGATACCAGTCCTTTATCTGTAGTGTCATTTGCAAATATATTCTCCCATTCCGTGGGCTGCCTCTTAGTTTTTCTGACTGTTTCCTTGGATGTGCAGAAACTTTTAATCTTGATGAAGTCCCATAAATTCATTTTATCTTTTGTTTCTCTTGCCTTTGGGGATGTGTCATGAAAAAGGTTGCTTTGGCCGATGTCGTAGAGGTTGCTGCCTATGTTCTCCTCTAGAATTTTGATGGATTCCTGTCTCACATCGAGGTCTTTCATCCATTTGGAGTTTATTTTTGTGTATGGTGTGAGATAGTGGTCAAGTTTCATTCTCTTGCATGTAGCTGTCCAATTTTCCCAGCACCATTTATTGAAGAGACTGTCTTTTTCCCACCGGATGTTTTTTCCTGCTTTATCAAATATTAGTTGCCCAAAGAGCCGAGGGTCCATTTCTGGGCTCTCTATTCTGTTCCATTGGTCTATGTGTCTGTTTTTGTGCCAGTACCATGCTGTCTTTGTGATCACAGCTTTGTAGTACAGCTCGAAATCCGGCATTGTGATGCCCCCAGCTTTGTTTTTCCTTTTCAACAGTTCCTTGGAGATTCGGGGCCTTTTCTGTTTCCATACAAATTTAAGGACTGTTTGTTCCAGTTCTTTGAAAAATGTCCTTGGTATTTTGATCGGGATAGCATTGAAAGTGTAGATTGCTCTGGGTAGCATGGACATTTTAACTATGTTAATTCTTCCGATTCATGAGCATGGAATATCTTTCCATCTTTTTATGTCTTCCTCAATGTCTTTCAAGAGTGATTTATAGTTTCTAGAATATAGGTCCTTTACGTCTCTGGTTAAGTTAATTCCAAGGTAACGTATGGTTTTTGGTGCTATTGTAAATGGGATGGATTCCCTAATTTCTCTTTCTTCGGTCTCGTTATTCGTGTATAGAAATGCAACTGATTTCTGAGCATTTATTTTGTATCCTGCCACGTTACTGAATTGCTCTATAACTTCTAATAGTTTGGGAGTGGCTTCTTTTGGGTTTTCCATATAGAGTATCATGTCATCTGCAAAGAGAGACATTTTGACTTCTTCTTTGCCAATTTGAATACCTTTGATCCCTTTTTGTCGTCTGATTGCTGTTGCAAGGACTTCTAGTACTATGTTGAATAATAGTGGCGAGAGTGGGCATCCTTGTCGTGTTCCTGATCTTAAGGGAAAGGCTTCCAGCTTTTCCCCATTGAGAATAATATTTGCAGTAGGCTTTTCATAGATGGCTTTTATGAGATTGAGAAATGTACCTTCTATTCCTACACTCTGAAGGGTTTTAATCAGGAAAGGATGCTGTATTTTGTCAAATATTGAGGAATGTACCCTCTATCCCTACACTCTGAAGGGTTTTAATCAGGAAAGATGCTGTATTTCGTCAAATGCTTTTCTGCATCTATTGAGAGAATCATATAATTTCTGAATTTTTCTTTCTGGATAAAATCTAAGACACTGAGAGATTTGAGAATGTTCAACCACCCTGGCATCCCAGGGATGAATCCCACTTGGTCATGATGGATAATCCTTTTAATGTACTGTTGGATTCTATTAGCCAGGATCTTGTTGAAGATTTTGGTGTCGATATTCATTAGGGAAATCGGTCTGTAATTCTCCTTTTTGAGGGGGTCTTTGCCTGGTTTGGGGATCAAGGTAATATTGGCCTCATAGAATGAGTTTGGTAGCTTTCCTTCTGTTTCTATTTTTTGAAATAGCTTTAGGAGAATAGGTATTATTTCTTCTTTGAATGTTTGGTAGAATTCCCCAGGAAAACCATCCGGGCCTGGAGTTTTGTTATTTGGAAGGTTGTTTATCACTGACTCAATCTCTTCATAATCAATTTCTTCCTGTTTCAGTCTTGGTAGTTTATAGGTTTCCAGGAAGGATTCCATCTCTTCCAGATTGCTTAGTTTATTGGCATATAGCTGTTGATAAAAATTTCTAATAATCCTTCCAATTTCAATGGTGCTCGTCGTGACCTCTCCTTTTTCATTCATAATTTTAATAATCTGGGTCCTTTCTCTTTTCTTTTGGATAAGTCTTGCCAGTGGTCTGTCAATTTTATTGATTCTCTCAAAGAACCAGCTTCTAGTCCTGTTGATCTGCTTTACTGTACTTCTGGTTTCTGCTTGATTGATTTCAGCTCTAATTTTGGTCAACTGCTTCCTTGTGTGTGGATTAGGCCTCTCTCTCTGTTGCTGTTCCAGCTTCTTGAGGTGAGAATATAAAAACTGCATTTTAGATTTTTCTATTGTTTTGAGTGAGGCTTGGATGGCTATGTATTTCCCCCTTAGGACTGCCTTTGCAGTATCCCATAGGTTTTGGACTGTTGTATTTTCATTCTCATTGGTCTCCATAAATTGTTTAATTTGATTTTTGATTTCCTGGTTTATCGAGTCATTCCTGAGCAGGATGGTTCTTGGTCTCCAAGTGTTTGAGTTTCTTCCAAATTTTTCCTTGTGGTTGAGTTCCAATTTCAGAGCGTTGTGGTCTGAGAATATGCAGGGGATAATTTCAATCTTTGGTATCGCTTGAGACCTGTTTTGTGTCCCAGAACATGGTCTATTCTTGAGAATGTTCCATGGGCATTAGAATAGAATGAGTATTCTTTGGTTCTGGGGTGTAGTGTTCTATATATATCTATGAGGTCCAACTCGTCGAGTATGGCATTCAAAGCCTTTGATTCTTTGCTTAGTTTTTGCCAGGGTGTTCTGTCTATTTCTGAGAGTGGAGTGTTGAGGTCCCCTACTATTAATGTATTTTTATTTATATGTCTCTTTATTCTGGTTAAGAGTTGGCTTGTGTATCTTGCTGCTCCCCTGTTGGGGGCATATATATTTATAATTGTCATATCCACTTGTTGAATACTTCCCTTAAGAATAATATAGTGCCCTTCTGCATCTCTAACTATAGTCTGTAGTTTAAAATCCAATTTATCTGATATGAGAATTGCTACCCCAGCTTTCTTTTGAGGTCCATTTGCGTGAAAGATGATGTATCTTTAGGTTCAGAATGAGTCTCTTGTAGACAGCAAACGGATGGGTCATTTCTTTTTATCCAATCGGCAACCCTGTAGCGTTTTATGGGATGGTTCAAACCATTTACATTAAGACTGATTACTGAGAGATATGATTTTAATGTTGCCATGTTGCCAGTAAAGTCTTTGTTTGTATTGGCTGTGACTTTCTGTTCTGTATCACTCTTGGGGCCTTTTTACTTTTATAGAACCCCCCGTAATATCTCCTGTAGGGCTGGTTTCGTGGTTACAAAATTGGTCAATGACTGGCGATTCTGAAATGTCTTTATTTCTCCATCAATTCTGAATGACAGCCTTGCTGGATAAAGGATCCTTGGCTGCATGTTTTTCTCTGAAAGAGCTTTAAAAATGCCCCCCCAACCCTTTCTCTCATTCCAGGTCTGTGTAGACAGGTCTGACGTAATACTGTATCCTTGGATCTAATATTTGCGAATTGCACTATGATGTGACGTGGCATAGGTTTGTCGTGGTTGAGCTTGGGAGGGGTCCTCTCTGCCTCTTGGACACGAATGCTTGTTTCCTTTGCTAGATTAGGGAAGTTTTCAGCTACAATTTGTTCAAATATCTCTTCTAGACCTCTGTTTTTCTCCACCCCCTCGGGGATGCCGATGATTCTGACATTGGAACGTTTCATTGGGTCAGTAATCTCCCGTAACTTACATTCTTGAGCATGGATTTTTTTAAATCCAGATTCTATTTTAGCTTTCTCTTCTACTAACCCATCCTCCAATTCACTGATACATTCTTCTGCCTCATTCACCTTGTCCGTCAGAGCCTCTAGTTTGACTGCATTTGGCTCAGAGAATTTTTAATTTCTGCCAGATTCGCTCTTGTTTCTGCCCTTAGAGATTCTATATTCTCATTAACATTTTCGTTAATACTTTTTTCAAGTCTACACATCATCTTGACCATTGTTACTCTGAATTCCATTTCTGATAATTTGGTTATATCCATATCCATTAGTTCTGTGGCAGAGGCCACAGAGTCATTGTCTTTTTTTTGTGGGGGATTTCTCCTTCTCGTCATTCTGATGAGGAGAGGTTGTGGGGTTGTCCAGAGCCCAAATTATTGCCGGGGACCCAGGCCGTGCGCCCTTGTTTTATAGGGATCTTACGGATGTGGGCTTCTTGATTTTTCAGCCTGCCTTCTGGGGGAGGGGCCTGCTGCACCGATACTCAGGCAACCCTGTTTGGGTAGAGTCTCCGTGTCTCCTGCGAGGGGGGATGGGGATGGGCACACTGTGAGCCGTTATTTCCAAGCTTTTGTTCTCTGGCGGGTTTCCCTGGTGGTTTGCTATGCCTCTTCTGAGAGTCAGAGCAGCAGTGGCCGAATCTCAGCCTCTGTCTCAGAACAGAGGGATCGCAGACCATTCTCCACTGATGTTCTGGCCACTTTAACTCTGTTTCTGTTGGTGCTGCTCAACCCTGCAGCGTCCCGGGATGTGCACCCCACACCCGGCGTCCCAGCCCTCACTTCCAGGGCCGGAGCATCTCTATCCTTTGTGTTTCTAACACCGCCAGCTGCCAGCCGCCCCCACATGCTCCCGGAGCTCCCGGTCTCAGTCTGGTTCCAATGAGCACACCGGAGCTCCGTTTCAGTCTGGTGGCACGCGATCCCCGGCTCACGGTCTCAGTCTGCTGTCTCGCGGGTGCTGGTCCTTGAGTCCGCCCGCTCCCCCATGTAGGTGACTACCGCTTCCTGGCACCCAAACGCGGCAGCTCCCTCCCCCTTCCGTTTATCTTCTGATATCTGTGCGCGGTTTCACAGCTCCCTGCTTCGTACCTCAATACTCAGCGCTGGAGATGTTCATTTGTAGAGATCCAGATGTATCTTCCTGTATCTCATGCTTATTCCGTGGATGTTCAGGATGGTCTGGTACCTATCCAACTCAACTCAGGGGACCAGCTGAAAAAGGGGTCCCCTACTCTTCCGCCATCTTAACTCACTGCGTACTGACCACATGCAATTTTTGCCTTACACCTTAGACTTTGAAATCTCAGCTCCCAGTAAAATGCAACTCCATCTCCCATGCAGGTGGAGCCAGGGCTGGAAATGTGAGCCATGACACAGGAGCCTTACCATCCAGGTCGAGGTGTCCACATTTTGCCCATAATGTTGGGAGAATAATGAAGTAAGTGACGAGTATTCCCTGAGCCATGCTTCAGGTTAATAAGGTCTTCAAAACAATTACACAAGGACAGGAGGAAATAACTTGTGATTATGTAGTTGCACTACAAAACGAATTGTAGATGAATCCCGAAGCTGCTGGAAGGTATACCACAACCTAACAGTGACCTCAGTTCAACAGAGTAGCTGCAGTGCCCCACCTACTGTCCTGAATGGACTTGAGATCAAAATACAAAACTCAGTTCCAAGCATACTTTCATGTGCATTAAAGCCTCCTTCTCTCTACTGCAAAACTCCACCTTGAGAGACGTTCTCTCTGTGAAATTCCCTAGTGAGGAACAGAAATCTCTTGCTGCTTCCCTTACTTGGTGTTCAGGGAGACATGATGAACTGCCTCAGTCCTCCCTTCCGTTGGGATTCCCCATTGTCTTTAGGCATCGCCTCTCTGTTTTTACCCTATAATGACACTGGGAACTTCTACTAATATCTCCAGGTTCTATAAAAGGGATTCTCCATTATTCTTAGATTTCCACAATGTATCTAGAGCGTCTTCTTATGCTCCTCCCCAAAGACTTGGCTGACTGGTAGACTCAGGCTCCCTACACCAAGGATACTCACCCTATTCAGCCTACTGCTCTCACCACCATGACTCTTCCTCTCCTCATGGTCCAGAGTCTTTATCAAGTCAAGGGTGAGGAATAGTATTACTTTCACTAGTATGATTTCTTCTCAATACTGGTATTACACACATTATCACAAATTTTCTGAACTGATTCCTCTGGGGCTTTGATTTTGATCCTCCAAACCAAGCTTTTAAAAATTATAAAGCTCAGGGTGTCTGGGTGTGGCGCAGTCAGCTAAGCATCCAACTCTTGGTTTCAGCCCACGTCATGATCTCAGGGTCTTGAGATCAAGCCCTGTGTCAGGCTCTGCACTCAGCACAGAGTCTACTTAAGATTCTCCCTCTCCCTCTGCCGCTCCCCACCGTGCTCTCTCTCTCTAAAATAAATAAATCTTAAAAAAATTCCAGAGTTCTCTTAAAATACCCAACCTGTACAAAGCAGACACCTTGGCATGCAAGACCATTTCCTCAGCCTTAAAATACTACAGTTGAGCATTTTCTTGCTTCTCATACATTCCATTTTCTGTAAAGGCACTCGGCTAAGGATGGTGGTACTCTCTGCTACTTGATCAAAGCACAGACAGCACAAAGAGTAGGAAAAGCAAGGAGTCTAATATCAAAACATCGTTCTGCACAAATAAAACACATATGATGTTTATCTTCAGGGCCCCCCCACCCGCCACACCTTTCTTGTTTGTCCTACTGGCTCCTCATCTCCTTTGCCAAGTACCATGTACCTTTGTGATCTTGCCTTCTATCAAAAACTTCTTTAGAGCAAGATCCTGCTACCTTAGTTGACCTTTAAGGGCAAGTGGCTGAAAAGGCTTGAGCACTAATACTTCCAAAGTGATTAGCATTTTAATAGTAACCAAACACTTGAGCGATAAATAAAGCCCAAATCTGCAGTAATAGAATTTTCAGCATCGGTTAGCCCCTGAATAGACATATTTTAGATTAAAGAGACTTCTCAGAATTCTAAAATTATACCAATAGGTGATTGTTTCTCCACCAGACATGCTAACTAAACGCTAGGAGAAGTCTTGTCCCCCTCCGGACAGTTCATTATTTCAAGTCCTGTTTTTAAATGACATATAAGAACAAAAGTTGCATGTAGCCCACTTAAGCATTGCTAAACTGAACTCCTAATTAACATATCAGAAATTAAAGTACAATTGTGACTCATATGGTGTTACACTGGAAGAGAAGTCACTACCTAGAACCTGCTTGGGGGAAGGGGGTCAGTTTTATCTAAAAGCTCCTTTAAAACAACCATTAAAGTATGCAGGCATTTCATGGCTGGGAAAGATTTCAAAAAGCTACAAAAGTACTGGTTTATGATATAATACCATGTTGGTAAATTGGAGAAAATGTCTGAAATCAATACACTGAAGGTCAGATAAGAAAGAATATGGGATACAGCAAAGATACATAATGAACAATCATATGGAACATTTAAGCTAAGTCATAGCCACAGAAGTAATGATTCATTAAGACTGCACTGAGTGTAGGTCAATCTGGAATGTTGCCTTTCTCCCATCCTTAAAAGTCAAATGCCTTTGATAAGTAGTACAAATAGAAATACTACAGGCTCTCACCACAAATAATTTGGGGGGCATTATACACACTGTTTCCAAAACAATGTCCAAAAAAGAAATTAAAAGGATTCTTAAGAGTGAAAGCATTCAGGATAGAGAGAGCAAAAAGAATTTTTTAAGTATTTGAACTGCAAACCTCTGGAGCAAGAAAGTTTAATAAGGGTTTTGAGTTTCTGCCTGTGGGAACAGTGAATAGGAAACCAATATAACTCTTCTAGAAAGTACAGATTGCCATCATTAAAAAAAGAAGGGATGAGGATACGAATGAGTCAGAATTTGGAGAGGGATTTTCTTAAATAAAGTGATGAGATTATAGACTTAAATTTTAGATTAATGAAATGTTAAGCTAGTGAATAATTTAGCAACATAAGACTTCTTAAATGAGTAGAAAAAGACAAATAAAATTGATATTCTAGTATAATATGACCCTTTTGGAGCATTAATAAAAATTACACTTTGGCAGTGAGGGGTATATGGGAGTTGCTGTTGAAAGGATATAAAGTTTCTGTTGTGCAAGATGAATAAATTCTAGAGATCTGCTGTATAACATCATGCCTATAGTTAACAATACTGTATTGTGCACTTAAAAGTTTGTCGAGAGGGTAAATCTCATGTTAAGTGTTCCTGCAATTAAAAAAAATTACACTCATTATGGCAGTGTGGGGAAACAAAACAGGTAATTTTTAAACGTTAATTAACTAATTAAATCCAGCAAAATTTTTCCCAGTCTCAAATCATGTTCATGAAAAACAGAACATATGAGATATTACTTCCAGAAGTTGACAACTGGCGTTTTTTGAATATTACCGAGTGCCCAATACCATGATCATCAGACAACAAAAATAATATTAATGATAGAGCACTACCTCCCATGTGCGTGGTGCCTCACCATTATCAAATCTCTTTCATTTTGGCTTTACCCAGATACCTCAAACCATTAATTGCCCACAGCCTCCTTGTTCTTCTAAACTCTGACCTATGCTCCTTACTGATGACACTTTGTGACCATAGCTACCAATGAGTTTCACTAGCATTGGTCGATGCCAACGTATCCCACAAGTTCTGCTGGTAATTTCAAGATGTTTCTCAAATCAAGCTGTGCAATGACACACAAAAAAATGCTAACTATATTCTAAGAGGTGCTGCAAGTTCTCAAAGCAAAGTTAATCTTAATTTTCAAAATGAATCCATATGCTACTTTCCGGCCTGCCATTGTACTGTAAAGGATAAATAGGGGTGGCGGTAACGTAAACAAATGGAAGGGCGACAGGATCACCGAGCAACAGTGCATCACAGTTCTGTGGAAGAGCGTTCCAATCAAGGAGATTCTTTTAAACAGAAATAGTTCGTGGAGGGTTGATGGAAGAGAGGTGAGCAGGAGATGGACTAAATGGGTGATGGGGATTAAGGAGGGTGCTTCCTCGTGAGGGGCACCAGGTGTTGTTGTATGGAAGCACTGAATCACTAAATTCTACTCCTGAAACCACTATTACACCATATGTTAACTAACTGGGATTTAAAAGCCTGAAACCTAAATAAATAAATAAATAAATAAATAAATAAGTTTAAGGTCTATCATTTGTTCATCACTGAACTGGGTGCCTCGGAGCTCCCAGAAAAGCCTCTGCCTTCAAGAAATACAATTCCAATCGGAAATATGAGAATTACAACATTAAGTTAGAAAACTAGGAGAGGTAGTACATAGTTATATGATTGAACTATGTGATATTCAAAATTCATACTGTGGATGCTTAGAACGGGGGAGATCGTGGGTACAGCAGTACCTTAAGATGTGGGAGACCATCATTTGTAAGGCAGAGGTAAGCAAGAGGGACTCCCTGGTTAAAAAAAAACAAAAAAAACAAAAACAGAGTACGTCAAGTAATGCATGCCGAGATGTGCACAGCAGGTAAGGTCTCCTGGAGGAGAGAACATCTGAAGAGAATAGAAACGTCCTCAGAAAGCAAAGATGGTAGCAGATTATGGAGGGTCGCGAAAACCTCACAGTTGATTTAGTCCTGGTATAACAAGTAGGAAATAGCTATAGGTTATTGAGGAAATACCATGATAAAATCATTGATAAAAGATACTAAGTCTCACAGAAGATTTTTCAAAGCTCTGAATTGTACTCTTGGTCTAGTCAGAGTGTCATGGTACAAACTGGGTGAAATCACCATATTCTCAAGGCCTGAGAGTAGCTTTCAGGTCAACCACATGTACGCTTTTTGCATAAAGGTAATATTGCTGGAACATCATTAATAGAATACATGCTTTGGGTTATTTTTAAGTAAAGAGATGTCTTTGTAGTGCACCCAGGTAAAAGCAAATCTTCTCATGGTAACACTCTTACCCAGGGATGCCCACTTCTGGTATCTTGGGTGCAAATCAGTGACTCTTGGCCCACTTCAAATCCATTATCTATTGCAGTACTGGCAATGGTTCTTTAACTTGGGAATTTATGGAGACAGCATGTCTCCAACAGGTGGGGAATGACTAAATCCACATAGGAGAACTGGAAATTATGATGCAGTTATTAAACACATTTATATAAACCAAACTGAACATAATGTATAATAATGTGCAATTCTTGGGGCGCCTGGGTAGTACAGTCGTTAAGCGTCTGCCTTTGGCTCAGGGCGTGATCCTAGTATTCTGGGATCGAGCCCTGCATCGGGCTCCTCCGCTGGGAGCCTGCTTCTTCCTCTCCCACTCCCCTGCTGTGTTTCTTCTCTCGCTGGCTGTTTCTCTGTCAAATAAATAAATAAAATCTTAAAAAAAAAAAAAAATGTGCAATTCTTCACCAAAAAGGGTGAAATGGATACCCAAGGGCAGGAATTTTGCTCAGTTCATATTTCTCTTTATCTATGTTTCTTTTTTAAGCTCCCCCCATCTGTTATCATTCCATATGCTACAGGAGTCATTGAGTGTGCACAAAATTGTCTTTAGATAGAGTCTTTATTAATTTTATTGTTAAGAAAACAGAACTTGCCCTCAACATCTACTGCAAAGTCTCTTGGTAGGGAAGGGCTTCTGTTGGACTTTTCATGCTGCTGCAAACTCAGTTTTCTGATTGTCAAACTCTGTCTGCTAATCAACCTGCCTCCCAATTCTGCCTGAACGGCTGCAGTTAGGGTTTTCATGAGCCTTTGTACTGATACTAT
Organism: Ursus maritimus; assembly: GCF_017311325.1. NCBI lineage: Eukaryota > Metazoa > Chordata > Mammalia > Carnivora > Ursidae > Ursus > Ursus maritimus. The sequence continues at coordinate 20,525,818 of NW_024424230.1, read as the reverse complement.
CTTGGCTTCCTAAGGATGTTTCCATTATATTCTGGTATTCTCTTCTACAGTCAGACAACACCAGCTCTACACATCTCTGCATTCATGACTTGATTTACATTGATCCACTTTTCAACCCTCTCTCATTTTGGCCAAAAGGGTAACTTCTAGATTAAAATCCAAACTTAAGAAGCCATCCTCTGGTAGAGAGAAACATCACAATTTTTACTTCATATGTTAATATTATTAAATATTTTCTTCTGGTTATTAAAAAACAAGGTTTTTACTGCTCTAACCATTTTGTATCTAGTGTAACACAATAAAACTGTTTTGCCTTGTCTTTCAAAGGCACAGATTTGTAAAATGCATGGAGCACTTTGGAGTCAAATATGCAGCTGATCACAGCTGTCTCCTTAGCAACGGACTGATTTACCCATCAAATTGCCATATGGGCTAACAAATGGCCCATAATGTCTTTTTCAGGCACTATACAAATTCTAAAAGAGAATGTCAACAGGTCTAGACATTTTAACTGAAAAAGAAAAAGTCCATTTGCCTACACATGTTTATTTACCAAAGCAGCGTCCAAGAATCTCCTTCATCCATTCCTTTATTTCTTGGATACTCATCGAGCAACTATTCTGTGCAGAGCACTGTGGCTAAAAATCCCTCTACTAGACATTATCATCCTAAGCTAAGAAAGGAGCAGATTTGGAATTATTCCCCTGAGATCACTTATCTCCCTGAACATACACTAAGAAAAAGAAATGGTCACTTAAAAAGAGTAAATCAGGGGCGCCTGGGTGGCTCAGTCTGTTGAGCCTCTGACTCTTGGGTCCTGGTCTCAGGGTTGTTGGGCTCTGCTTTGGCAGGGAGTCTTCTTGGGGATTCTCTCCCTCTGCCCCTCCCCCACTTGCGCTCACTCATGAGATCTCTCTCTCTGAAATTGATAAATAAATCTTTAAAAAAAGAGAGAGAGAGTAAATGACATATAGACAGAATCAATTATAGAAAGTACACTTCAGTGAAAGAAAGGGAAAAGAAGAAAGAGAGGGGGCCATCCTGCTCTTGAAGCCACCACTGGTCTACCACTCTACTTTTTAGAGCTAACATTTTCCACGTGACCAAGGACAAACTCTCACAGTTATAAGCAAGATGACGCTAGTAAGATGCCAACATAGGAAAATTGAGTTTGAAGACATGGTAACGAAAAATGGAAATCCTTGTGGCATATGTAAATTTCATAGGCTCCTCCGTTTGACAACTCAGCCACTTACAAGTTTTTATTTCATTTTAGGCTTCATAAACAAGTTGCTCTTGAAGCTCTCAATTGTTAATTGGTTCACTTTAAAATGAAGTTATGCTCTGTTCCTTAAGGCTGGCTCTCTACTTGAAAGGCATTAGTATTCATTTTTAAATGTTTAATCACATAAAATTTTATTTCAAACTCAATAATTTAGCCTAGAAAGTTTCTGGTTGATGAAAATGTCAAATGCAAAAAGATAGGAATGTTTAATTAGTTAAGTACCTTAAGTTTTTGACAAATACTGAGTTGAACAAAGTATTCAACAAAAACTTGTTGAACACTTGCTGCCAGAACTCAAGAGTTTTATTAAAAATAAGGGGCGCCTGGGTGGCACAGCAGTTAAGCGTCTGCCTTCGGCTCAGGGCGTGATCCTGGCGTTATGGGATCGAGCCCCACATCAGGCTCCTCCACTATGAGCCTGCTTCTTCCTCTCCCACTCCACCTGCTTGTGTTCCCTCTCTCGCTGGCTGTCTCTATCTCTGTCAAATAAATAAATAAAATCTTTAAAAAAAAAAAGAGTTTTATTAAAAATAGAAACAGAAAATCAGCCTCCTTCAATCTATATTCTCCATGGTCTAGGCCAAGCCTCCTCATTCCTTGTGTCTCACCCTGAGTCTCTTCTTCCTGAAGGGAAGGGTCACTCCTTTATTCTATTTGCTTTTACTGACAATGTATTTTAAAAATGGCAACAGCAAAACAAATGAAAAACAAGAGAACTGAAGAAAGCGTGAGTGTTAGAGTAGCTAAGCGCGTGGCTCTAACTCATTTTCACTCTTTTGGTCTATGTTTCCTCATCAGCAAAAGTAGGAGATTGAATTAAATGATCTTTCAGATGCTTTCAGCTCATTCATTCTATGAATTCAATTTGTGAGGTTGTCTGACTGACTCCCTCCCTCCCTCCATTCCTTCCTTCCTTCCTCCCTTCTTTCTTTCCTTTCTTCCTTCCTATGGGAAATACTTTGGAGAAAAAGTACATCACCTGTCATTTTTATAACAGCTTTATTGAAATATATTCTTACACAATTAACTCATTCATCAACCGATTTTCAACCATAGGTATTTTTTTAAGTTAACAATGAAAATATATTCATATTCATACTCAGAGCTCTCTCTTAATAGCCAAACCACATATTTCTTCCTGGCTACGGTAAATTTCCACCTGAATACTCAGAAATCTTAAATTCAATCTCCCAAAAATTTAACTCTTAACAACATCACTTCAAAACTAGTTTCTTGCCCTGCACCACCAACCAGCATCTTGGTTCATGGAACCCTTATCCATCTAATTCCATGCACTGGGGGGCTAGTGCTTGAGGGGTACCTCTCCTTCAACACCGTCTCTGAATCAGTCAATAACAGTCAACCACTGTCTAAATAAATCTTTAATCTTCATCTCTTTCATAGATTTAATTAGTTGCATTTATCATCTTGAATCAAGACATTTGCTTTTAAGTTCCATCTGTGTGTGTGTGTGTGTATTTTTGCCCTTGTTAAATTGAAGTACCCATGAAATCTAGGTGCACGTCTCTTAAGTTTATATCCTGAGCACCTTACATAATACTTGGCACATAATGGTTGCTCAGTATGCTGAGTTCCACTCTTAATAACTAGTTGATGAGCTAAGGTTTACTAACTCTCTGTGAGTTGATACTTCCTACAGTGAGTTTTAAACTTTTTGAAGACTGAAAGAGCTTCAAATTCCAGAATGATGGGATACTCACATTTACTCTACCTCTGACATGTATTATTTTCCACATTTGAATAGTCTGTCCCTCACCAATTATTCATCCTTTAATTCAGTCCCTGTAACTATGCCCCCAAGCTATGATTGCATTATTTTCCGTCCGCTGGAAACAGAGCTAGCCTAGAAGCAAATGGACATCATCCGCTATGAAAGAGTGTATTTATCCCAGCCCAAATCCTCCATACGTGTGTTCTCTACTTGCCAGGAAAACTAGTTATGTGTAAAGTTCTTCTGAGGCTTCCTCTTCCCACAGAATAGCACCTAAAGGAGGTGATAGAATGCAGGAACATGTGGCATGATGCTTGGAATGTTTCTCCGCCTAATTGGCCTGAATTTACGAGTACATAATAACCCTCTCTCTCCATTTTCAAACCCAGGCAGCATTATAAAGTCAGGCTGAGTAATATGCAGGCTGCTTTGTTTTATGGGGGTCTTTACAGCATGAGCACATTGTGCACAAATGCATGGGGTACGCACAGATGTTTGCCTTCATTTATACTTCTCCGCACAGCAGCAACAATGTGATTGCAGTCTGGACAATATCATTAAGAATCGCACTTGAACTCACTTTGTTACATGAAAAGGAAATATGTTTCTTCCTACTTCCAATTTATTTTAAGAGTCGAGATCTAAGTTGGCCAATAAGTGACCACCTCTCCCTTTCCAAGCCCTTTCTCTAAATTGTTATTGTATGTGCTTTTACATTCTGGTCTCTAGGTTTCGCTGCTGTTTTGTATTTTAAATAGCTCATCAGCTCCGGGAGCAGAACATTACTGCTGTTCGGGGCCTGCTGCTTTTTTCCTTACTGTCTGGTTACTTGAATTAATGCTATAATATTTTGGATGCCATTACATTATGCTAGAACAATCCATCCTCTGCTGTGAGGACCAGCAGAGAACAGTTTGTAAGTAATATTGTACTTTCCTGATTCAATAAGTGGGTAATTTGTTCCAGTGAGCAAACTTGGATGACTTTCCTATTATAAAAAAAAAATGGACTAAGATACTCACCTGGCTTTTCAGGACTCTACTATGAGGTTTGTTTGAGATTTTAAAAGATATTAAGAAAGGTAAAGAGGTAAAAACTCTGGAAAATAATGCAAGAGTCCCTGATGACATCTCAGGGGGTAAAGGGTTTGATTATTCTGCTTTGTCATCTGCTGGGCTCCTCGAGGTAGATTCTTTGACACACCAACATTCGGTGCGAGCCAGAAAGAATCAGAGCCCACCTAACCAACCATTCTTTCCTAAATCGTTTCCAGGCAGGAGGGCCTTCTGGAGAATCTTTCTTGCACAGGCAGGCCCATATTTACCAACATTTGAAAATCCGGAACACATCTGGGGACTTGGAGTCTCACAAAATAATATTAATTTTATATTTTGTTATAAAATCCTATGCCAGGCACTCATTGATCCGGAAACATAGTTAGCTATGACTACACATTCAACTGTTCTATTCAGTCATACAAACTGCTTTTTTTTTAAGATTTCATTTATTTATTTGTCAGAGAGAGAGAGAGAGAGAGAGAGAGCACAAGCAGGGGGAGGGGCAGAGGCAGAGGGAGAAGCAGGCTCCCCGCCAAGCAGGGAGCCCAATATGGGACTTGACCCCAGGACCCTGGGATCATGACCTGAGCCAAACGCAGACGTTTAACCAACTGAGCCACCCAGGTGCCCCATATAAACTGCTTTTTAAAACTGCTTCAAACCCGAGTTTTTCTACCTCAGCACTACCAACATGTGGGCCTGGATAATGTTTTGTCATAGGGGCTCTCCTGTGCATCGCAGGCTGTTCACAGCATCACTGGTCCCCACCCACTAGATGCCGCCAGCACCCTCCCCAAAGTCAGGACAACCCAAACTGTTTCTACACATTGCCAAATTCCCCGGGCAGACAAAAATCACTCCTGTTCAAAAACCACTGCTTTAAACAAAACCAGCTCATTTTTTAATGGTGAAAACAAAACAAAACAAACAAAACAAAAAAACAGAAAAAGGTCTCTAGAACTGCACAACTCCCAAGAAGCAAGTGTGACATCGTGGGGTGACAGGTAAGGTGAATGCATGGGTTTGGAATCAGCCTGCTGAGGGTTTACAATTTCCTCATTTGTGAAAAAGCCAATACCAAACCCTGCTTTTGCAGATATCTGAAAGGTACTATATGCAAAGTAGTAGCAAGGCATCTGGAGCATATTAGCTATTAAAAGGAGGAGAGATGTTTTATTATTAGCAAATGAAATCCATCAAACAGTTAAATCTCACTTTCAACCTCAAGGTCATCCTTGGGGTCTGTTTTGTGGTGCATCATCATTGAGAAATGATGATGGTGTAGAATGTTGGGTTGAATTTATACTAATCCCAGGATATTCTCTGAACTTAATTTCTGCATACATTTATTTTACCCCAAGAGAAAGCTAGCAACTGCCCTTGCGGTAAGACATGTCGTAGGGCTGGTAGATTTACTGACAATAGTTTCAAGCAGGCCCCTGATGCATCGCTTCCAAGTGGGAGAGCAAGGCCAGTCATCATCAGGAAAGTGCTGGCAAGCAGTAGTCTGAGGAAGAGCAAAGGGTCACAGTGACTGGACATGAAAAGGAAGAAGGTTCTTTGCAGTTCCTTCATGTACGTGATTCCTCAGAGTCTGGGTTAGCTCTCAGGACATCTGCTACCCACTGGCAATAGAGCCTAAGGCCTGGGCATGATATAGGGATCAGTTCACTGGAACCAGCAAGGTCAGGTCTTGAAAGAACGGGCAGGGGTCGCCTGGGTGGCTCAGTCATTAAGTATCTGCCTTTGGCTCAGGGTGTGATCCCAGGGCCCTGGGATCGAGCCCCCCGCATCGGGCTCCCTGCTCCACTGGAAGCCTGCTTCTTCCTCTCCCATTCCCCCTGCTTGTGTTCCCTCTCTCACTGGCTGTCTCTCTCTCTGTCAAATAAATAAATAATATCTTAAAAAAAAAAAAAAAAAAAAGAAAGGAAGGAAGGAAGAACAGGCAGTGACCAGAAAAAGAGCTTGAAGTTGGAGATGGAAGAAGAAGCCAAAGCTAATAAAGAGGAACATTTTGGCCACCTCCAAAATAGCAGGAACATTATTTCCTGTCTCTTCATAAGTCTGACCTCAAAGAGTTCTTCCTTTTAGGTGTGTAGCCTGCAATGAGGAACAACATGGCAGGGCACCTGTAGCAATCCGGGCTTTGCATTTAGGAGTTGTTGAGGCTAAAGCAGCATCTGCTGGTGTGGGGAGGACAGAGGCCATGACTGAATAAAGAGCTCATGATTTTTACTCAGCTCCCACCCTTAGGTAATCAACACACTGAACAAGTGAGACTTGTCTTACGACAGAGACTCCTGTATTCTCTTTCCTTCTGACCTTCTCAAACTCGATCTGCAGGGCTTCTCCTTCCCTTACCCCTGCTCGAAAACCCAGGCAAGCTCCACAGCCTATGCGCATACGTTCTGATAATTAACTGTTGTCCTTTACTTTGGTCCCTGAAGAGTCATCGTTGACAAAGAAGAGTCTTTGTGCAATGCCCTATCAAAACTCCAAACCTGACTCCAGGTTTAGCTCCAGGTTTAGACTGTAACCTACCATCCCTCCAGTGCAAAGGACACACAAAACTCCCCAAGAGTCTCCTTGGAGCCCTTCAAATGGTGTTCCTGAAGCCCCTCTAATTAGCCTGAGGTTAGGGAAAAGCACAAATAACTGAAATTCTCTAATCTTCAGCACTCCCAGACTCTACGATGTTAATCAATTTAGAGTCATTAGTAGATGAGGGGACAAGGGTCAAGTCCCATATAAGGATACTCTGGAGTCTCATCTTGGACTGTGTGGAGCAATCAGGCCTGGAACTCAGCCAAAACTGAGCAGAAATGTTCCCACATCTACATCTTCCCTAAGACTACAGGTAGATTTAAAGTTGTTGGAGACAGGTAGGTGGGTTTAAGGCCCCCAGTGGACTTCTCAGTGCTGTCCCACTGTCCACAGAGACGCTGAGGCGTTCAGAATAGGCGAGGGCAGAGAGATCTATCTGACCCCTGTTCTAGGACCATTCTTGGAGGAATGAGTCCCTTGTCATCCATATCTTAGCATGGCTGCCAACAGAAAGTCATTGAGGGAATCATAACTTATTTTTAAACTACTGAAGCATAAGCAGTAAAAACACCACTAAGTCATGGTTATCAGGTTGGCCCCTGATAGGTAGGCTCCCACCCCATTTGAGGAGAGGTCACTTAAGCATTGCTTCTAGGTTTTTCCACTTAAAGGTAAGAAAACCAGAATCCCCTCTAACTGGAGGGACAAGATACCACCTCCAAGATTCTCTAAAATTTCAAAATGACATTAAATCTTTAAAAGAGATCTTTAAAAGATTGCCTCCAACCGAGAAATAACACAATGAGTACTTGGCAGACAGTTGTTAAGTAGTAGGAAGGAAGATCCCATGTCACAGATGCTATTGAGGAAACCCCCTCCAGAAGGGAGACTCTAAATCCAAATAGGCTAATAGGACTTGGAGTCAAGCCTTAAGAAGCAAAAAGAAAACCTTGTAAAAGACAGTGGTTTTTTTCCTGGTGCCACCAGACTTCAGCTTGAGCAGATACAAACCAGATGTCCTTATTGCAACAAGGAAAATACACTGTCCTATAAACTGTGTCATAGCCCTGCTAATAGAAGAAATGTACTTCCAATCATATAAAATTAGGCTTTGTAGCTTATGAGAAAAATTAAAGTTTCTAGTGACATGGTTATTTGTCAGGTTCCCTAGAAAAATAAACAGTAGCTCCACCCCAACAACTGGTAGGAAGATGTGAAAAGAACTTGAGGGCCGACTTGTACCATCCTTCCTTGACTGGATCCCATTCTTTATCCAGAGCCTCTGGAAGTGCTTAGGGTGGACCTTGGGGCTTATCTGACCACAGTCCAGGGCTGCACTTACCATGAAGATTCAGAGAAGAGTCTCGAAACTCCGTGTCCAGCTGGACTTTACCAGGGTATGACTTGAAGAAGTCACTAAAGATTCTGGGGAAGGACTCATGAACTAGTAAAGGATATATCCACAAAGGACCCTCTTAGGAAAGTCCAGTCTTGAAGAGGCTTCACTTTTATCAAACAATAAAAATCTAGATTAGCTGATATTTCAACCACCAAATGTGTTGAGTTATAGATTGTTGCACTGTAACAAGTTATGTTATAACATTTTTTAAAGATTTATTTATTTGAGAGAGAGAGAAAAAGAGAGAGAGCATGAGAGAGAGAGAGCACCTAGCAAGGGGGAGAAGCAGAGGGAGAGGGAGAAGCAGACTCCCCACTCAGCAAGGAACCCAATGTGGAGCTCAATCCCAGGACCCCGAGATCATGACCCAAGCTGAAGGCAGACACTTAACCAACTCAGCCACCCAGGCACCCCTAGTTATAACATTTTTATAAGTCCCTGTGAGAGTGTCTTAAATCTAACTGCATCCAAGAGAGACCCATGACCTTAGGGGCGTGAGAGGGCAGGGATGAGTGTGAGAAAGTGCAAGGACAACTGTGATCACTCTGCAGATTAGCAAAGGCAACTTCTATAGCCCCCAAACCCTAAAAACTGCCCTTATTCAGACCCATACCTTTATAATCCCAATATGACATCTCCACTGATGCTTTATTTTATTATAAATTCATAAACCTCAATTATATCAGTACACTTATAGCTCCTTGGGGCCATCCCTCTCCAACATATTCGAAAGGTATAA
>NW_024424230.1:20443900-20517055 GCF_017311325.1 Ursus maritimus | reverse complement strand
CTCTTTCCCTTTTGGAAGTTGCAGAAACTCATGACACGTAATATCAGAACACACATAGTCTCATTAATGGAAGGAAATAAAGAAGACTGGGTGATTCATGAGCAATTCTGAGGGCTCAATACATAAAATGGGGCTGCTGGTTAAAAATTATTTGGGAATCCCAGTGAGTTCTCTTCTGTTTTCTACCTATGGAGCCTATAAAACTGATTCCCTAGCCCCTTTTCTAAATTAAAATGTTACCACTCTGTTCTTATTCAAATACCCACATGCTACAGGGCTTGTGGCAGCCTTTCTCAGATGAAGCGCTATTTATCTTTGAGGGTGACACACACGAGCTTGTGGGCGATGATTGGTAGCACAGCACAGATGGACAGGAAATTGTGTGTCTTCACAGCACACTGCTCACATATATTACTACCAAATATAAAGCACAGAGGGTGTGTTTGGGGCAAAGAGATTTGGGTCTGCTGGAAATCCAAAACCTTTCTAGCCCCTCTCAGTATAACTGTTAGCTAATAAATCACTTTCTGGCTTTGTTCTTCCAATAAGGACCATGAAAGAGCTCCTTGTTTTAAGGTCCTCAATTCATAATAAATTTGAAATCCATCAAAGAGAAATCTCCCCACTACCACTTTTCCCCTCCCAGCAGAAGAAAATTCTCAGAGACTGGCCTAGAGATGATCCCAGTTTTAGAAGTAGCTGTTTAGGACATTCTTCTGACATTTCCATAAGAGCACATTCAGTGGAACAACCCTTCTGTAACACAAAGCAGCCCGCAGTAGAGATCCCTGGTGGTGACAAGCAGTGGGCGCTGTGCAATTTGTTATAGTTATTTGTTTCCCTACCAAAAGCAGCCTAGGGCATGAAAATGGCGTATTTTTCTTTCAAATACTCTTTACTGAAGAGTATTTTGCTCATGTACTTCTTGTAACATCCTGACTTGCCCAACGTAAGGCAAACTGCACGTGTGTGTGGATGGAAACATCCTGCCCTAAAAAGACAAAATGACATTATTTCTTCCTTCTCCTCCTCTTCTCCTTCTTCTTCTTGTTCTTCCTCCTCTTCCTCTTCCCCTGACTACTACTAACTTCTTCCTCTTCTTCTTCCTCTTCCTCTCCTTCTCCTTTTGAAAACCAGGTGACCTGCCCAGCACCGTAGGCCTTTACTACCACTGCTGACCAAAAGAAAAGTCAAGCTGCGGGTCAGAATTAGCACGCAGTTTTCGTCCCACTCTTTTTTGACTGTGGCGAAATACACATAAAATGTACCGTCTTAACCATTTTTAAGTGTACAGCTCAGTGGTATTACATAATTCACATCATCATGCAACCATCACCACTATCCATCTCCATAACTCTTTTCATCTTGTAGACCTTAAACCTGGTGTATACTTAAGTTTGAGCAAAAAACCAGTGTTCACTTTGGTAGCATGTTTGCTGAGATAGCTGATAACTTTCACTATAGCCAAATATTTGACAAAAACTTCTAAATACATATGAATATATATGATTAAGAAATTCAAAAAATCATATATACAATTAAGAAAATACTCTTGTTCACATGTTGTCAAAACCATTACTAAAGAATCAAATGGGGAGGGCTGCAGGGAAGGTGGCTTAGGAGTTTGTGGGGGAGGATTACAGTGTTACAGAACCCCCCAGCAGCAGCAATACATTCAGAACATTTCATCCTAGTACAGCAGAACACACATTCTTTTCAAGTGCACGTGGATATTCTCCAGAATAGATCACACACTGGGTCACAAACAGGGCCTCAACAAATACAAAAAGATTCAGATCATAACATGCATATTTTCAGACTATAACGCTAGGAAACTTGAAGTTAACCAGAAGAAAAAATTTGGAAAGACCACAAATACTTGAGGTTAAAGAACAGCTGACTAAAAAAATAAATAGGTTAACCAGGAAATTAAAAAGGAAATTTTAAAAAAACATGGAATCAAATGAAAATGAAAACACAACGGTCAAAAACTTTTGGGATGCAGCAAAAGCAGGCATAAGAGGGAAGTATATAGCAATACAGGCCTACCTCAAGAAGCAAGAAAAATCTCAGATACACAACCTTATAGCTAACCTTATACCTAAAGGAGCTAGAATAAGAACAGCAAATGAAGCCTAAAGCCAGCAGAAGTAGGGAAATAATAAAGATTAGAGCAAAAATAAATAATATAGAAACAAACAAACAAAAGTAGAACAGATCAATGAAACTAGGAGCTCATTCTTTGAAAGAATTAATAAAATTGATAAACTCCTATCCAGACTTATCAAAAAAAAGAGAGAAAGGGCCCAAATAAATAAAATTATGAATGAGAGAGGAGAGATCATAACCAACACTACAAAAGTACTAACAATTACAAGAGAATATTATGAAAAATTATATGCCAACAAATTGGGCAATCTTGAAGAAATGGATAAATTCCTAGAAACATATAAACTACTGAAACTGAAACAGGAAGAAATAGAACATTTGAACAGATCAATAACCAGCAAAGAAATTGAACCAATAATCAAAAATGTCCTAACATATAAAAAGTCCAGGCAGATGGCTTCTCAGGGGAATTCTACCAAACATTTAAAGAAGAGTTAATACCTATTCTTCTCAAACTATTCCAAAAAAGAGAAACAGAAGGAAAACTTCCAAACTTATTCTACAAGGCCAGCATTACCTTGATTCCAAAACTAGACGAGGACCCAAGTAAAAAGAATAATTACAAGCCAATATCCCTGATAAACATGGATATAAAAATTCTTAACAAAATACTATCAAATTGAATCCAACAGTACATTAAAAAAAATCATTCACCACAATCAAGTGGGATTTATTCCTGGGCTGCAGGGGTGGTTTACTATTTGCAAATCAATCAACGTGATACACCACATTAATAAAAGAAAGGATAAAAACTATATGATCCTCTCACTAAATGCTTCAGAAAAAGCATTTGATATAATATAGCATCCATTATTGATAAAAACCCTCAACAAAGTAGGGATAAAGGGAACATACCTCAACATCATACAGGCCATATATGAAAGACCCACAGCTAATATCATCCTCAATGGGAAGCTGAGAGCTTTTCCCTCAAGGTCAGGAACAAGACAGGGATGTCCGTATTTATGGATTGGAAGAACAAATATTGATAAAATGTCTATACTACCCAAAGCAATCTACACATTTAATGCAATCCTTATCAAAATACCACCAGCATTTCTCACAGAGCTAGAACAAACAATCCTAAAATTTATATGGAACCAGAAAAGACCCTGAATAGCCAAAGCAATCCTGAAAAAGAAAACCAAAGCCGGAGGCATCACAATGCCAGATTTCAAGCTATATTACAAAGCTGTAGTCATCTAGACAGTATGGTACTGGCACAAAAACAGACACACAGATCAATGGAACAGAACAGAAAACCCAGAAATGGACCCACAACCATATGGTCAACTAATCTTTGACAAAGTAGGAAAGAATAGCCAATGGAAAAAAGACAGTGTCTTCAACAAATGGTATTGGGAAAACTGGACATCCACATGTAGAAGAACGAAACTGGACCACTTTCATACATCATACACAAAAATAACTTCAAAATGGACGAAAGACCTAAATGTGAGACAGGTATCCATCAAAATCCTAGAGGACAACACAGACAGCAACCTCTTTGACCTCAGTCATAGCAAATTCTTAGTAGATGTGTCTCTGGAGACAAGGAAAACAAAAGCAAAAAATAATTATTGGGACTTCATCAAGATAAAAAGCTTCTGCACAGCAAAGGAAAGAATCAACAAAACTAAAAGGCCACCTTCAAAATGGGAGAAGATATTTGCAAATGACATACCTGATAAAGGGTTAGTATCAATAATCTATAAAGAACATATCAAACTCAACACCCATACACAAATAATTCAGTTAAGAACTGGGCAGAAGACATGAACAGACATATTTTTTTCCAAAGAAGACATAGAGATGGCTAAAAGACACATGAAAAGATGCTCAACATCACTCATCATCAGGGAAATACAAATCAAAATCACAATGAGACACCACCTCACACCTGTCAGAATGGCTAAAATTAACAACACAGGAACAGATGTTGGTGAAGATGTGGAGAAAGGGGAACCCTCTTACACTCTTGGTGATAATGCAAATTGGTGCAGCCACTCTGGAAAATAGTATGGAGGTTCCTCAAAAAGTTAAAAATAAAACTATCCTATGACTCAGCAGTTGCACTACTAGGTATTTACCCAAAGGATATAAAAATACTGACTTGAAGGGACACATGCACCCTGATGTTTATATCAGCATTATCAACAATAGCCAAACTCAACTGGCGAATAGATAAAGAAGATGTGGTACACACACACACACACACACACACACACACACACACTGGAATATCACTCAGCCATCAAAGAGAATGAAATCTTGCCACTTGCAATAACATGGATGGAGCTAGATTGTATTATAATAAGCAAAGTAGGTCAGTCAGAGAAAGACAAATGCCATATGATTTTGCTCATATGTAGAATTTAAGAAACAAAACAGATGAATATAGGGAAGGAAAAAAAGAGGGAAGGAGGCAAACCATAAGAGACTCTTCACTATAGAGAACAAACTGAGGGTTGCTAGAGGGGAGTTGGACAGGGGTTGGGCTAGATGGGTGATGGCTATTAAGGAGGGGACTTGTTGTGATATCACTAGGTGTTATATGTAAGTGATGAATCACTAAATTCTACTCCTAAAACTAATATTACACTATATGTTAACTAACAGAATTTAAATTTAAAAATGAAACAAAAAAATAATAAAATGGAATGTGGAAATGAGTTTTGATTAATTTGATATTTTGTTCTCTTGATTTTTTGTATGTTTACTTCAGATTCTTAATCCACCAATGTAAAGCTCTAATTAAGATATGTTGGGGCACAGTCATGTGAGAAATGTATTTCTTGAGACTAAAGACAATGTTCCTTGAACAGGTTAGAATCTTTGTGATGCAACAAAAATTCAGCTCTAGAAAATATGCCCATTGGAATTCTGATCTATTGATCTATGTGTCCATTTCTGTGCCAGTACCATACTGTTTTGATTACTGCAGCTTTATTGTATATCTTGAAGTCTGGGATTGTGATACCTCCAGCTTTGTTCTTCTTTCTCAAGATCGTTTTAGCTCTTTGGGGTCTTTCATGGTTCCATACAAAATTTAGGATTATTTGTTTTAGTTCTGTGAAAAATGTTGTTCCTATTTAGTAAGAATTACATTAAATCTGTAGATTGCTTTGGCTAGAATGGACATTTTAACAATATTCGTTCTTCCAAACCATGAGCACGGAATATCTTTCTATTTGTTTGTGTTATCTTCAATTTCTTTCATCAATCTTCTATAGTTTTCAGAATAAAGGTCTTTTTACCTCCTTGGTTAAGTTTATTCCTAAGTAGTTAATTATTTTTGGTACAATTGTAAATGAAATTGTCTCCTTAATTTCCCTTTGTTACTTAATTATTAGTGTATAGAAATGCCAGATTTCTGTATATTAATTTTGTATCCTGTGACTTTACTGAATTCATTTATCAGTTCTAGTTGTTTTTTGGTGGAGTCTTTGGGGTGTAAATATATATATATATACACACACATATATATACACATATATGTGTATAGATATGTATGTGTGTGTGTGTGTATATATATATATATATATATATATATATCTTGTCATCTGCAAATAGTAAAGATTTTTTCTTTTTCCTTTACCAACTTGGATGCCTTTTATTTATTTTTCTTGACTGATTGCTATGCTAAGACTTCCAGTACTATGTTGAATAAAAGTGGTAAGAGTGGTCATCCTTGTTTTGAGTCAAGAAAGTCTTTAAAGAGGAGACAGTAACATAAAATAGGCATCAATGTATTGGATTGAGAGAGAAAAAGCATTCATTGCAGGAGATGAGGGAGAGAGCTGAGTCTAATCCATCTAGTGTAAGAGTTGCTTACAACAAAATTCAATTGACAACTATAATCAATGCTTAGAACTGCAGAATTGCAGAAGAGTCATTGAAATAGTACTATACCAAGACTTAAGAGACTGGCCACTTCACTGTCATCAATGTCATTAACTATGATGTAGCATGCCTACCTTCTGGCCTTTCCTTAACTGTTAAATGAGTAGATTAAATTGAAGAAAATAAAATATAAAATTTTACTTGGCAAGTCACAACATTACTCTTAACTTCGTCAAGAGATAAAGACTATTTTTTACCAGAGCAGACTCTATTTTGACATAAGTCTCAGTGCTGACAACATGATCTTATCCCTAGAAAACCCTAAAGATTGCATTTAGAAAACTGTTAGAAATAAACAAATTTGGCAAAGTTGCAGAACACAAAATCAAAATGAAAAAAATCAGTTGCATTTATATATACTAACAATAAACAATCTGAACAGGAAACAAAAAATTTCATTTACAGGGCACCTGAGTAGCTCAGTCTGTTAAGTGTCTGCCTTCGGCTCAGGTCATAATCCCAGGGTCCTGGGATTGAGCTTCATGTTGGACTCTCTGCTCAGTGGGAAGTCTACTTCTCCCTCTACCCCTGTGCCTGCTCTCTCTCTCTCTCTCTCTCTCTCTGTCATGCACATGCTCTTTCTAATAAATAATAAACATTTTTTAAATTCTATTTATAATAATATTTCTAAAAAATAAATACTTATGAATAAACTTAATAAAAAAGGTGGGAGAATTGAAAACTGAAAACTGCAAAACACTTTTGAAAGAAATCAAAGACATGAATAAGTGAAAAGACAGCCTGCATTCAATTGGAAGATTTAATATTAAGATGTCAATACTAATCTAAATGATCTATATATTTTAGGCACTTAATCGCTACAAAAATCCCAATGGCATTTTTTTTGCAGAAATAGAAAAATTCATCCTAAAATTAATATAGAATTTTAAGAGACCCCAAACAGCCAAAGCAGTATGAAGTTGGATGACTCATATTTCCTGACTTCAAACTTATTATGAAGCTACAGAAATCCACTTCTAGATATATATATATCCAAAAGAAAGGAAAGCAAGTTTCCCAAGGAGCTATTCGTCCACCTGTGTTCAGAGCAGCATTATTTATAACACCCAACAGGTAGACACACCCAAGTGTCCATCAATGGATGAAGGGATAAACAAATGTGTTACATACAGTGGAATATTATTCTGGCTTTATCAAGGAAGGAAAATATAATATATGCTGCAACATGGATGAACTTCGAGGCCATCATGCTAAGTGAAATAAATCAGTCCCCAAAAGACAAATACTACAGGATTCCATGTACATGAAGCATCTAGAGTAGTCAAATTTATAGAAACAAAGTGGAATGGTGGTTGCCACGGGAAGGGAGGGAGGGCGGAAATGAGGAGTTGTTTTTTAATGTTATAGAATTTCAGTTTTGCCAGATAAAAAAAAATTACGGAGACTATACAACTGTGAATTTACTTAATAACACTACTGAACTGTACACTTAAAAATGGTTAAGATGGTAAATCTTAGGGGTATTTTATCACAATTAAGTTTTGTTTCAAAAATGCATAGTAGCAGAGATGTAGAAAACTTAAAGAACCTAGCCCAAGGGTTTTTGTGTGCCACACGAATCCTCAGTTCCTTTAAAGACTTACCTAACTCCCCATTTGCTCCAAGAGGACAGACATATCTAATGAATCCCAGCCCACAATAATCTTTCCCATTTCAGTATCATATACGGCACCTAAGAATTTTGAATGATGTCCATCCCAAATCCAACCTTCTGTATCAAAGTTTTTCCATGTCATCTTCATGCCCTAAGAACACCCCACCACCAATCTATAAAACTATCACATTCCAAGGAGACAAGATTGCGGAAGGGGTTTTACTAATCTCACCACAAAAAAATTTTAAAACAATCGTAATAAAACACTTGTTATTAAGACATTCCAATTAAATGGGGAACCACTTGGCAATCATTCAACTATTAACAAAACTTCAATTTCCCAACATTCTATTTTTTGTGGCACACCTCAAGCCCCATATTCTCTATGACACTGCTTATTTCCTTCCTCCCCACAACTTGTGTCACTATATTTAATGCTGGTATTGTTAAGTCCTACAAAATGGTATATTCCTTTAGGTTACAGACATTGCATTAAAAATCATTGTATCTCCACCACACCCTCAAGCATTTCATGAAGTGTCCTACATATAAATACTACTTGATTTATGAAGTCAGTTCCTAACGTTTTCCCTCACCCATTTGCCATGAGAACTATTTCAACTCTCATAGATTGCTCTCCAAATTTCACTTGCTTAATGAAGCCATTCCAAAAAGGCAGTGAATTGGACTTCAGGGACATAACAATGAAATTGAAAGAAGCTGCCGACCACATCACTTTAGTATAAATCATTTATCCTCCACCAGGTACTTTTTACCCTTGCAATTTGTCAGTCTTACCTTGATTGTCACCTCATGAAGCTCAAATTACATCTCTATATGCATTTCTTCATCTGGACCCAGATAACTGATATCAGTTATCATACATTTACTTTTACTCACTGTAAAGATTTCTCCATGGCCCTACTTCTCTGGACACCTTGTGCTTATATATTCAATACTATCTGGTAATACTGGATGTGGGCAGTGTTGAGGAACAGGGGAGAAAAGAATCAACTGGATATTTTAGCTTGGTTTTATTAACTCTGTAATTATGAGCAAGTCATTTATTGATTTTAGGTCTCAATTTCTCCATTTATTGAAATAATAATAACAAAGGGATCTCTAAGTTCACTTCTTCATTCAAGCTTCCATTAAACAGAGCCAAAAATATGTTGATTTAAATAAAAGTTTTTATCTCCCTTATGGTCCAGAGGTAGCCAGTCTAAGCCAATAGGATGGTCCTGGCATACCTAACAGATGGCTTCCATCCTGAGTCTAAGGTGTCTTTTCAAGCTGCCACCATTAGGACTATTTGCCAGCCAGATGAAAGGAGGAAAGGTCAAAGGCAGTCCATATCCATTCCTTTTATGATCATGATCTGGAAGTAGCTCTTTGGCTCACATCCCATTGGCCAGAAATTGATCACATGGCCATGAAAAGGAAGATGGAAAATGTAGTCTTGTACCGGGGTGCCCAGCCAAAACTCAGGTGCACTTTCATTAAAGAAAGAAAGAATGTTTAATTCAGCAGATCACATAATTTATAGTACTAACTAGAATGTTAAGAACTCTGAAGAGTCAGAGATTTTATGCCACTTGCAAGATAACAAGTTTACCTGGCAGAGTCTCATGGATACTGGCGAAAGACATGGGGCTCATGGGTCAGGGACAAAGGTTTATTACACAGGGCCCTGCGAATACTGTATGCATCACCATATTTGCATCAGTTTACCTTGCTCTCCCAAGTCCCACAGGGGCAATGCTGATGGGCCCAGATGGATGCCTACACACAGAGTCAACTGCGTTACAGGAGAGGAAGTTCACACCCGAATCTTATTAAGAGCAGTAACATGTCCACGTTTTGCTCCGGAGAGAGGCACATTTTCTGTCCTCGAAGGCTATTCACTATATAAACATCCTTAAAAAGATAGTCCAGAAAAAAGAAGCTACTGCCTCACTCATAGGATGTACAGAAATACAAGACACCCATAGCAAATTGTCTCACAACAATAGGACACTATTAAGAAAGGCATAGGATACTATTATGAATCATATTGGGGCAAGCACGAATGAGGACTTTTCCAGGGAAATCAGGACATATATTCATCTTAATATCAACAGATCCTTAAAAATCTCTGCTACATATTCTCATTTTGTAGTAGGTGCCTTCTGATGGAATAATACATAGGCCACCAGTTCTTTAGGGATTGAGATGAATATAAAGACAACAGAGTCCAATGTAGACATTTTCCACTTACCACAATTGGCTCCTTAAAACAAGTGCCTCTATTGTTAGATCTTAAATGGATTTCATATGTTGTGATGTGCATGCTGCGTAATGTAGTGTGAGGGCTCTACACGAGGACCCCAGGCACCTAAGATCTAGGGTCAGATTTTCTATTAACTTGAGTTCTGATCTTGGATATACTACTTAACATCTTCGAACCTTAATTTATTTATTCTGTATAATGAATTATTAATGCTTTTTCTGTCTATCTCAAGTTTCACTTGAACTCAGCCACTGACCATGGTCTAGTAACCTGAGGTGACAAAGGTCATTGGATAAGCCCCCCATTCAAGAGTCAGCAGTTCCACTAATGCCTCAAGCAGTTCTTGCCTCTTTCAGAAGATCTTCCTTGTTTGAGCCACTCAAACACAAGGAAATGTTCTTTCTCTTAAACCTGTCAAGTTTTAGTCTGATTTTTAAATAAATTCAGCAGCTGCTAGGTGATTTAGTTATACCCTGTTTCCAGCTAGGTTTACCCAGATCATAGCTTTCATCTCACACAGGAATTGTAGTGGATATTCTTGAGAAGTATCTGTAGGGAAAGTTTCTGAGGCTATAGCCGTATGGGCACAGGAGGGGAGATTAGGTAGAACTCGTGCCAAATATTTCCATCCTTGATCTAAATTCCCCCTCCTTATTTGCTACTATTTGATCCATTCCTTTTCATCTCACTGCTTCAAAAGACAATTAAAGAGTGGGAATCTCTTTAATCACCTCTTCAATAAAGACCCAAGAAACACTTCATCTAGTATATTATCTCCTTTTTATCCATGACCTACAGTTAGTTCCACTAATTCTTTGGTGGGGTTTTGGGTTTTTTTTTGGTTTTTTTTGTTTTTTGGTGTTGGTTTTTTTGTTTTTTTTTTTTGCCTTTCATGTTTTAATTCTTTTTTAATACAGATTTCCCCTGCTATCCCAAGGTAGAGCCTTCCTATAAAAACCAAAATGGCATAAAGCTAAGATGCAATTGCTATTAATATAAAAAAAATGTTGAGCATTGTTAGACCCAAAAAATAACCTCTCTTAGGCTTAGGACACATCTTGCTAACAGATGCACAATATAAATCAAGATAAAGCACAGATGCTCACAGACACATTTCAAAGCGCTGGTGGTTTGCTGCTGAGATGCCCAGTGTGGTTCCTAGGGAAGGAGCAGGCGGGTGGCGCCACTCGCTGCTCTGAGTGCACCGGCTCTATAACAGCTTGCTGCAATCAAAGACTGGATGCTATTTTCACCTTTTGCCTTTTTTTGGGCAAAAGCAAAACTCCTCTTCAGATTTCTTTCACTTAACACAAACAGGTACTATTGTAGGTCTTTCGTAAAAGCAAGGTAGCCTAATGCAAATTCGAAAAGCGGGACATACCTATATTGGCTCTGAAGTCATTAGCCTTCTAAAGCTTTGGCCCTGGACATGAGTGGGGAGAAGTCGGCCAGTATGCTAACTTCCGGTCTGCAACGTTGCATTATTTCCATCTTCCTCCTTCCATTTTCCAAAACCTTTTTTTTTTTTTTTTGCTTGCAATTGTCTTCTTGCAAATGAGTCCTATAGGATTTCAGTTTAAAGAGATTGTCTAAATCTAAGCTTCATGATAGTTTTAAACACAGACTGGGCTCCCTGTGCATTTTTCATGTTAAATTTTCTTTTCAATATCTTCCTAATTAATGTCTTTATTTTATAACGATGTCCTATTTATAATTTAAATTTTCGTTTAACTTTCTTCACTTTTTATTCAAAGTCATAAATGCAAATGGTTTAAGAAGCAAAAAGAAGGATTTATAAAGAAAACTAAGAATTCTCTTCTCCCTGCTTCCCCACCCACAGAGTCTGGATCCCTACAGGCTAACACTTTTAACTGCTTACTTTTTGTTTTTCTGGGGCTCACCTCCAAATACTTAATTAGCACATTTATACCACTGCTTCTTGGCTATTGGCCTCCTGCTGTGATAGATGAGGCTTTTCCTCACTAACACAACTCCCCACCTCCTCAACTATATATAAAACTATACAGTTTTATTACCGTAGTTTCTCCTCTGCAGGTCTCTGAAATAACAACAACATAATTAGTTAAAACTCCATTTCTTGGCCTATAAATTATAAACAACGCACCTTGGTTCCCCACTTCGTAAAAGGACAAGACACTGACGTTCTCACCTTTCTCCCCTTCTCTCCTCCCTCCTTGCATCTTCCATTTCTGTCAGCTGGATCTATACTTTCAAGAACAGCAGGGTTGACACTGTTTGCAATCTGTTCTATAATCTTAGTACAGTTTTCCGTGATTTGTCTATACACTAATTCTGAAAGATGAAAACCAGTAAGTGATACTTCATTTCCTGTGGCCATGTCAACAGTGAGCTATATGACCGGCTAGGATCCCATTTCCTTTTCCAGTGTCAGGCTGTCCACTTAAAGTAGAATGTACTTAGAATCTGTTCAATTGGATTCGACTTTATACAGTTTACCAACTTCCTTTAGTATATTCTCAAACATTTAGCATATTCTCAAACATTTCTAGATTCATAATATTATCTATCTTTTCATTTTTCCTTCCCAAGGCCTCTCTCCTGGGGTCTTCCTTCTCTTTCCAGAATATGGATAAGTTGCTTTCTAGGCCTGGCAAACAGGCTTCCCTTCACTTCACTCTGCTTTGGATCCTATGTTTTCCTGCATTCTGTATCTATTATTATTATTATTATTATTTGCTGTCTTCTTTTTCTGGAGCATATCCTCAAGAAACTTCCTATGAAAGGGTACCTGAGCGCCTGGGTGGGTTTAAAATTTTTTTACTCTACTATCACCTTTGACTTACTGGCTATTATCTTTGAGCATTGATAAGAAATCTAATCTCCCTCTTCCGCAGGTAACTTCTGTTTTAAGTTCTCCATGGCCCACTTTTTGGGATGACCTCCTTACCTTTGGTGTTCTAAAATTTCACAATTATGTCTGTAGGTGTCTCTTGTTCCTTGTGCTTGGCGCTACCTGAGACTTCAATCTGAACATGTGTGTGTTCTTTTTCAATTCTGGGAAGTGTTCTTCCGATTTCTTCTGTTACACAAATGTGCTGGATCCTAATCTCTGTCTCTCTTCTAAATTAAGGACTCAGTTCTGTCCCTCATTCTTTTCTATACGCAATGTCTCCCTCGATAATTTCCTCATCTCCTGTGGCCTAACATTTACCCATATCCTGATGACTCCTAAATTTATATCTCCAGCCTGATTTCCCTCCTTACCTATGGATCCTGTAGACCTATGGATCCAATTGCCTATATGACCCACTTGCTTGGATGTCTAATAGACACCTCAAATTTAACAAAGCCTAACTAAAAGTCTTGATATCTCTTTTCACTCTTAGTACCTGCTCCATATCCATTCTGTCAGAAGTCAGCAACACTATCCACTTAACTGCACAACAAAAAAATCTAGAAGTTATTTCTAATTCTTTTTGTTCCCTCTCACAAAATAGCAGATCCAGCAGCAAATCCAAAATTTATTCTGAACCTGACCACTTCCCACCAACTCCACTAATCAACATCAAAATTATCTTTTCCCAAGACCAGTTTCCCAGATTATATACCCCAGTTTATAATCTGGTGCATGAGCACACATGTTTTAGAGCCCAACTGTCTAGCTTAGTTTCAAATTCCAGCTTAAAAAAAAAAAAAAAAAGCAAAACAGAAAAATCCTGTTGGAAGCATTGGAATACACACAAAAAGGTTGGGGGAATGAATGGGATTCAGTTCAACTAATACCAACAAATATGTCAGTCCTTCACTTACATCCTTCAGTGGGTTTGGGGTTATGTTCCTCAGACTCTGAGATGAGAATTCATGTAAAACAGATTTATTTGAAAGTGTCCCCAGGAAAACATGAAATGAGTAAGAAAATGGGACTAAGAAGAAAAGAAAGCCAAACAAGAGTACAATATCAACCCAACAGAGGGTAACTTTATTGCAACCCCACAGGGAAGCTGGAGAAAGTTGGTGCCTCCTCAGAGTCATCCCCATTAAAACAGGAGAGCTGGGGTACTTATACTCCTGTGCCTGTCAGTCACTAGGTAAGAGCTGCTCTAGGGGGACAAAGATGCCCAGGTCCTTCCCCTCTAAGAATGAGCAGTCAAGGCAGACTCTGGAAGGTAGGATAACCCTTGACAACAGACACAGGTGCTGGCTACTGGGAGTGAAAAAGCCAAAAATGGTCAAGAGAGCCAAGGGAATAGGGAAGCCTGGCACCATCTGCTGAAAATGGCTCCCCAGGAGCAAAGAGAATACAACCCTAACTCTCTCATAAGGGCCAGCTCATCTGCATGATTGTCCACACCTGCTCTCTCCCCAGCTCAGTCACTACACACTGGTCCTATGAACCGTTCTAATCTTCCAGAGCAACAAGCTTTGACTTTGGGACTTTGGGCTTGCCGTTCACTGGGTGAGAGAGCGGAGTGTGACATTTGGAAGCACACGCCACTGAGAAACAATATGACGATTTCTCAACATTTGCTGCAACATGGACGGCACTAGAGGAGATAATGCTAAGTGAAATAAGTCAAGCGGAGAAAGACAATTATCATATGGTTTCTCTCATCTGTGGAACATAAGAATTAAGAAGATCGGTAGGAGAAGAAAGGGATAAAGAAAGGGGGGTAATCAGAAGGGGGAATGAAGCATGAGAGACTATGGACTATGAGAAACAAACTGAGGGCTTCAGAGGGGAGGGGGGTGGGGGAATGGGACAGGCTGGTAATGGGTAGTAAGGAGGGCACGTATTGCATGGTGCACTGGGTGTTATACACAACTAATGAATCATCGAACTTTACATCAAAAACCAGGGATGTACTGTATGGTGACTAATATAATGTAATAAAAAAAATATGATTATAAAAAAAAAATCAATTTCCCATGGAAACAATACTCAGGGAAGACCTCTAGTCCAAATAAAAGGAAACCAGACCAACAATAACGAACCTCAAGAAGAGATAACAATCAGATAATAGTGATAAGTAAAACAGTAAACACTAAAATTCCAAATTGTTTGAACAAAATTTAAGATTTCATAGGGTTAGGTTGCATAAATAAAGCGAGGAGAAGTAAAATAAAGCTAAAAATATATTTGGGAAGAGCTGTGTAAAAACTATAAAATTATCTCCAAGTACTAAAATGTGAGGTTTTTAAAATAAATGTAGAAGGATAGGAAAAGAGGTAAAACTTTCAAACAACTAGAGAGATAAAAGAAAAAAGAAAACAAGATTATTCCACCTAGAAAACACAAAAATGAAGAGAAATTTTTAAAATATATTTTTAAATTGCCAAATTAAATTCACATGACTTAATGTAAAAAATTAATAAAAGAAAATGTAAATAAAATGTATTATAAATATTAGGTTGGGGAAAAGCCCAAAGTCACCAACACCAGAAACTAAAGAAATGATTAACGGGTTAACAGCACTAAAAAACAAAACAAAACTTCCATAACTTGACAAACACAACAGGCAAGGTGGAACAATACAGTGATAGGAGAAAAAAAAATGGTTTTAAATATATCACATCTACATCAACAAAATATATTTCAATAAAAAACCTAAAAAAGAAAAAGAAAATAGTAACAAACAAACAAAAAACCATGAGTGGGTAATTCACTGAATCATAAAAACATCTGGCCCATTCAAAATATGAAAATATCCTTAGCTTTACTACAAATCAAATGAATATTCATTAAATTAAAAGAAAGATGTCACTTTTTACATATCATTAAACAAAGATTTTAAAATAACAACACATATATGTGAAAACATTGGGAGACAGGTACATGTTATCGGTCGGCATATAAACTGGTAGCGCCTTTTGGAAAGTAATTTAGAAATGTGTATCAAAATCTAAAATTTATTGTGTCCTTTGACTCAGAAATTCTACTTTAAGAAATTTATCCTACAGAAGCACTAATACAAGTTCACCAAGATATTTACCCACAAATGTTTGTGTAGACTTATTTACAATGAAGAACTGGAAATAGTCTGAACAACTTAAAAACATTTTAAGAGAGTGACTTAAAACTATCTAGTGATAAAATCATCTGTAGCTACTAAAAAGAATGAGATAAATCATATATATCAACATAGAAAGATGTTAATGACATATTAAGCAACTGAAGTAAAATTTTAATACATGCGATGACATGTTTGAAATATTTCAAAAATATTTTACTACATTTAAGACAGCTGTAAAAAAAAGAAAAAACCACTGTATGATTCCATTTGCATGAAATGTTCAGAAAAAGCCAATCTCTAGATACAGACATAGATCAACGGAGCCTGGGGCTGGGGTGGCAACAGAGGTTGTCTGCAAATGGGCAAGAGGATATCTCTCTGAGGTGATGGAAGAATTCTACAACTCACCTTTGGTGATGGTAGTACAGTTAATTCTGTCAACTTACTAAAAATCATTGAATTCACTTCATGAATTTTACAGTATATAAATTATACCTCAGTAAAGCTGCTTTTTAAAAAAAAACAATATACGGACGGGTCTGGTAACATTTCCACAAAGAAAGATCTGCCTTAGGACATTTCTATATTGTTTGACTATTTTTTCAATAACAAATATTACCTTTACAATTCGAAAAATATATAAAGACAAATATAAATATTATCTTTGAAAACTCTAAGATCAGATACGGTATGGTCTCCACCCCCCAAGCCTTCAAAAAAGCAAAACTTGATTTCCTGTGTTGTCTGCCAGACACAGCGCTTTGATAGATTTTGCAAAAGTAGAGTAAATAAACAACAAGCCAGTTGTAATGGCAACATCACCGAAAGGGATACAATAAAGGTAATCACTACACTGAACACTGCTCTGAGTGCTTTAAAAGAATTCACCTGTTAGTCACATAACTAGCTGGTGTTGCAGTCCAACCACCAGGCCCCGGAGCTGGTGAATGCAGATCAGGGATTTAAGCCTGAGCAGTCAGAATCCAGTGCCTGGGTTCTAAAAACCATGCGAGACTGCCCATACCTAGACCGTGGCCATATTATACAAATTCTTCTCTGATTACACATGTCTGCTTCAATAAAGGATTTCCTACGTGGGGCGCCTGGGTGGCTCAGTCAATTCCGGCTCAGATCATGATCTCACTCTCTGTTTCAGCTCAGGCCATGATCTCAGGGTCCTGGGATTGACTTCACATAAGGTTCCATACTCAGTAGGGAGTCTGCTTCTCCTCTCACTCTCCCTCTGCCACTCCCCCCACTCACGTGTGTGTGTGTCTCAAATAAATAAATAAATCTTTTAAAAAAATAAATAAAGCATTTCCTACATCCTGACTTTGGTAGTAAGCTTTAAAAAAAATTTTTTTAACTACTTGCACATTGCCAATTCAAGTCAATGGAATGTAGAAAGCAGGGACACAAGGTTTTGGCTTTCGCAATCCTAGTTAGTTAGTCCTAGAAATAGCACAGAAGAAGGCATAGAAAATATTTGTTGAATTACACTGAATGCTTTTGACCACGTTTCTCTCCACAAATCCAAATCGGTTGATAGTTACGAAAAACAACCTTTAAAGACAATAAAAAAGCACAATGATTAACCAAAACCCTTCCCATTTCTTTCAAGGTTTAAGATGTTCAGAAGCCTGATTCAGTAAGGATCGCCCCCCGAAAGAACATCACAGCCCATCACATTTCAATTATCTCGACATCTTCACTCTCTAGTAATTAATAAGCCCGGCTCCCAGAGACAGTGATCATATATCACACAGACATGCCATGTTCTCCTACACCCCCCACAGAAACAGGTAATGCCGCATGTTAGCACTGAAACAAGGATATTAAAACCCATTTAGATTCTCACATCATTAGATGGAGAAAATAAATCTGGCCCCTAATGCTTGGCTATGAGTTCCTTAAAATGATGTTGATCCTGCTAAGGCCCATATTTCTGCAGTTAAAGGTTACAAATGCTCACACCACAAAGCGAGCCTTAGAAATTCAAAAATTCCATTGGTTTTAGAATTTGAAAATAATGGCCCCTTTTCTCACTAAGTGACCCATAAAGCCCCCAAATAAATGCAAAAGCCCAGGATATACTCGTGGAGAGGACTTCTACTCTTGCCGTGGGTTATCAATATTATCCCTCTACCTTTTCTTGTCAACAGTCCCCTGAAACAGCGGGGTTCACAATTCAATCTAAAAAGCCTCATTTAAATGTAGCCTCATTCATTAATTTTGAAATGAAGTTATATCAGCTCTTGCCATCTCAATGTTAAAGTCCTCAAATATACATGAAAAAGTTATTATCTTATTCTTCTGCAGTTTTTAAAAATTGATAATGGTGAAAGCCCAATTTTCAACTGGCCACATCATAGAATTGGAGTCAGGGAACTGCACAGACTTCAAGAAGTTCAGACATCATTAGTAATTTTAGCACCCTTGAACTTATAACCGACATTCATATTCTGTCAATGCCATCATATTAAAACTCTTTGCCTTACAAAGCTAATTTTACAAACCAATTTCACATTGCTAGTCATAGTCCACGTTGGGCAATATTTTCATGGCAAGCATTGAGATAAAGAATCCCTTCTAGCTGAATTCTCACTGAGAAATTGAATTTTGCTTAAAACACCAGTTTTGATCTCTGGAACACTGAGGTGAGCTTCTGTGTTGTGTGTTTTGAGTTTAGTTTAGGTTTTATATTGACTTTCCAATTTTAATTTTGATAAGGATCATTGCTTTAAGTCATCTTCTATTAGACAGTTGAGGAATAATTGGTTTATATCTGAAATACGCACTGGATTGTCTATATACCTATTGACCTGCAAGGAGGGGTCAAGAAAATCTGCTTGTTGTGCACGTGGGTGAGTTCTCATGGACTTTACAGCATTCACCTTACACGTGAACTCATGCTCATGCTACCACGTCATCAGGGCTGTAATAAAGGCATTCTTTGTCATTTTTATTTTCTCCCCCGCACCCAACAGTTAGGAAAATGTTTTATTTTATTTGGCATCCACCATAGCTCCTGGCACGTGTTAAGCACTTGATAAGAAGGAAGAAAGAAATGAAAGAAGGGAGGGAGAGAGGAAGGAGGGAAAAGAGGAAGGAAGGAAAAGATAGTATGCAAAAGTGCTTTGAAAACTGTAAATGCCACACATATATAAGAACTCAATATTATTACTGTTTTCATTAGCACCCAGGAAAGGGGCTGATCTTACGACATGATTAGCTATACCTACAGCGAATCCTCCTTATACCTCTTGTTCTCTCGCATAACTTTCCCCTGTGAAGGCCTGACAATTCCCAAACCTAAATAACTCCATCTTCGTGAACAAAAAGAACAATTGCTGCTTACCCAGGTCTCGTTGACAGGGGAACAAAGAGCTTTTCCATTCTAACAACAAAAAATTAGTCTCTGTTTTTTTTCAAATTTCACACCTCACTCAGATTAGCAGGTTCCCCCAAAGAAAGGATGAACAGGCCAATGGGCCACGGAGACAAATGTCAGAAAGGAAAAAGTACTCAAGGGCGCTTGGGTGGCATGGTCAGTTAGACGTCCAACTTATGATTTCACTCAGGTAGTGATCTCAGGGTCAGGAGATTGAGCCCTACCTCCGGCTCCGTACTCAGCGGAAAGTCTGCTTGAGATTCTCCCTCTCCCTCTTCCTCTGTCCCTCTCTACTCTCTCTCTCTCTCTCCCCCTCTCTTAAATAAATGAATAAATCTTTAAAAAAAAAAAAAAACTACTCAAAACACACACCAAAGCATTCTTTGTCTTCATCCAGATTGATATTGCTCTTGTGATCTTCTCACAATGCCCTCTCCTGAATTTAGAAAGTATCTTAAAATTACATTTTAAAAATAAGACTGTTCTGTGAAAATCTGTCAAGATGTGTTGTTTTTTTCTAGTTATGATTGTCCAGTTTTATTAAAAATAACACTGCTGACATGTACAAAGAAGTTCAATACAAGAACTTGCAAGCAATGCATATATCCTGATAAAGTGTGGGGGGGGGGGGAGAAACAAAGAGAAATATCCCACATCAGCTAGACCACATCAGAAATGTCAGACTTAATTCTCACTGTCATATTTTGAGAGGAACAATAAAAACTGGAATATTTACAGATGAAGAATGCGGCAAACCTAAGACAGTTATTATGTGAGGACATTTGAGTGGAGTAGGTTTATTGAACCTGGAGCCTAGAGAATATGAGAGGAAAAGAGGCATGTCTATTTTCTTCAAATATTTAGAGATCTCCCCTATGAGTATGAAGGAGGCATGTTTTGCATTCCTCTTGACAAATCTAGGACCCATGTACCAAACATAAAAACCTAAATGTCATGTAGGATATTCAGTTCCCAATCATCTGAAGGAGAAATTCAAGAGTTTGGTTTGGGAAATGTAAATTTGGGATGCTCAGTAGACATCCAAACGGACAGATAATTAAATAGTTGAGATTCCAAAAAGAAGGCAAAGCTTGAGGCATCATTTTGGAAGCTATCTGAAATCTTAGGTGTGGATGAATTTACCTAGGAGATAAGTTTAGTTAAGAGAAGTGGTCAAAGGACTAAGCCTTGGACTATTTTAACATTTCTTTGGTGTCCAGAAGATAAGGACAAACTAACACTTAGTTTGAATTTCCCCAGAAGTAGACCCTGAAACAGGTATTTGCATATAACAGTTTATTTGGAAAGTGACCCCAGGAAATACTGATCATGGAATCAGACAGAACACGAGACAGAGAGAGGAAAGCAGCCAATAAAGAGTGCATTATCAAGCAAGTTTGTCATTGTGCACAACGGGAACATAATTCCCTTGGAGAACTCTGTAAACCCATGGAGAATGCCTGGCTCGAAGTTATCCCGCCAAAAAGAAAGCAAACTAGGATATGTAGATACCAACTGCCGTCCATCTTAAGTTGGGAGCTCCCAGGAAGCATTAATTCTCTGGTACTTGGAGCCTCCCATGCTTGTGGTCTGAGTGGGGTCCAGGACCCAGGAAAAACTCAAATGTTGACAATTCAAGTTTGCTGGAGCACACTGAACTGATGGGGTATGAGCAGGAGGGAGGGGCAGGGCAGCAGCCTCCTTCACAGGATGGAATTGTCAGAAAGAGGTGAGAAAATGGAGTGAGGGTGGTTTCCTGGAAGCCAAGGGAGCCACGAGCTAATAATGCAAAACGGATCCCTGCCTTATGTTGCATAGTAGGAGCGTGCCCTCTGATTGCCCTTGCAACAACAATATTCTATTGTATTAACCAGTAGAAAAATAAAAAGTCGTTGGCATTGAGTCCCCAAAGTAACATTCTCCTTCTTCCACCTTTAGAATGAGTTCTGTACAACGGGAGATAAGTGGCTTATAAAGACACATTGAACAATATGCTAATTAGAGGAGTGGTGCCAACTGCATGAACATTTGTAACTTTCGTGGCAAAAAGAAAATTTTTAGAGGGCATCGCAGAGGGCTATTGTTTATGCAAAAAATATTAGCAGGGAGATCATCAATAATGTTTACCCCTGAGTGAGTATATTACACATTTTATAAAATCAGGAAAATATACTTACTGGTTTCTATATCCAGCTTCTACTTCTCTGGAATGTAACGACTTCCCAAATAAAATTCCCCACTCTGGAAGTCCCCCAAATCTTATAAACTATGTTCCCCTCCTCATTTTATATGGTTCTTTGAAAAAATAGTTCCATTATTTGAAAAACAATTGTGGGTATTCTTTCTAATTCTTAAAGGTGTGCAAAAGACCCAGAAGAAAAGATTTATCTGTGGTAAAGTAAATAAGTAAATGAGATTTGTTCTTCAGCTCACCTTCATGTAAAAACGGTAACCTTTGGTGGCTTTACCGTCAGAAAAGTGCAGACAGCAAGGACATTTGCTGTGTAAATAATGGCCTTTGGCATGACCAGCGGCTCCCACAACTCAGAGAAAGATCACGGCTATTTTGTGTGTGGAGGACACTACCTCGAAATAACTGTAATGCTCCCTGAGAAGGCAGTCACTGAAACCTGGATTGGGACATTTCTTTTGAAGATATGTATCAAGACAAATCACCGTGGCTGATGTTCCGTGGTATTGACGGTGCCTCCTCACATGTTTGCCTTGAAGAACATTTAAAGGACCAAGAAGAGAAGGAAATTGAAAAGTAAATTAAATGTCACAAGTGAAGGGCTGTCACCTCAGATTTAATAATGTCATTACTGAAAGTTAAATACCAGGTAATTATGAATATGAAGATGTGCGAGAAATCCACAGCATAATTACAGAAACGTACAGCCAGCATTCTCTGAGCTAAGAATTCAACTTCACCTACAGAATTCTCGAAACGACCGGTTCTGTATACAGCCCATCCCTCCCAGCCCATCAAATCTAGGTAGTTAGACATTACTTGAGTTTTGAAGATGGGATTTGGATTACTTTTATTCAAATGCAATCTATTTGATTTTTTTTTCTCAAGCTTTGTTTGAGTTTTGGCCTTTAAAATGGATGTGCCCCAGTGTGTCAGCAGCGTATCTACCTAGTTACCTTGCCAACTGGTTCCCTCTGCAGGCAAATACTTTCTGATTATATGATGCTAAACACGGATAATAATTCTATTACAGTTTTCATGGGGATTATTCAGGAATGCACAGCACACAGACTCATCCCTCAACTTCGCTCTTCCATCCCTGCTCTAATATACATCACCCGAATGATGACATTCAGCATCATATTTCATCAGCACATGTCTTTCCCCTGATGTATTGTGTTTCATACCATCGCTTTTAAAGCGACACAGAATTCCTAGTGAGTGAAAACTCATAAATAATATTACAATTAAAAATAAAAGATTACTTAGAAGGTGGCAAGTATATTTAGATGTGACTTTTAAATGGCAGATGCGTGGCATTTTTCAAACCTCAGAAACATCTATTTTGTGGGCCGGGAGGGCCCTGGGGAGATGATGGTTTTTCACACTTTCTACACTTTCTTGGTCCTTTCTCAAATAAACATGCACTCAGAGCAAACTGACATGCAGATTTTAGGGGTATAGAGGATGGAATATGGAAGTCTGCTCAATCTTTATTTATTTACTTTTGTGTGTGTGTGATTGTAAACATATCCCTTGGGTTATTAACCTTCTCAAAGTGCCCAAAATTGTATGCGTACTGATTTTCTCTTTGATTGCCTTTCCTCATTCCTTGGTCTTCCTCATTTCTCTTCTGGTCACTTCAGACAAGGATAAGTGGAAGTGTAAAAACAGGTCAGGTGCACGTGAGAAGCAGCAGTTCTCTCTCAGGCCAACCTTAGCGCCACGCTTGCGAACCCTACTGAAGATTCCAAGCTAATATGGGAGGGACCGTTTAAAAAGCTACAGGTACCTGGTGCAAATCATCCAGACACTAGCAAAGCGTACTAGCGTGAAACATAAGAAAACACTTGCAGGTACTGTGGTTTTCTACAAATTAAAGGTTCGTGGCAACCCCGTGTCAAAGCAAAACTACCAGCCTCATTTTTCCAACACCATTGTCCTCGTCATGTCTCTGTGTCAAAGAGAATTTGGTAACTCTCACGGTACTTCAGTAATTTTTTTCATTATTATTGTATTTGTTATGGTGATGGGCAATCAGTGATTAAGACTCATGGAAAGCTCAGATGATGGTTAGTTAGCACTTTTTAGGAATATTTTTTGAACGATGGTACGTAACGTTTTTAGGCATAATGTTATTGTGCACTTAACAGAACTACAGTGCAGTGTAAACACAACTTTTCTCTGCACTGGGAAACCAAAACACTCATTTAACTCACTATAGTGTGACATTTGCTTCTGTTGCAATGGTCTGGAACCAAACACACAGTATCTCAAGGGATGCCTGTCTGCCTGATACCTGAACACTGGGTAGGAAGCTATTAGAATGGCACGTGTGACAGGAAAGAATGTATTTGTTTACAGTGGTGGCACGGAGATAAAGAGAAGGTAGATTTGAGATAAGCTGGAGGCAGCATCTCACCATTCTCCATACCTTGCTTTCTACACTCTAGCCACAACACGCTACTCAGTATTTCCCAACAAGCATGCTGGTTCACACATGTCACCATGACCATGCTTCTCCAGTGTCACCGCCTACCACAAGTAAAATGATGACCATCATCCTTTATGTCCTCACTGTCTTGTGGGTATTTTTATAATAATACCTACTCCAGATAGATATGCAGACATGTATCTATCTGCAGATGTACTTGTCCCCCTTCTTCTCCGTAAGTTTCTAAAAGCTGTGTCTATATTGCTTACATTCTATTACTTCTCATAGCCCTAGCAATATGCCTGGCAACAATACTAAGAACAGCAACTGATAGTTTGCTTGCAGTAATAATTCCCTTTTTTTCCTGTCTAATAAAATGAAACCCTTGAAAGACCCCTACAAAATCCCTTCTCTGAGTATCCTAGACCATGTAGATTACAAAACCTTCTCACACTCCCTGCTGCATCTCCCCCTGCTACATATTTCCCCTGAAATGCAGAGTTCTGAGTATCCTATTTCAAAGCGCACCCTGTCAATATCAATCTCGGATGCACTGGACGGCGCCGGACGGAGGACTAATCCCAGGATCTTCTCTCTAACCTTGGCAACACTCCACTAATGTCAGAACCTACCACCAGTGTCCCAAGGGACTTTGACTCCACTTTGCCTAGACTGAAGGTCCCTGGAGGAGTAACACCAGCCCTACCTCAGGTTCTTGTCTCCTCAAGTCAGTAGCCCTGTCCTGGCGAACCTCTCACTCTGACCTCATTCCTATAAAACTTAAATCCTAATATTACATATCTTAGATTTAATATTGGCAAAATTTATCTTCTTCTGAAGATCCCCTTACGACAACATGACCCAGAGATATATTCAAGACAGACTGAGGTTGGGAGAAAGGATATAGAAAATCTAGCTAGAGTGCTCAGCCCTTGCTTTCTGCTCAGAGCTCATAAATAAAGGTGGATCATTTAACCTATCATCTCTCTCTCTGACCAAGTATAATTTGGATCCTTTTTTCTCCAGAATGTAACTAAATAGGAATAATGTAGGACTCAGTGGTTGTTTATGTCTTACTGTAAAGGAAAAGCTAACAGGTTAATTATAAATATTTGGCTGCTCAAAATGTTATGAATGAGTCATTAGAGGTATTTCCCCACCACCTTCCCGCCATGGATTTAACTTGAAACAGAGTCGAGAGGATTGATGATGAGGGGACCGAGCTGAAACTGTCACTGTGAATGTCATTAAGGAGATGAAGTGCACGTGAATGTAGTTCTGCTGGGCAGCACAGACTTTCTCCCACATAATTCACAGCCAGATCAGATGGCTTGGCCATTATTTTCCCAAAACAACAACAATAATCAATATGGAAGTGGCAGATTTTAAGGATATCATCCCTGTAGAGCAAAGCTGAAGGAAGGAGACCAAAGGTAGGACCAACCCACAAGAATACTTTAAAAATAAACTTGGGGCACTGGGTGGCTCAGTCAGTTAAATGTCTGACTCTTGATTTAGGCTCAGGTCATGATCTCAGGGTTGTGAGATGGAGCCCCACATCAGGCTCCAAGCTGAGCGTGGAGCCTGCTTGGGATTCTCTCCCTCCGCCCCTCCCTCAGTATACACACACACACACACACACACACACACACACTGATATCTTTCCAAATTTCTTTTGTGGTCTTCAAATAACCATGAGATATGTAAGATACAAACTCTCATCCTTACCTGGAATATAGCCCAGAGAGTCTGAATATAAGAGAGCTGAAAAATCCTATTTAAAATATTAAAAACTGAGATTTCAGAAATGTTGAGCTGAAGCTACTTCAAGATGAGTTTGCCACAGATGAGAAAAAGAATATGGGTCCTTTGCCACGGATATCTCCCTAAATGTATTCAGCACACCTTCCTCTCCCCAAAAAGAGTTTGAAGTTCCTTTTCTTGGAGGTCATTTCCTTCTAAGACAATGTTTTAGATGTGTCTTACTTGTTCTAGGATGGCTCAGAGGAAGTTTTATGGCTTCCCTGTTCACTATGGCAGCCACTAGTCACAGGTGGCTATTGAGCTCTTAAAATGTGGCTAGATCAAACTGAAATGTGCAGTAAGCAAAAACTGCACACCAAATTTCAAAGACTTACTATGAGAGAAAGAATGTAAAACATCTCAATAATATTTTATATTGATTACATGATGAAATGTTAATATTTTGGACATATCAGGTCAAATAAAATATATTTTTAAAATCAATGTTAGTAATCAGTCTCTGTTTTGTAATGCGGCTACCAGTAAATGTAAAGGTATATATGTGGCCAGCATTATATATTTCTATTGGGCAGCACTGCTCTATGGGATTCTTAGGGTGGGGAGAGCTATGAGGTTAGTGTAAAGCAAGCAGGAACAGAATCGCAGAAATGCAACTGTTGATCTCGTCTGCACAACCAGATAAAAGCTGAGGGATAGAACTGGCTGCTTAGTGCTCTTCCCAGTGTGATCCCCAGGATGATACCAACCTGCAAACCGTCACTGGTCCATGGCAGGTACAGAAACGGAGAGTGCGCCTTTAGAAACTTTCATACGGTTTGACAGATCAATTTCACATCGTTGAATTTAAGATCATTTTTTATACAGGCTTGTGTTTTGTATGTCTTTGCAGTCTCTTACTTCATTTTTATTAATTTCTCTTTGTAAATAACATTATAAAATTATTAACCTGAGCTATCGAAAATACAGTCTTCACAGTTTGAGAAACACTGAGATGTGTAATTCTGGTGATGCTATGTTCCATTTTGGTATCCACAGAAGCAGAGATTTGTGGGTTTCATACACACTTCCTGAAAGCCAATGTTTAATGGAGAATAACAGTATTCCATTTTCTTATACCCAGCTAAAGTGTAGCTGTATCTAAATTTCTTTAAATGCAAAATGAGTTTAAATATAAAACAAAATAATGGACTAGCCCCTTAACTATATAGGCATGTTTCATTTTCTATAAAATATAGAAATTGGAAAAATTGGTATCTAGTCAGCTTCTCAATGACATAATTTAGGGAAGTCCACGTTTAGACGAGAAGCTAGTGGCAGTCTCCACTATAGCGGATGCCCACCTGGCCTCTCACTGCCCTGAATCGGGTTAAACTGGATGCGTGATATAGCGTGGCCTGGACGTGGGAAGGAAGACACAGTAAATGCTCTTTGACAATAATGAGAAGAAAGGACTTGGGAGTTAAGTGTAATCCAGCTTGGCAGTTCATTAGCAAACACCTGTTCACTCTGCCAAAGTATGAAAACCAAAAAAATCCTGCTTAGAAAAATTGAAGATTTCTCCACTTCCCTCCAAAACAAGAACCGTGTTCAATTCAGACCTCTCAACTGTAATTCCTGCCTCAGTGCACCGGAAAGTTAGACGATTCTCACCACACCCGTCTGGCAACATCACAGAGCTCCAAAATACAGCTTGAAAACCATGGAGCACTCCAATCTTTGATGTCAGGAGATACTCCCAGGTACGGACTCCAAGGTAAAGACAGATACAAAACAAAATAATTGAGAATTTTTTAAGGTAACTTTTTCTTCTCATATCCTCAGATTTCACAATTCCCTCAGCTTACTTTGTACGAATTCTAGAAAAGAGGCCACAAAGGGCCCCTGTTCCTTTCTTCTTCTGAGGTGTTTTAAAGGCCCTCTATATTAGATATCACCACCCATAATTTGATTCTCCTCCATTTCATTGACATTTACTTTGCTGAAGGATGTAAGACAGCTCAGGATCAATCTAGAAAGGGTTGTGGAAAAGAGGGACAGGTATTTTCCAAAAAATGAAAGCAGTGTACTCTAGATGTCCGTTCTTAAAGGGCAGGTACTGTCTTGTTCACAGCACTTAGAACAATCTTCGGCAGTAATACAATACTCAATAAATACTATAACTGACTCCAGGTGGACAAATATTAATCAAACATCTACTATACGCCAACACCGACAAAGCATTTTATTCGTCCACATAATCTGGCAAGGTACACGTTTTGTGATAAGAAAACTAAAACTAAGAGAAGTTACATACAAGTTCAGGGCACCACCTTCCCCTCCCACTGACACACTCTGCCACCATAGGAAACAGCTCAGAAGCACTCACCGTGCCTTCTGTTAACTACGTTAAATATTCCCTCGTAAGTTCCCTTTTTGCTCTATCTGGAGGTGAGTGGGTGAAGTTCTGCTCGGGAGGTCTTAAGTTGCACAGCCTGGTTTCCCTTTGACTTTGACTTTGGCTTTGCCTCTATGAATGCAGTGCCACACTCATGTGTAAGCTGATATGTAACAAACACTCCACTTTGAGGTTTTCGAGGTTCGTTCCTGTACCAGATGTCCAAGTCACTCACTTACCTTGATTTGTTTTCACACCATTTCCTTGCTGGGCAGAGAAGGCCCGAACCTGGTCATTCGACAGAGACCAGCTCTGTGTTGATTCCCCAAAAGAACATGTAAACTTTTCCTCCCCCCAAAATAGGAGGAAACTACACAGGACCCACTTTACATGTATGCAGATTAAGCTACCATCCGCAAGAAGGGTCCTTCGTTCTACAATATAATGTTTCCACCTCTTTACTGAAACCTAAGTCTCTTTACAAAGAGCATGAAGGAGAGCTCTTCCCAAAGGACCATTTCCATCTGCAAGTAGAGGAAGGCACTGCACTCAAAGGCTATGGACACAAACCTCGCACTCAGGCCAGCAAAAGTCCATCACTGCTTTGCCACTTAATTACTGCAAAACTTCAAGCAAAACTCTATCATCAGAGTTTAATCAGGAAAAGCAAAACCATTCTAAGCATTTTAAGCAGAAAGGAATTAGGTTTAAAAATTATTAGAAGGGCTAGAGTAGTAGAAAAGAGGGGAGGAGGGAAGCTGGTGCTCTCCAACCCTCAGGAACAGTAGGAAGCCTGACACCGTTGCCTAATCGCACCCTCTGCACAGCCACATCGGCACTAGTGTTCTGCCACGGTATTACCAAAGTCAAAAGAATAGCTCCTCCCTTCCTTCTGCCTTCCCATTCCATGTGAGAGCCTCCTGTTGGAAGAACATAAACCAAAGCCGTGCTGGCAAGTGTGTCTAGGAAATGTAGTTTCTAGGCTTCAAGTTTCTAGCATGCAGAGGGAAGCAACACAAAATATCCATTACGACAAGTTAGGTACTCTGAGCCACAGCTTTCTCCTAAAATAAAAACAATGGTCTTATGCTGTATTCACTTTTAAAAGTGCTTACTATATGTTGGGCTACTATATACTGAGTATTGATCCAGGAACCATGGGCATAAGTATTTTTCTTAAAGTACAGTCTTGGCTTTCATATGATTTCACATATACTTGAATAGATAATTACAATAACAGATTGATGTCAATTCTATTCCTTCCAATTAGGAGGAATGGAAAGAATTTCTAAAGGATAGGATGACTACTTGAGTCTTCAACTATGAGTAGAGTTAGCCAGGCAATGGGTAGCAGAAGACTGGGGCCGGGGAGAGAATTCATCATTTCAGCTGGAAATGAAAGCAAGTACAAGAGAAAAGTAAAAACAGCTTATAGTGTAGAGCATAATAAAAGCAGTCTTAAATTGCTGGAGAATAAACCGCAAGGAAGGAAATGGAAAAAGAGAAAAAGGCAGAGGCCAGATCAGCAAAAGCCTACTACATCTTGTTAAAAAATTTAGAGAAACATCAACCTAATGGAAGAGGAGAGACATGGAAGAGTTTGAAGTCCAGCTGTGCTGTGGTTAAATTTGTGATGTCTAGTGGCTAGGAGGGGATGGATGTACGGAGGATAAATATAAGAGAGAGGCCAGTTTAAAAACTTTCAATAGTTCTGGAATGAGTCAGTGAAAAGCTGAGTTAGGATGAATGCAAAGAAAGGGTGAGTCACTCAGACACAGCCAACTGCACGCACTGAAACACCAGCAGACCCGTAACA
The DNA here is from genome assembly GCF_017311325.1 of Ursus maritimus. Taxonomy (NCBI): domain Eukaryota; kingdom Metazoa; phylum Chordata; class Mammalia; order Carnivora; family Ursidae; genus Ursus; species Ursus maritimus. The sequence continues at coordinate 20,487,136 of NW_024424230.1, read as the reverse complement.
GGGCAGCACACCTTGTTTCCCAGCCTCCTTTTTGGAGGAGAAGCGCACACACTGAGAAGGAATTCTTTGACAAGACAACTGAAGTGGAAGGGAGGACTGCCCAACTCCCATGTGGTCATATTTTATATAAAGAGTGTAGGTTCAGTCAAGTGCAGATCTTTTATCTTGCTAGGCCGGACACAAAGTCTGGGGCAGGGCTAGATGACTCTGAACAATAGACGGGAGACTGATCCTATATCCACGAGAAGTCCTCTGGCTAGATTAGTGAGAGCAGGAATAGAGCAAAGGAGATAGATTCTAGAAATAAAGATAAAAATTGTCAGGACTTGACAGCCGGTTCATGTGGAAGGTGCCAAAAGTCAAAAATTAAAAAAGGTTATTAGAGTGCATCGTCACAACCCATGTGGCCAGACGTGCTTAAGGTTGTGGGAAGTTTCAGATTTGATAAAAATAATCTGGTGCATATACCATGTATAATAGAACACAAGCAGGAAGACCTACACTAAGGGCTATCTCCTGAGCTAGACACTCTCTCTTCCCACCCCCAGACACCTCCTGCAACAATTCAAAACAAAACAAAACAAAACAAAACCAAAACACAAAAACTCTCTCAGTGAGGTGGTTATCCCAGCCAGAGGGAGAAGAACACAGGACATGAGTTGTCAGTGTGGGATGGAGGCTTCGTGATCGTGGCAATTCAGGGAGTGGCCCATGGAGACTAGGGGTGTGAAGGATACCCGTGGGGACAGCAGAGAAACAGAGAAGGTTATTGGGATGAACAGCAGAGCAAGAGCAATCCACAGAACAACACAGAGCTAATGTGATAGATAATAGACCATGGGGTCTGCCCAGCTGTAGAGTAAGGACTGATCACAACGGCCACCCAGTCTCCTCGAGAGAATAACTGCAGAGTCAGACAACTAGGATGAATGAGTTTCTTGCTTAAACCAAGTAGGCGATGGTCTGTATTGGGAGCATTACTGTACATTTGACATCCGTCTGCTCAATAGCAAGAGACATGTGGAACATTGTTTTAAATGACTCATGGATTTATAGCTGCAATAACTAAATGGATGGTAGTGCTACCAACAAAACAAAATTTGTAAGTGAGATTTTGGAGGAAAGACGGTGAGTTCATTTGGGTCTACTCAGCTGGGATGCTCGTATATCAAGGTAGTGAGCTACGGGGCGTACTCTTCTCACGTTGGTAGGAGATCTCTGTGCTGGAGATAATGATTTCAAGGTGTAAGTATAAAGTAAAACCACAAGAATGTTGAAATTACCTAAGGAGAATAAGTAGATGAGCATATATTGTTGGCTGATGATAGAACCCTGAAGAATACCAACATTTCGAAAATGAGCAGTGGAATAAAAACCACTGTTGGTAGACAAAAACATAATAGTAAAGAGTGAACAAGAAGAACCCCTTCGTACAAAGTCAAGGGAGAATAAAGATTGATAAGGAGGCAATGGTTGTCAAGTGAGAGAAAGAATAAAATGTATCCACAACATTTGGAAAAAGAAGGCCATGGGTGATAGAGAGGGAACAATTGCAGTGCAGTGCTGGAGGCCAACACTAGGCTATAGTGAACGGGTGGGAAGTAAGTGAAAAGCCTAAGTGTAGACTATTCTCTCAAGGACTTTGAAAAAGATTAAATGAAGTAATTTTTTAGTAGTTTGGAAATTAATGGGGCCCACTGTAACACAATGACTTCAAATCACATAACGGTCTAAAGTGTGACGTCAGTTCCTTTCCTGGGAAGGTATTTGTGTAGACGAGGGAAGACGGTTCTTGATTTCCCATTCTACTCTCACTGCCTCTATTTTGGCATGCCCAACCCTCTAGGCACCTAGAAAGGGAAGGGGGGACAACCTGAACAGCAAGCTTAGTGCAGGCAAGATGCTTGCCCTAGGAATCAGAAGGTGGGGGTCCAAACTGATTCACAGCAGTGGTTTGCTTTAGAAACTTCACATTGGTTTCCTGCCCTACAAGAGAAGAGATTTGATATATTTACTTTAAAACCAATATATTCATTGTCAAAATCCTTGACTTGTGACCAGCTGGATGTATCATCTTCAATGCATTTTCTTGTAGGATATGATAGCTGACTTCGAAGCCACCTCAATTATTATGGCTATTTGTCTAAATCTTTGACAACTATGTACTGTATTATTATTACCTCCATATCGTTGACATTTCAGAGATCATTCCCATTTTCTTCTGAGGGCAGAGGACCTTGCAAAAATGCCAAACCATTTTCCTATCACTCTATCCTATTTAAGTTCTCCTACTTCCCTCACCATTCTAATCAAGGATGGCTGGTGGTACAGAAACCTCACTGACCAAAGTTCGTTGTGAGAGATTCTGATCTTCAGGTTGGAAAATACCTCCAGAACAGGTGGTTATCGCCTTTTCTGCAGCACCCATCATATAGAATGAAGTAAATGACTAAGCAGGTACAGGGTGGTCAAGACTTATTGACAGGAAGATCAAGCCCCTGGTTTTTAGGCCCCATGCCCTCACGATCATTTTTAGAAGAGGCAGAAGTCCTTTTCTTTTTCTATCTTCCTTATGGAAATATCCAGCTCCCATTTCTAAGGAGAGAGCTGCCACTGTTTTGCTCCTTCTATCAGAATAGGTGTGAGAGAACATTTAGTGGTGATTCATTGGGGTTCACTAGCATTCTGTGTATTTCCTTATAGCCAAAATCTTCAGACCCCTTTATTCTCGTCCCTGTACACTGATTCCAAACCAATTTATTCTGGTCATTAGAAAACTACCTTTCACCTATCTAAAGTTCCTTCCAGATGTTAGTACTGGTGGGCATACAACAATATGATTTATGATTTAATTGTTTGTGATTAAACCAGCGAGAGAAATCAGGTCTGCACTAACTCGAAGGTGATCTCAGGTGAGCAAGCTTGATTTAACCCTTCTGAACATATAAAAATTATTTTGCTCATGAACCACCTCCAAACTCCTCCCTAGACCATTTCCAAGGATGGCGCTAATTAGACCACATATTGCTCTGTCTCTAATTACAATATATTTAATTAGCATGTACGATTTTCCCCCCATTAAACTGTCATTATCATAAGGTTAGGAACCCTCCTGCCAGGGCAACCTGGGTGGGAATATACACAATTCAACCTTTATTAAAATCCTAACTTAGCTCAAATTCAACTATGTTCTTGGCTGCCATCACTAAAAAGTCAAAAGAATGCTAATTTCTCTCTCTTGTCTGCCTCTCCAAAAATGTATTAGTGACTTGCATATGTTTCTCTGAATTTACTGACCTCAATATTTCTACTCCTTGCTACCACTGCCTCTTCCAAAACCATAAATTTCCCTCTAGGATCCTCATTCTGATCAATACTGCCCCCGAGAAAAGAGTACTGCAGAAATAGGAACGGGGTCACAGAAAGTCTGTGCCACCCAGAGCTACTTTAAATTCTAACAATATTCAAGCCTCAGCTCAAGTTATGCTTCCTCCATGAATTCCTTTTTAAGCCTCCCAAAACTTTCTCTCCTCTGAAACTTCTCATTCTATGAATCTCATTGGGCCTTTGCCCGTGTTCTTTGTATTGTTAATTTACGGTCTTATGTACATTGACTTGCTCCATAACTAAATCATAACTTCTTTCTAACATTAATTCCTTTGACAACCATTTACTAAGCAATAACAGTGTTCCAGACATTGAGCTATATGATAAAGTTATAAAAGTGAATAAGAAAAAAAATAAATAACTTGTCTTCAAGAAGTTCAAAGTGTAGTTAAAGAAGTACTGATTTGCATACTGCTTTGTCTCCCCAGGACACAAATGTTAAATTAGGAAAGCGATAATGACATCAATAGAATAAAAATAATATCTAGACCTGTCCAGTGGCAAGAGACTTAGATAATTCTTCATAAAGCTGTCAGTCCTTCATTATCAACTTCCCTAAAGAATTCATAGCAATGACTTCGAAATCCCCTTCTTAAGATTGTGGGAATCTCTTTTTGCTGACCAACCTCAATTATCTCTACAAAACTGTCTTAATAAAGAAACAGTGTGGTTCTTCCCTGGAGTAGCTCAGAAAAAGGAATATTCTACATTCTCCTTCCACCTCCTTCACATTATGCCAGGAGTTATTTCCAGCCCCCTTGATGTCAGTGAGGCAGTTAAATGATGATCTTAGAAAAACTGATCAATTATAGCGACTTCTTGGAGGACTAATCCAATAAAGAATTAGGGGAAAGTCCCTCCATATATATCCAAGACATATACCACAGGTTATTGCTAGGTTCCAACAAATACAGCCGATTGTGCCTTTTAAGCACTTTTTGTGATTAATAATAGGACTGAAAATCATGGGGACAATTTGGTTATTTACTTAAGATTCAAAAAACTATATCAAATGCAAGCAGATTTTAACCCATGGTTCCAGGTATCATAAAGCAGAAAAGACCATGTTGTAAATTGTCGTGATCCTTTTGGGTTGATGAGAGCCCTACTTTTGACATCTGTAGACATTCCATCAACATTAGCTAGAAATTCATACGATAACTTTCTTATTCTACTTTATTGCCCAAATCACAGAGATAGTCTGTGCTTAAAAACCTCTGCCTGACCCTGGATAGTAAATGATTAATGAATAACACTCTGAACAACTCTAACAGGGAGATGTTTAATATCACAAGAAGTGTCGCTGCCTCATTCACTCTGCTCAGTGTAGTAGTAATTTTTCCTAGGATCCCAATTAAAAAGGCACTCTCCTCTCCAAATGGTGAAAAGGATAAAACATTGCTCTAATACGAGCATTGCCAAGAATGTTATACATAAAGGAGAAGAATGCACCCCACACAATAGCATAAGTCAACCCTCTAGATATCATTAAGGAGTAGATATCTAGACAGGATTTGCTTGACCTAAATATTGCAGTGCATTCAATATTCTATAAACCAAAAGAAACAAAAGCATGGTATCAGTGCACTCAGAACATCATGTTCACCAAGATTGCCTCTGTCTGGGTCTCATGCCTGTTCATTCTACCTACACAGTGTGAAACAATGGTGAGGGTCCAGAAGATACTCTTGACCTGGTGTGACATTCTGTGACTGACAGCTCAGTCATCACTGTCCCATGAAGGCACACAGAAATTCTAGATTCTACTTTGTGTTTTCTAGGGCTGGCTCAAGCAGAAATTATCACCATAATTCCATTTCTGCCTCATTTTATTTTTTTTAATTTATTTTTTTATTTTTTTAAATCAACTAATGAACATATAGTATATTATTAGTTTCAGGGGTAGAGTTTAGTGATTCATCAGTTACATATAACACCTAGTGCTCATTTCATCAAATGCCCTCCTGAATGCTCATCACCCAGTTACCCCATCGCCCCACACACCTCCCTTCCAGCAACTCTCACTTTGTTTCCTAGAGTTAAGAGTCTCTCATGGTTTGTCTCCCTCTCTGATTTCATCTTATTTCATCTTTCCTTCCTTTCCCCATGTTCATCTGTTTTGTTCCTTAAATTCCACATATTTCATTTCTGCCTCATTTTAACTTCTTTGGAAGCCCGGCTTTTGTTTCTCACGTGACCCCCATACTCTTCTCCTACACCTCCTAAAATCTGCTCTCTGACCCTTTGCTCAGAGAGCAAAATTTGAGAATATCTTTGCACGATCCTTTCCAGGGATACTGTGTCAAGAGCTGAAATGAAATTTCATCTGGCAGCCAGCAAGAAGGAGGGTCTTGCAGCAGGAGAGCTGAATCGGGGCCCTCCTGAGAAGACTGAAATCACAGCATGACACAGTGGCCAAATCCACTTGGGAAACGACCAGCCTGGAGTTACAGGAACAACGCTCGATGAAAATTACAGTTCTGATTGACCTTGTTTCTTCCACATGACTGGTGCTCATTAAATGTTACACATCTTTGACACCCTAAAATTTCGCCATTGTTTAAAGATTGAGGCTGTTAGGAAATCAGGATTCCTTAGCACTAGCTAAGAGAGGGGGAAAGTTTGCCAAATAGTTACACAAAGAAAGACAGCTGAGTCTTAGTTATGTCTGTTTAAAGGTCAAATTAAGCATATCCATACCATTTCTGATTAATGGGACAAGTAAATATAAGCCTCTACCTCCCCTTGCTTGAAGGAGATTTCACCATGACAAGTAGAATGTCATTTATTAGGCTACTTTCAGACAAATCCACTCAAATTTACCTAATTACAGAATGTGCTCTGTCCAGTAGCTTCTTCAGCACAGCCCAGTGAAGAGAAACATCAGTAATTGTTCAAAATGTGTCAGATACACAGTCTTTCAAGTACAGAAGTCTCTGCAAATGCCATTTCACACAACAATGATTCTTGATAGAATACCAAGGAAATGTGAAGCCAAAAGGGGTATCAAAGGAAATAACACACTCTGCTCAATGCATGTATCCCTTCATTCTATGAGGGAGCGTTTACGGGATTTCCAATGAGGTTACAGATGCCAAGGTAAGGTTTTAGTACCTCTGTCACAGGCACAAATGTACAGAGAGAGAGAAAGAGAACCTAAGGAACGGGGACAGCGAGAGTGCCAGACTAAATCCTGAGCTCCTACGTTTGCCACCCTGATTTTCCCCTCTCACTCTGGGTGATGGTTTGTGTGTCTAAAGAATGATAACAAACCTAGACAAGGCGTGATTTGGAAGGCAGCAGGATCGTGCTAAAAGAACTTCAGAGCCAGCACAGAGATAAGATGGAGCAGATAGAAGGGGGTGGGGGGCAATACTCAAGGAATCGTAAAACCAGAACAGACAATAAAGGAAAAGGGACATTATGCACTTTCATCCCCAGTGTTCTTTTGCACAATCTTCTGTTACTATCTGAAGCCAGGAAACCTTCAGAAACGGATCTTCTTTACTTCCAGTGACTCATGCACATAAAAGTGGTACAGCACTTTTCATCCCAGGGACCACAATATCATTAAAAGCCTTTTAATATCATGGAGTCTGATAATAAGCTTTCAAGTAAGCCCCTTAAAGAACGTAGCCACAGGTAGCAAACCATCATTAGGTATGGAGTGAGGTCCTCTGCTAGGTAGACATCCATGTGCGAGGTGCAGTTGAAAGGTCACTGAAGGAGACAGATGCCATGCCATCCTCTTGCAAAATTCAGCCCAGTGGGTCAGGGACAAGGGGGTGGGAAGGTAGACAATGAACAAACAAATAGCCCCACAGGGCCACGTCTACCATGCTGGTGCTAAAACTGGCATGGATCAGTGAGTCCATGACACCACCTTCAGAGGAAAAGAGCCTCACTATCTGAGTCTCTGAGTCACAGCCCCGAGAGGCCACTCAAGTCCTAAGAAAGTTAGGATGAGAGGACTTTTATTTCTGTTTATTTTCCAATCCAAGTCATTGCACCAACCATTTGAATGCCTCCAGGTGACTGAGTCATGAATGCTCTTGTCAGTGGTACTTGACATTAACTAGATTGATTGCACCAGAATAGAAAGCAGCTGCATGATAAGTGATGACGGTTTCTCTGAACTGGAGGGGGTGGGGATCTTTCTACCTCCTATCAAGACTTTCAAAGTCAGTAGCAGCAGAGGAGAAAATTAGTATCTTTTAATGGAAGGAGACTTATCACCTTCTTTTCCACTAGTATCAATATATAAGGAACCACTTTATACCAACATTTTCCAAAAGCACATTCTAACTGCACCAACTGGAACTGAACTTACACTTCCTGTTCAATTAGAATATTCAAACAGCTGGGGTGCCTGGCTGGCTCAGTTGGTAAAGCATGCAATGCTTGATCTCAGTAGTTGTGAGTTCGAGCCTCACATGGGGCATAGAGCTTAATTAAAATTAAAAAAAAAAAAAAAGAATTATTCTAATGGCTAAAAACATATCCACATGCGTTATCGTTCTTTACATCAATTTATTACTTATATTTCTTAATCTGACAATTATAAACTTCTTAGACTATTTGTTAAGCATCTGCTTGTGTTCATACTGAGAAACAAAGACTTAAAACATAATCTTAAGGATTTTATCACTTACTTAGAGAGAGCAAGTAAATATGTATGAAATCATTTATAAATAAGCAAGTACAACAGGATATGAAACAGTATTAACTCATAAATACTAAAAGTGCAGTTAGAGGCAATTAGAGAACAGGATTCGAATTCATACCATTTTGTAAGTTTCTAATTGTATCCTAGAATGAAATTAAGAAGCTAAGGATCAAGTAAGCTCATGTTTCATCAAAAAAGAGAAGGCTTCCCTGAGGGAGATGTCTGGATTATATATGTGTAGCCTGATACAGAGCTACCTATAAAGAGAAGCCAGGTTTTCTAAGTCTTGTGTACTGGCCACCAGAGCCCCCCTTAGGGTATTTGACCCCAAAGACAATTATATTTTTGTGATGTGCCTATGTAAATAAACCATTTGATTTAGAAGATATTGAAAAGTTGTGAGCCTTCTCAATATACAGTGATAGCTTGATGAAGATTTAGAATCATGGGTAGAGAAGAGTTACATGCATATTTGTTTAGTACCCGTTTGGTTAATGCAAAGATCCTTTATAATGTCTAGGCACCTTCCCTTCTTCAGATCCAGGAAATATTCCTTTGTGGGTTTTGTCTGGTGCGCCATTCTTGGCTTAATTTCTATCTCTCGCTTCAATTAAAGAGGTAAAAAGTGTTGTTATTACTCAAAATTCCATGGCTCTTTGTAACCTATTTGTATGGAAACAATATTGATCTTGCCCAAGCTGTCCCATAATAACTTTTATTTAATGCTCCTTACATCATTTCTCATGGTGCTGCATTATCTATTGAATACTGGCTTTGCATAATTCTCTCAGGTTATTACTGTGCTAGCTGATGATGGACATAAATTCGAGTTTATCCAAAATATGTAGGAGATGTGAATAATTCATTGTCTAGTTACAATGAACTTATAGTTCAAAATTTCATAGTGCGAATGTAGGACAACACAACTTCCAACCATATCATATCAACCAGTCATAATCCCATCATCCTTACAGTGTTATCTCTTTTGAGTTAACTGCATCCCCGCCTTCCAGATATTACCACTGGACCCATGAATGGAAGGAGAAGAACAGTCCTATTCACAGAGGCATGTCTATTCCTTGTGCAGCACGGTGTAAGATCAAGCCAGGAAAGCTCAACATCACCACACTGACCTAGGTCACTCTGAGAAGACACTTGTCCGAAGGGCCTGTTGGTTTTGAGCAACAATGGTATGGAAAGCCTGTGAAGAAGACAGGGGCATCCAGGCCCAGAGGACTACATGACATTGGCAAGTAACTGGCAGAGGGGGTGGGTAAGTCCTGAGTGCCAGCACTGGGGACCTCACAAGATAAAAGATAGCTGCCTCCACTCCCACCATCCTCAGGTGTGCCTACTATGCATTCACATATATGCATACATGGCTTAAACCCAGGGGTCATCAGTGGACCATTGGTACACCAGAACTCTGAACTCCTCTGTGGCCAGGGTGAGAATCATCCAAAATCAGCATATCATCACCATCCTGGTAGTCCAGTCCCACAAGATTACGTGAAAGAAATTCTGCACTCGCCAGAAAGAACAATCATCTTGCTGCCAAACTGCCCTCCTGGAACTGGGACTCATCACAGAGACATGAGACAATACCATTGGGCCACAGGCTAGAGGATGAGAGCGCATCCTAGAAAGGAAAGATGAAGACCAAGGACCACATGGGTTCAGGTCCAGGTCCAGGTACCTACTTTGATGGTACTGCTGGCCTTGGTCAGTCCCAGACACAAGAGGGAGATTCACAAAATGTGGAAGTAAATGTTTCTAGTGACCAGGACCCACACACCACCAGGTCTGGGATTGGATCTCCCTGCCTAAATTGCAGCGCTGGATGAACCCCATCCTATGCACTAGAAAAAGACGTGACGAATTTTAAGAAAATTTCTCCAATATGAGTAACCACCCTGGGAACTGGGGGTGTGTAACTGTATACACTGTATTATCAAGTATTTCTGGCAGAAAGAACTTGTGAATGGACAAGGTGTTGATGAGAATCTAATACTCCACTCAGAATAATTTTACACATCAGATGACTTCTGGCTTCACATATTTCAAGCTTTCTTTGTCTCCTACTATCCATGCATTTTCCATTCATATCATGATATGACCCCTGGTCTTTCACTTTTTTGCCATGACACTGGTTGAATTAGCACAGAGGGAGAGAGTTGGTAAGAATATTACTAAAAGACCTTCTTTCACTGGGACAACAATAATTTAACTGGATACATGGAATTCTTGGCAAACTACATACATATATCCCAGTAAGTACAAACTGAGTGTATTACCAGCACAACTTCCTCGTAGTCTGATCTCAAAAAGCCTGTGACCAAGCAGAGCCACCTGATATGAGGCTAGGTATAATAAAAGGGAAGCTGGATTAGAAAGAAAATTGGTCTTAACACACTGAAGCTAAAATATCTTACTTTTACAAATTTTACAAAGCCATACAATCATGTATACACATTACTAGGTCTCTTCCAAGGGCCTTGGACTAGTCCACAACAGTGAGGGTTTCTAAAGCTTAAGCTTCACTGGCTTTGTGTAAAACCACCTCTGCTACAGAGACAAGCAACTTTCTACGACAGTGATGCCAAACATTTGAGTTTCTAGATTCATAAACTGATAGCAGATTGTATGGGTTAAATGAATGGAGAGGGATACATTGCTAACATTTATGATCATTCTTTTTTGCTGCTGTATTTATAATTTGAAAAGGAAAGGGTAAAAGAGCAACTCATGGACCTCTCCAACTTGTCTAGTTGAATTTCTATGAGAAGGTAGGCAGAAATCTGGAGTGGTTGAATAGAGATCCTGCTCCTTTCAACAGAAACCTGACTTCAACATGACATACCTTTTGGACTGCTTCCCTTTGACACTGAAATTAAACAATAGGGGCACCTGGTGGCCCAGTTGGTTAAGTATCCACTTTTGGTTTCACCTCAGGTCATGATCTCATGGGTTGTGAGACTGATCCCTGCTTGAGATCCTCTCCCTCTGCCCCTACCCCAACTCATGTGCCCTCTCTCTCTCTCTCTCAAATAAATAAATAAATCTTTTTTAAAAAATTAAACAATAAACCAGAGCTTTCTCTCATAGAATCTCTATTCTTCTGGATATACACAAATTAACTTTCCTCATGAAATCAGCAAGAAGTCTTTGGAATCAAGGAGAACCAGCTTCTATTCATTCCTCCTACCCATTCGAAGCAGAATTATATGATTTTACATATATAACTGCTTGCTTAATTATGTTTCTGGAATTGCCACCATGATTATATATGTTAACAGTGTTACTTACATTATAATAGTCTTTTCTATTCATCTGCTTGTGTCTCTGCATTATTGATAGCAGCTTTGCAAATGCCGAATTTACAGAGATGTTTTTTAAAAGAGTTCAATCCACCAGTAGGGACTATTTGGTTCTAAATTTTCCCATTCGACTCCCAAAAATCATTCAGAGGAAGAGGGGAAATGGAAATAATCATCATTTTCAGTGGAACAAGTAAGCAGAGAAAACCCCAGACTCCAAATTAAAGTAAGTGCTGCCAAAAGCAGCTGAGATTTTGCCCTGCAGAGAGCCTCAGAGGAAACAACGACAGAAAAGGCACAGCAAATGGGGAGAGCAGGGGATCCAGCAGTGGTCAGCTGCAGAAATCACTAGCGAATACACAGGCAGCAGAAGAAAAAGGACGGGAGCTTCCCAGACAATATCCACACTATCATACATTCCAAAGTGAAGGAATCACCTTGGAATGCTAAATCTGTGTCCCTTGGCAGGAGGGACCAGTAAAAGATAGCAGTGCAATGGACTGGTGGTAAAAATCTTCCTGAACAAAGTTAGGTTTGGAGTGACAAAGAAGACATACCTAATAGAGGCATCATATAAAAAAAAAAAAAATCATCTCTCATGATAGCAACAGAAGAGAGATCCTATCATTTAAAAACCAGAAAGCCAACCCTCCTTGGCTCCTCCCTCTACTACCACCATACTTGTCTAAGAAATTTCAACTCATTTAGATATGGGTAAAATGAAATACATATATATTTTCACATAGAATCCATGCAGAAAGACAAAGAGTGTAAATGAGCACCAAAAATCGCCTTCTTGGTGATGGGAGCTCACCAAGGTAGGGAAATGCTGTCATGAAATAGAACAAAATGGTGACAAAACATTCTACCATAAATTTTTAAAATACATTATAAAGCAATTAGAGCTATGAAGAAAGAGCACACGAAGAGGTGATAGACAGATATCAGGAGGAAATGATATAGGAATAAACAGACATCAGGGGGGAAAAAAAAGAAGAAGAAGAAAAGGAAAATCATCCAGATGTAAAGACAAAACCAGAACGTGAACAGGGAAAAGGAATGCTGTGGGGGGGTGCCTGGGTGGCGCAGTCGTTAAGCGTCTGCCTTTGGCTCAGGGCGTGATCCCGGTGCTCTGGGATCGAGCCCCACATCAGGCTCCCCCGCTGGGAGCCTGCTTCTTCCTCTCCCACTCCCCCTGCTTGTGTTCCCTCTCTTGCTGGCTGTCTCTCTGTCGAATAAATAAATAAAATCTTTAAAAAAAAAAAAAAAGGAATGCTGTGGGGAGCTCATTAAGAGACGTACAAGATGGAAATTGAAAAATAAACAAAATGAAACAAAATTTTTAAATGCAAATGATTACATAGAAAATAACATATAGTAGACAAGAAATAGTATTCTAACACAGGCATATTTGGAGTACCTGAAAGACAAAAATAACTGTATGCAACAGAACACACGTTTTAAGGGACAAGAAAATTTTCCTGGAATAAAAGAAGACTTAATCTATAAATTGAAAGTATGTCCTATGCATCAGTGAAAATTTATTCAGGTCAGTCAATACAAAAAAATATGCCAGTAAAGATATTATCATAATAAAGGACTTAACTAAAAAAAAAAAAAGAACTCTTTGGGAAGCCAGGCAAAACTTTCAAGCTACATATGTAAGAAAAGGAAACTTAAGCTGGCATCAGGCTTCTACCCAGCAAATTCAACACCACAAGACAAGGGAAGAAAGCCTACAAAGTACTTGAGGAAAGCATGAGTGAAGGAATTGATATACAGCCAAGGATCTTATATCCTTGAAAGTATGAGACACAGATTTTATCTTCAGCTTCTAGTTCATGAAGCATAAAGGCTGCTGACAGTTTTGAACATGTAATAAATCAGGGACTACTGTTTACACGAGCCCTTCCACTAGAGAGAAAACACCAGCCAACCAAAATGGTGGGCAAATCTTTGGCGAAAGGTGTGTAGTGAAACTGAATATATTAAAATATAAAACTAAGACAAAAACAAAGGTGGGATAAGAGGTCATAAAATGACCTAACAATGTAGGTATGATATAAAAAATAAAAGAAACGGGGTAAAGGAGAGGTAACATAAGCATACTGCTTGTCTCATCTCCACGTAATGAGAGTCCAAGTGTGTCATTCAAAGGTAAGACATCAATAATGGAAGAAGATGCATACTTCAAAATATGAAGCTGGGGCGCCTGGGTGGCTCAGCGGTTAAGCGTCTGCCTTCGGCTCAGGGCATGATCCCGGCGTTATGGGATCGAGCCCCACATCAGGCTCCTCCGCTATGAGCCTGCTTCTTCCTCTCCCACTCCCCCTGCTTGTGTTCCCTCTCTCGCTGGCTGTCTCTATTTCTGTCGAATAAATAAATAAAAAATCTTTTTAAAAAATAAAGAAAGAAAGAAAATATGAAGCTAAATGCTGCTCTTCTTGACTAAAAGTGGGCGATATAGGAGAGGGAGCGTGGCCAAAGCAAAATTATGTAAACCAGTGAAATTACCACTCATAGTATGGAAATAAGTGAATCCATTTTTTTAAAAAATTTAAAATAAAAAAGAACAGAAGAAGAGGCACCTGGGTGGCTCAGTCAGCTGAGCATCTGACTCTTGATTTCTGCTCAGGTCATGATCTCAAGGTCATGAGATTCAGCCCCGCACTGAGCTCCATGTTGGGAGTAGAACCTACTTAAAATTCTCTCTCCCTCTGTCTCTCCCCATGCTTGTGCTCTTGCTCACTCTCTCTCTATCTCTCAAAACAAAAACAAACAAACAGAAATCCCATAAAAAACAGAAGGAACTAAGGCCATTATTTTAAGATATATTTATAAACAAATATTTATTTATATTTAGAACAAAAAAATCCTAAATATCAGAAAAGTTACAAGTCTCGAAAGCAACTAAAACAAACTATATAGCGTAAGACCTTTGTATTATATAAAAATAAGCACACAGAATTCATATTGACTGTATCTGCCATATCAATAAATGAAATGAGCGTGACTCATCTTTTAAACAAAATGGATTTTCAGATTAGATCACATTGGAAAACCCAACTCTGTGCTATACACAACAGACACCCTCAAAACAGTATGAGTCAGGAATGAAAAAAGGAAGGATGGGAAAAGGTATTTTAAGAAAATGCAAATGGAAAGAAGCAGGAGTTAGGGTATTAATTTCAGGCAAAATGAGATTCAGATGAGAAAGCCCAAAGGTGGACATTTTATAAATTGATTATCAAATTCTCATGGAAAAACAAACAAGGATAGCCACGGAAATTTTGGAAAAAGCAAAGCAATAATGTAAGACCCGCCGTACCACGTACTCAAACAGGTGATGCTAAAGCATGTGGTAAAGCGTCCATAATTAAAACAGTGTGGCTCTGGTATATGACTGGACAAACCAGTATTACAGATAAGAAGGTCCAGAAATAGATACAAAAACACAGAGGAATTAGTAAACATTGAGGTGGCATCTCAAATCAGTGGAGTTAACATAGGTTATTTAACATAGGTGCTGGGACAACTAAGTTGCCTTGGGAATAGAATCAGGGGCCAGAAGAGGAGGAATAAAGGATAAACTGGTAGATCAAAGATTGAAATGTTACCAATTAAATCACTAGAAAACCACTTGGCAAAAAGTTGGGGGCAATTTTACTCATAACCTTGGAGTAGAGGAGGTCTTTAACTGTGATTTACAAATCTAAAAGCCCTAAAGAATTGATAAATGCGATGCTAAAAATAGACATAAAACAAATCTGCATTTTTTTTTTTAAAGAAGCAAAGTGAAAGGAAAAAAAACAACCTTCTGGGGTAACATCCTCAGCTAATATCACCCAGGCTAATGTCCCTAATGGATGAAGAGCTTTTCAAAGCAAAAAGAAAATTTTGATCCATTAGAAAAATGGGCAAATCACATGAACAAATAGTTCATAGGGAGAGAAATAAAACATCACTTAAACATACAAAAAGAAGCTGAATTTCCTTTGGAATAAGAGAAATGCAAAATATATATATATATTATCTGGAGATTACATTATTCCTCTATCATTTTGACAAAAATTACAAAATTCAGCAATACTGTCTGTGAGGCTGTGGGGGAACAGCATGCTTCTGCTTTGTTACTCGCAGTGCAAAGTGGTACAATTATTACAGAAGGGAATCTGGCAACACCTCCCCAAATTATACCGCAATCATGGTCTGAAAATGTATCCTTCAGAAATTGCTGGGCATATACAAAATGGTGTGTATACAATAGTGGGCACCATTCCGAAGGTTGACAAAAACGTAAGTTTAAGTTTATTATAAGGGCAGCCTAAATAAATTACGATAAATTGATTAAAAACTGAATACTGGCTGTTAAAGAATTGAGAAAGGTCCCCATGTTCTGATATGGAAAGACCTTTACGATACAAGAAATGGAAAGAGGCAAGTTTCAAAACAATGGATACGGTGTGCATCTGGTTATTCTCCTTTTATCCCTAACCAGATGTATAATTCACAGGCCATGCTTCTCTGCCTTGCTCTGTGCCTTAGAAGCTTGATCTGTGGGAATTGCATCAACAGGGCCCCCTTGCTGTCTCGTTTTCGGTGGGTTTGGCCAGTGGGAGCCACAGATGGGTGGGTGAGGGAAGAGAAGCCAGGGTGTTTCTTCCCCATTTCCTCTCTACCTTGCTACCCAACTTCTGGCAGGAGCTGCACCGAGCCTTCACTGTGACTCCGGCCAGCAAGGGAGGCCTCCTCCATGGCTCTCGCTCTCACATGGCTGGGGTAAACCTCTCTAATCCCTTTCCCCCTTCCGGTTTAAGGCCAGTAAAGGTTTCTGCCCCCTTAACACTACCATTCAACCTCTGTAAAAATTTTTCTCATTCAGTCGGTTCAGTTGAATTATCATAGTGGAATTCTGTTTCCTGCTGGGACTCTGATTTATGTAGCAGACTATCTTTTACATAAGAATGAAAGAGAAATAAATTGATTAGTGTTGGCTTGCATTTGCATAAAGAAATTTTGGAGGGAGACACAAGAACCCAATGTAAGCATTGACCTTTAGGGGGTGACTGGGGAAAAAAGTAGGAGCAAGATTATTCACTAAACATCTTTTGGTGGTCTTTAAATTGTTAAACCATGGGATTGCATTATCTTCTTTAAAAACATTAAAAAGAAGAATATATACAAGCTTCTGTGGGGTGATACACTAAACCAAGCTTGGTTGATTAAGGAAAAAGAATGAAACTGCTCTATCGATATTGATATAAAACAATCTCCCAAAATATACTAAGTGGAAAAAAGTGTAGAAAATGTGTAGAAAGTGTTTCTATTTGTGAAGAAGGAAGGAAGGAAATGAGGGTGAGAGGGAGAGAGAGGAAGGGGGCAGACTGACTATGCATATGAATGTAGGTATGCATAGAGTACCTTAATGGCACTCAAGAGGCTTGTAGCAGTGAATGCCTTAGAGAAAACAATCAGGAGTCTGGGGGATAGGCATGGGAAGACAAATTACTTTTTACCTTATACCTTTTTGTACTTTTTAATATTTTTTACCAAAAATGCATAAGTAGCACATGTTTGTTTTAGATAAGGAAGAAAATATGGATAAATTCATGAAATTACCAATAATCCTGGCAACTTTCTCTTTTTGCTACCCTAAATTTTTTCCTTCTTTTATAATGATCATGGACAGGCTAAGGATATTTTCTACGTTACAACTTTTGACAAGGCAATTTCACTTTCAGTAATTTATTATAAGAAAATAATCCAGGATGTGTGCAACGATTTGTTTATAAGATGTTCATGGCAGTATTTTTTATAATAGTGAAAAATTGATAACAACCTACGTGTCAGAAGTAGGGTGTAAATTTTACTGAATTATGATACATCCTAACAAAGGTATAGCCTGGTGCTATTTAAAACAATGTTGCAGAAGACTACTGATTGCTCTGGAAATATGTTGGTGCTCTACTATTTAATATAAAATCAGGCTACAAAATACAACACGATTCAAGAATATTTGTTTATAAATTTCACAAAATTAATTCAGACTCCATCAGGCATTCTACTAGTTGTTAGGGACACAATCAATAAGATAGAGGTTTGCCCCTCCCATTTTGGTCAAGGACACAAAGAAGTAAACCTATAATGACTAGTGACTATATAGTATAAGACTTGTTGATAGGGGCCGTAGAGAAGCAAAACAAAGCTAACTAAGCCCAAATCATAACAGACAGAGGGCACAGCGAGTTAGAGCCTGATGGATAGGGAATGATACTCAGAGGTGCTTCCTTTGAAGAAAGTGATTGTATCTGTTAACTATTGCTGCGTAAGAAACCACTCCAAAATTCTGTGGCTTAAAATAACTGTGATTTAATTTTCCATGGGTTGACAATCCCAGCAGTCCTTCTGCTCATCTATCCTGAAATCATTCACTTGACAATGGTAATCCAAGTTCCCTACTGAAAGATCCAAGATGGCCACACTGATATATCTGACAAAGGATGCTGGCTATTGACTGGGGTGCCTCAGGTCTCCACATGGCCCCTCATCCTCCTGTAGGTTAGACCAGGCTTCACAGAATGGTAGTTTTAGTATTCCAAGAGGTTGAAAGCAGAAGTTAAAAAGCCTGCAACTCCTATTCTCTGTAGCTCACATAACATCACTTCTGCCACATGCTATTGTTCAAAGTAAGCCACAAAATCAGCCAAGAGTCAAGGGATTGGAGATATAGACACTACCTCTTGATGGGAGGGAGAGCAGTATTACATTCCAAAGATTATGGACAGAGGCTTGATTCACCATTACTGTAATAATCTTCCACAGTGATGTGAATGAAAAATGAAAGACGGTAGGAAAGAACTCCAGAGAAGAAACCAGCTATCAAAGATCCACAATGTGAGAGAAAATGCATGTCCAAGGAACATTCAGTTCAATGGAGATTGAGCCTAAAACTGATGAAAAGAGGGAAATCAGGGAAAAAAATGATAAAGGAAGTTATTTCAAAAATTAGACAAGCAGAATGAAATACAAGGTAGCCTGATTAAAATGAGTATTTTTTAATGGCAGAAGAGTTAGTTGTCAATGAGAATGAGAAGGAAAACTCTGAAATTTAGAAGGAATCCAGAAAAGGGATGGGGCACAACAGTCAAGGAGTTGGTCACTGTGTCACACACAGCTGAACAATCAAGATCAGGAGAGGAATCCAAGGAAGTGGTCTTTGGACCTATATACTAGATCGCCACGTCTATAACCTGACCTATTTATGACCCTGCATATCAAGAGTAGAAACCTCTGAGTGATAGAATCATGGGTATTTTTATCTTCTAATTTTATTTTCATGCACTTTTTTCAACCTTTGAAAAATAACCCATAATAATATCACTGACAGATAATCACCACTTAAAAAATCACATATTTAGGGATGCCTGGGTGGCTCAGTCGGTTTAGCGTCTGCCTTTGGCTCAGGTTATGATCCCAGGGTCTTGGGATCGAGCCTGCATCGGGCTCCTTGCTCGGAGGGGAGCCTGCTTCTCCCTCTGCCTGCCACTCCCCCTGCTTGTGCCCTGTCTCTCTCTCTCTGACAAATAAATAAATAAAATTTTTTTAAAAATTACATATTTAGTAATACATATACACATATTTTCATCATAAAAATTCTATAGAATTTTACATCATTGTAATATATCAGTGTAACTTAATGAGTGTCTTAGTGTCTAAAAGTAGACTCACTCTATCAAAGAGTATGTGAAACTTACTTCCAGCAAAGTTCAGCCAATTTACACTCTTAGAAGCAATAATACATGAATAACTACTTTCCTAATCTTTCTCAATACTGAAAACCGTCTCCATACTTTCTCAATACTTTAAAACAGTCTTAGTTAACATGAAAGGCTGAAAATGTAATATTATGTTGTTTTAATATCTCTATGCTTTTGGTCTTAGTGAAGCTTCATTTTTTCCATGTTTATTGGTTATTAAGATATTTCTTTAGAAAAATCCCTGTTTGTACTTTTGCCCATTTTACTATGAAAATGTTATTGATATGAAGGCATAGTTCATATATTAGCCCTATGTCACGAGTATCATGTGTTTGTTGAAACAAATCTCTTCAATCTATTTTAGGAAATAGGGAATTTGTAGCTAGGAAAAGGGATAATGTCATAGAATGCAAAACCAGAAAGTAGAACAAGGCGTCCCAAGGACTAACTGGAAAGTTGTCAGGTGGTTCTTGCTTTCTAGACTGTACTACCTCTCTCTTCATATCTGTCCCTTTCTTCTTTTCATAGATTAGTTTGCTTGACAAGCCTTCCTTTATATATTCATGGAGTTATGCATTCAGGAGACTGGTTGGTTGCAGTAGTGCCAACTCTGAGCCCTATCCTACAAGAAAGTAGAGCATGAATGTTCTCTGGCATGTAGTATAATCAGCTCCGTTATCTGCATTTCCACATTCAAATACGTGAGGCTGAGAACTCGGCTCCTAAACCGTTTTGCTTTGAGCTAGATGCACATCCCCTGTCAGATCAGACATGACTAGGGAATTTGAGGGGTCAGGGGAAGAACTTCATATGGTCTCTGCCTATTTGTTTTCTTTTCAGAGAAGACGATGTGGGCAGCCACACCAATCAACTGATAAACATCCTATATACCATCTGTTTCTCACATATGCTGCAAATATGTTTCTTAGTCCACTTTAATTTACTTTACATTCTAGTGTTTTTGACAATAGAGAGTGAAAGTTTCGTTGTGGTCATGCCTATCAATCTTCTCTTTAGCCAATCAAAATTCATTATTTTCACACATTTAGCTAGTTATACCATTACATTTTTGAAAAATGCATCTGTTCCCCACTGACTTGAAATGACAGTTTTTCATGTGTGAATATTTTTAGATATTTGCATCTTTGTTCTATTCTATTCATGGATGTGACTCTTCTACAGCTAGCTGTGCAAGTGTTCCCACCTTATTACTCTGTCAATATCTTCTTAACTATCTTCAACCATTTTTTTCCAGATGAATTTCACAACATGGTCACTATAAGCACATATTTGTTTCATTGGAAGTAACAATTACTCCAATTCTTAAGAAAAATCAGATCCTGTTGAACATACTGAAACTCATCCTGTATGTTGGTTTCAAACTTAATCCCTTCCTAAGATATTGTCAAGGGTAATTTTAAATATATATCATTTTCTCCCAAAGCATCAAAGCCCACATGAGCTGTGGTTCCACTATTCAAAAGTATATATTTTTAAACTCTAGAATCACAATCATTGGAAAAGATGTTCATAAGTTAACAGGAATGCAATGAGTGAAACAGCAAAGAAACAACAGGCTATGTCTCTCAACTCAAACTCCTGGCACTGGATAAAATAAATAGCAATATTCCAATTGTTACTCTCTCTCTTTTTGCTTTACATATAGAGCTGAATTCACATGATTTTAAAACTAATTTGATAAGACTCTCTTCCGTATTGGTTATTCTTTCATCTAGTCTTATTGCACTTGCTGAAATTTGCAGAATAATATCAAAGAATAAGGCGCCTAGTGGACATCCTTCTACTGTCTGCAGAGGCAGTTTTGATGTGAGTGAAATTATCTGTACACTTGCAAAGTGAACTGGAGAAGAGAGACAGGGACAGAAGCAGTATACTTGGAAAGGCAAATGGATTCAGGTCTTAATATGACACCAACTGTATGATCGTTGGAAAGTCACTCTTGATATTAGCTTCCATTGTTCTCTCCACCTCTCCCCTAGGGATGCCCATCTACCAGTTTTCTCCTAACTCACCCAGCCTCATCACTGAACACTCCACGCAGGAGTCCTTTCCTCCAGAAATGTAATTCCTCCAACCATACCAGGAGCTCCTCTTCTGTGCTCCACTGGCCTTCAAGGGTCAGTGATCTTGGCTCATTAGTCTCCATATCTCAGAACCTAGTATAATATAGTACCTCCTTAAATGTCATTTGTTAATTCATTTATTAAGTAAGGGAGTTGTCTTTTGTAACTTTTAAAGTCCCTTACTGTTCTCAAATTCCAAATCACAATATCATAGAGACATCGTAGAGATAATTTAGGTTTTAGAATCAGAAATAGCCAGCCAAAACTTGATACTCAGATAACTTCTTCAGCTTTTCACATAATCTATTTAAAGATATTCCTTAACCACATGATGAGAGAGAGAGAGAGAATGTTAACCTGATCAAAAGACATGGGTTCAGGTCCAAATTCCACTATTTCCCACTTATATGACATTGGATAACTCATTTAACTCCTACTGATCCTCAACTTCTGTATCTTCAAATCAGTATCCTTTCTGCCCTATAGGCTTGTTGTGAGGGGCAGTTGAGAGAATACAGTGAAAGAACTTTCACTAAGACTGTAAAGTGTTCTTCAAATATAATGCCAAATTACCCCAATGTTTACAGCAGCATTATCAACAATATTCAAACTATGGAGAGAGCCCAAATGTCCATTGACTGATGAATGGATAAAGACAATGTGGTACACACACACACACACACACACACACACACACATACACACAGGAATATTACTCAGCCATCAAAAAGAATGAAATCTTGCCATTCGCAACAACATGGATGGAGCAAGAGTGTATTAAGCTAAGTGAAATAAGTCAGAGAAAGACAAATACGATATGATCTCACTCATATGTGGAATCTAAGAAAGAAAACAGATAAACATATCAGAAGGGCAAAAGAAAAAAAAAAAAAAAGAGGGAAATAAGCCATACGAGACTCTAAACAACAGAGAACAAAATGAGGGTTGATGAGGGAGGTGGGCAAGGGATGGGCTAGATGACTGAAGGGCATCAAGGAGGGCACTTGTTATCATGAGCACTGGGTGTTGCATGTAAGTGATGAATCACTGAATTCTACTCCAGAAACCAATATTGCACTGTATGTTAACTACCTAAAATTTAAATAAAAAAACAAACAAAAACAAAAACAAACAAAATATAATGCAGGACTAAGGCTCAATTAAAGTGTAACATTATTATTGATACTATGTCTATTATTCCTAAATATGCTTAAAAATAGAATATAACATCATTTATTCTCATTTTATTATAGCTACTTATTAAAAATATCTTATTATGGAGTAGCGAGCAGAAAGTCACCCTGCCCATGCTAAATCTCAATTTCAACAAAGATTTTGCAGTTGTTTTTAATACGACCTTGGCCTTTTTAACTACTTTGAAAGAGAAAGCAGTCAGAATGACACTTTTCATATTTATTCCACAATAGTATATTGCTCCCAAAATACAATTCATCTTTATTTTATGAGTTGTTTCTTTTTTAAAACTAAAAAAAATATAATTAAGTCTTAGTTAAGTAATTGAACAGAAAAAAATCCAAAAGAAAAAATTTCCAATTCTTTTCTTTTTGCTTTTGCTTGAGACAACCAGCTTGGCTTTATGAAATGCACAGGTGACCCATTTATTGAGCAGGATGGATATGATAGAACAAAAAAGAAAAAAACACTTTTTTTTTTTTTTTCACAATTGCCCTTCAGGCAAGCTAGACCAGATCTCCTTTCCCAGCCACTGAAGAAAATTCTCTTGAGCCAATTTCTTAGCTTTTTCTGTCACTATCAGGATTTGGGGAAGTCTCCTTTTCACGTTCTAAAAAGTTCAGTCAGATATAAGTCGAATGTACTCATCTGACATCCTAAGGGTCGCCCACAGAAACGTGCAGGAAAGAAGGGGTCAACTCTTCTCCCTCCCTGTTCAAACTCACCAGCTGCTCATGCTGGCTGCTTCTTCTAGTTATCTATTGCTGTGTAACAAATTATCCCAAATTTAGAGGCTTAATGTTTGTTTTGCTTACAAATATGCCACCTCTCCCCTGCCCCCCTCCCACCCCCACTGTGGCACCACCTAAGACAACTCAAAGGCTGGGCAATGACTTGAAAACTGAAAGCTAGAATGATCTGGAGGCTTCTTCACTCAGACATCTGGAGGTTGATACTGGCTGTTGGCTGGGGCCAAAGCTGGCCTATAGCATGTGTCTGCTTGGCTTTCTCACAGCATGGTGGCTGGGTTCCAAGAGCAAGTATCTTCAGGAACGGAAGCGGAAGCTGTCAGTTTCTAAAGGCTTAGCCCAGAAACTGGAGCAGCGTCACTTCTACCATATTAATATCAAACAGCTTCAGTGTCCGGATTCAAGAAAGGGAACAGAGATCCCAGCTTCTGAGAGGAAGTGTATCAGAGAATGTTGGGTCACGTTTTAAAACTGGCACACTGTGCCACACTCCTCCAGAGTCAAGGCAGGAAAAGTAAGGGGCAAAATATAATTTATTCTCAGTGGCTTCTTTGTGACAGATGCCCTGATGCTAATTCTCTGTCTGATGGGTTCTCAGAGCTCCTTCCCATTAGGAATCCCCCCCTGTCCCTCTGCCTGGACCAAATGATATCCTCTCCAGCTGATCCCCTATGACATCCCTTCAGTCCATCTATCCAATGTTACAGCACACAAGGCCTCTTTCTGCTGGGCTTGCCAAACTCCCATAGGAAAGCAAACTTCTTGGGCAGGTCATTTCTGAAAGTCCAGAAAATCCTTCCATGGTCTACTCTGGCCCCATACTGTTACCTACCAAACTCTGGAAACACAGACCACTCTCTCTGAGCATCAGACCTTCACCTTTACATGTTTTTTAAAGTGAAAGGTAAATGCTGATCTTTTCCCCCACCTCTCTCTAAACTCCAGGAGATGGTTCTAACATTCTCCCAAGAACACACTCAGCACACCTTGCTCTGAGCCCAGAGTGGTGCTAGACCCCTGAGTATCAGCAGCTCAGCCACATTCAGCCCAGAGGGTGATGGGGTGAGTAGAGATGTTAGCATCTTCCCCAGTGTGTGTGCCCACAGGCCAGCACCCTCTCCTCCCACTTCATGAGTGGTTGTCCTGAAGGCTTCTCTTTGGGTCTGAGGCAGGGGAAAGGGAAATGCAGCATTCTCAAAATTTGTTCCAAAGAAATCTTTATCCTGCCTCTCAATGAACCGTTGGTATTCTCCTGTATGCCCTGGAGTCAGGGAAGGTTTGCTGCCACCTCTCATACACAGCCCTTCTTTTCAGAATGTGGGAAACTTATTTCCTATGGCACCTAGTTTGGGGTCCCAGCCTTCATAGCTCTCAAGCTGTAGAAATAGTTCCTTAAACCTCTTGTTCCATGAGTATCAACAATTACAACAACAAAAATGTAACCATCATGGGCATAAAGGACTTGTAGAGAAATAATCACAAAGCAATTTTCTTCCCCAGGTTTTATTCAGATAGAATTAACATATAACATGGCATTAATTTAAGGTGTACTACATAACAATTATATATGGTATATATACAGCATATATACATATATATGTATAATATGTGTATGTGGATATATATATATATATATTAAAGTATATATATATTTAATATATATATTAAAATGATTACCACATAAGTTAACAGCCATCACCTCACATAGTTATAATTTTTTTTGTGATAACTTTTAAAATCTACTCTCAGCAACTTCGTAATGTATAATATAGTATTGTTAATTATAACAAAAGTTTTTTTCTCTCCTATGTTCCCTTGAAAAGTATTCCATGGGGTCCTGGTCTTCCCTTGGCCCTGGATAAAAATTCAAGCCATCTCATGACTTTTTTTTCTTTAGAAATGGAAGACCCTCAAATCTGTAATTAATGGATCTGTCACAGACAACCAAAAGTATTGCTTCCTTTTCCCAACTTAACTGTGCAGCATTGGGGGAAGGGGAGGTGGCACTTGGCTGACTCTTTTTCCTGTGTTTTTACCTCACTTTTCTTTCTTCTGACCCCTCCAGATCATAAAGAACAGAAACATGGCAGTAAATTTTTTACTTGGAAAAAGTTGTCTAGAGGTAGCATTGTGCCCTCTTAGCCTCATACATGTTGAAATCTGACTTTTTCTGATAGGCAGAGTTACCAGGTAAATTACAGGACACCCAGTTGGATTTCAGCTTCAGGAAAACATTCATTGTTTATCTGAAATTCAAGTTTAACCCGGTAGCCTGTATTTATTTTTGTCTCTTTATTCGCTAAATCTATTGATGCTTCAGTGGATACAGTCCTTACGGGGGTTTCTCTAAGGCATTCCTATGCCTCAGTCACTAGGTTTCTCTTACCCAGCATTCCCTTGCTAAGAGTGGTTGCCTCTGTATTCCAGCTGGTCTCTTCCTCTTCCCAAAGACCTTCCTCTGTCCCGTGTTCCACTCACCCCAACAGGAGGCCCTCCTGGGTAGGATCTATGCTGGCTCTCTACACTTGGGACCTCATCAGGCCCAGCAAAACGCATGAGCAGGAGGTCCACTCCGAGGAGAGTAAGCGCTCCTTGATCTGCTAACATGGCAGTCACTCCTTTTGGCCTAAAGCCAATGGGACACATATAAAGTTCTCCAAGTGGTCCCCTGGGAAGCCCATTTTCCTGGCCTTGAGGTTAGGAACATGCAACCTCCACCTTAAATTCTGAGACACTTGAAGACACACACACACACACACACACACACACACACACACTCTTCAGCCTGGGCTCAGGAAAATATAAATGATAGCTAAAGTCATCCATTAACAATACATAATGCACACTTGTGAATAATCAAAACCTAAATAATACTTGTTTGCAAAGCTACATTTTACTTCAACCGGTTATAGAAGCACAGAACAGAAGAATCGACAAGCTAGGTTTTTATTCCAATTTATTTAATGAGCTTAAAAAAAAAAAGATCTCTGAATGTAAATTAGTAGTGAGATGTCTGATTAAACTGGATCAGTGACAGCATTTAGCTGGCATGTGGGTCCACCCTGCCTGCTTCGATGCATTTTCTTGGCAGGAGCCTTGGGAGAGGTTGGGCTGTTGACAAGATAGAATTTGTGTACTTCAAATGTCTGCACATCTACTCTATGTGGTCACACTTTTGTAACTGCAGCAAAGTGAGGCTGTGAGATATCACTATCTTTAATTCCAGCCTACATGCTTCATAAAAGGCAACTTTATACAAAGAACTGGAAAGCATACTCACAAAACCAAAATCTAATCAGAGAGAGAAAATTCAAGACATTCTTTCTGCTTCAAGCCTATATAGGGTGCAATGCAGAAGGTCAGTGTTTCTTTTATGTTCTTTTCCATTTTAATAATGATGCCCAGAGTTGCTGGAAAATAACAGGAATGCTTATGGAGGTCTTTGTGCTTGTTGCCAAGAGACTAGAACTTCAACCTACCGGGCTGCAAAATAACATCTTAAGAACAGAGCTTGGCCTATCCAAACCCAAGGCATAATGGCACAAATAGAAGCCCCTCTTCATCCTTAGTCTATTTGCCTTCCTGGGGCCCACATATGCCCTTCTAATGGCAATCCCCCCGAGACTCCACCTCTTCTAAGTGCCCAGGGCTCATAACCCAAGAACTATTAGCCTGCCTCATTGTGCCTCCCTGACCTAATTAAAACCTACACTTTCAACATTTCATTGCAGGCAGGCACCACTGCAAGAATGCCTAAGCTCAGTGAAGGTAAATGACAATCACATCTTGCTTTACTCTCACTTTTTGTCCCAAGATACCTTTTTTATTTTCGTAACTTCTTTGATATTTTGAAACTTTGGAGCAGAGGGATTCACCATTACCCCTTAAGTCACTCAGCATTCCTGATCATTACCCCTGTTCACACTAGTGGCCGATGGTCTCTCGAGTACACAGGGGTGCCCACACCCACGGGACGGTGACCTCCCCACATTAGCGTTGTGAAAATATAAACTGTGGCACGTTCAACTTTTCAAGAGTTTCTCTGAGCAGTGCCAAATCAAAAGTGATTAGGAGCGCTCTACCATAGGAGCGAGGGGAGAGGGTTTTACAGAGAAGACACACAAGCAAAGCAAGGAAATTATTTGTGGGGTTTGGACTTAAGCAGCTGCCTTATTTGGGAAAGCCTAGTTGGCTGTTTGGGACTGTTTGTTAAGTTTCATTTCCTGGGATATGAGCGCACTGACCCTGGCTCAGGTTTTAGTTTGCTCAGAAGGCTTTCAAGGCACTGGAGCCACCCCAGTCTAATGGCCTCTTGTTTGATTATATTAACAGTTTCATCACATTTTTTTTTCTTTTAGTAAACAATTCATTGCAGTTAAATGTATCAAGCACTTTTTCTTTTAAAGTAAACATGATGGGGCGCCTGGGTGGCTCAGTCGGTTGAGCATCCAGCTCTTGGTTTCAGCTCAGGTCATGATCTCAGGGTCGTGAGATGGAGCCCCATGTCAGGCTCTGCGCTCTCAGAGAGTCTCTCTCCCTCTCCTCTCTCTCCACCCATCCCCCAACTCACACATGCACTCTTTCTCTCTCTCTATCTCTAAAATAAATATTAAAAAATAAAATAAACATGAACCTAGTCTTTGAAAAAATACACTGGATTATCAGCGTAGGGACTGCATGGGCTGGAGGTGTGGGGTGATTCTCATGGCTGCTACAATTCCACTATCAATATCGTCAGGCGTTTGTCCCTGAATGGGACACTCTGGTCTGTCTGATTTGGGTCCCATGCAGACTCTGCCCTCAGAAATGATTTTCTTCTCCCTTCATCAGAAACAGCCTTGTGTGCTGAACAGATGGGGGAAACGGTAACTGTGATACCAAAACATATGGGTCTTAGAACAGATAGGAGTCGTCATTCCAGATATTAGTACAGTTTCTTTCCGGTTTTCGTGAAAGTGACACACATGAATGTCAACAGACAAAAATAACAGATAGCATTTTCAATCATCTCAAAACCTTCTTGGCTAAAATCAAAATTATAAACCAGTTGGCTTCCATTCCTAAAGTAAGCTATGCCGTCTGTATTGCTAATTTGGTGAGGGGGCAAGAGAAATTAAGTCGGGCCTAATAGAAACCAGATTCTTCATTCATTCATTCAACAAATATATACTGAGCACTGAATGCATGCCAAATGCTGATGGATTTGTGAAATAAAACAATAAACAGTTTATTGTCCTTGTTCTGAAGGAGCTAATGATCTAATGAAGGGAAATATATATATATACAAGTAAAAAGACAGATAGAGACATAGTTCGATCGATCGATCAATCGATCGATAGATGATAGTGAGAGAAAATTCCTGTGCCCTGTATTAAATGCCAAGATAAAGAAGAGCAGAAGATGCCACGGGAACCTATAGAAAGACCACTAATCCGAACCCGAAGTGGGTCATCTGGCAAGACAGCTGAGAAGTGGTCTCAAAGCTGAAACATGAATTAACATGCATCAATTAGCCTGACAAAGAGCAAGTGGAGCGGGAGGTGGTAGAGAGGAGAAGACCTCATGCCTGTCAATGATGTGGAAAAGAAAAGGAGACAGAGACAGTGATACTGACTTTGACATAGACTGCCAGAACAGAACCTTGGATAAAAAAGAATGGAATAAACTCTATCACTGGCACTTGTTAACCAAAAATCTATTAATCAGAATTTAGTATTACCACCAGGTCCTGATCTAAACTGAAAGAAATGAGTTGGAACAGATCACCTCTGAATTACATAATACATTCTACAAATCTATTTGACATACAAGAACACCAGTGTGAGATACCTAAAATAGATTTTATACATTCACATACAAACACGATTACACATACCGTCCACACATGCATTTATAGAGAAATATATAGAAATGTGAAATATATAGAATATATATATATGTATTTAGTATCTAAATAATATAACGAAAATGTTTCATACCTTGAAGTATTTCTTTAATCCCACAGAACATTGAAAATTGTTACTTTCCAAAGAAAACACTTCTGAGAGCAACTGTGCACACACCAGTAGGCAAGCTGTTAATTAGACTAAGAGTGATTTCAGGATCACTTTTTCAAGGATATTTAATGAAAGGTGAAGACAATATAAAGGTAGAAAATATGTAGCCCTACTAAGACTACGCAAATACCCTTGGAGAACATTTCCACGCACTTATAACTTTCACAGATGCCCTGCAAAGTCAGAGCTGATATTCTCCTAGTAGATCTTCCATAATGAAGGGCTGTAGAGATTGATCATAACTTGGAATTCTCCTGCTTCATCCCAAACTCTTGTTCAAACCATCTGTGGCTGAACATGAAACAGTAATAATAATTCTATTTTTTCAAAAATGAGCTTTTAAGGCAAAACCAATAGCTTATCTGACAGAGATGAGGCTGGGAAGAAAGCGTCCTGCAATCAACCTCTTCTCTCCCGGAGAAAGAAGTGTTTTCAAAAGATTGAGAGGAATCCTTACGAAAGAGTCATACACTTAGAGAAACAAGTGCGTGTGGAAAGCACCTTTCACCTACCTCTCTTTTCATGCAAACAGAAGCATTTTCAAATATGTATGTGGATTCATAAGGAAAGTGTCATCCATTGATTTCATTCAGGGAGACCAGTCTCTACACAAAAGACCTCAATCTAGCTTCTTGATTCACCAAAGTTTAAGGTGTTTGAAAAGTATGTGTGGAAGCATCCTGAAAGGGCCAAATGCTGAGCTTAGTGAAGCACACTTGTGTAGAAACTACACATCCACCAAACTCCTGATCCATGGTGGGGGGGGGGGGCATATTCAAACGTATGTGTTGAACCCCAAGGAAAATGCCATCTCCATATTCAGAAGCAAAACTGCAGAGAACACATCGTTCAAGTAGTATCTTCCCACAGGAAGATTAAAGCATGTTTGGATATGCATGCAGGATTATCAATAGCCATATACTTCACTAGAAAAGTCACACTGCCTAGAAGACAACATTCAAACACAACTATCTTTGAAGCAGATACAGGCGCCTTGCAACCTATGCGGAAAAGCAGAAGGAAAGTGCCACATACCTAAAGAAGTGAAACATACCGTCCTGGAAAGCATCCATCAACCAACACTTTGTTTCAAGGACATAGGCGCAGATTCTAAAGTCTGTGTGGGGGACACCTGGGTGGCTCAACTAGTTAACCACTGCCTTCAGCTCAGGTCTCGATCCCAGGGACCTGGGATCGAGTCCCGTGATGGGGGTCCTTGCCCAGTGGGGAACCTGCTTCTCCCTCTCCCTCTGCCTGATACTCTGCCTGCTTGTGCTCACATTCTCTCTCTTTCTCTGTCAAACAAATAAATAAAATCTTTAAAAAACATAAATAAAAGAAAAGAAAAAAAAGAAAAAAACAATAACTGAGAATATAAGAATACACACACACACACACACACACAACTGGTTCAGAAAGAGGAAAGGGTCTAAGTCTATTCATGAATCCAGGTTTGAGAAAACCTACTAAAAATTTAGCGGCAAATAAATTAGTGAATACTTTTACTATGTTCTAAATACTCTTCATACAAATGACAAGCAAGGAGAGACCTCAATTATTTTTAGTGCTGGATAATATTCCATTGTCTGGATGTCGCACAGTTTATCCATTTGCCTACTGAAGGACATCTTAGTTGCCTCCAGGTTGTGACAATTGTGAAGAAAGCTGCTAATAAGCACCCATGTGCAGATTCTTGGGTGAACATAAGTTTTCAATTCATCTGAGTAAATACCAAAGAGCACAAAACAAACAAACAAACAAAACAAAGAGCACAACTGTTGTATCCTATGATAAGAGTATGTTTAGTTTTGTAAGAAACTGCCAAACTACCTTCCAAACTGGCTGTACCATTTTACATCCCCAGAGCAACGAGTGGCAGTTCTCACCTCAAATCCTCACCAGCATTTAGTGTTTTCAAGTGTTATGGATATTGGTAATTCCAATAAGTGCATAGTGGTACCTTATTTTGCTATTTTAATTTGTAGTTCCTTAATGACATATGGTATGGAACATCTCATATGCTTATTTGCCATCCATATATCTTTTTTAGTGAGGAGTCTGTTCAGGTGATTTTCCCACTTTTTAATTAGGTTGTTTGTTTTCTTATTTTTGCATTTGAAGGGTTTTTGGGGGGCAGTTGTATATTTTGGGTAATAGCCCATTATAAAAACATGGATTTCGTAAATATTTTCTCCCAACCTGTGGCTTATATTCTCAACCTGTGGCTTATATTCTCATTCTCTTACCACAGTCTTTCACAGCACAGGAGTTTTTAATTTTAATGAAGTTCAGCTTACGAACTATTCCTTTCATGAATCATACCTTTGGTGTTGTACTTCAAAAGTCATCACCATACTTAAGGCCAGCTGTATTTTCTAGGAGATGCATGCTTCTGTATTTTACATGTAGATCTATGATCCATTTTGAGTTAATTTTAGTGAAGACCGTAAAGGCTGTTTAGATTTTTTTTTTTTTTTTGCATAGGGATATCCAAATATTCCTGCATCATTGTTGAAAAAGACTACCTTTGCTCCATTGTATTGCCTTTGCTTCTTTGTCAAAGATCAGCTCGCTGTATTTATGTGGATTTATTCTTGAGCTCTCTATTCTGTTCCACTGATCTGTCCTTTCACCAAGCCCACACTGTCTGGATCACTGTAGCTTTATAGTAAGTCTCGAGGTGGGTAGTGTCCATCCTCTGACACTGTAAGGACCCAGGAAAGCTCCGGGAACTGAAACTCACTAAAGTGTAGGCCCTCCACAGCTGGGTTCCCCTGCAGTTTTTAATTCTCAGCATTGTCCTCTCTGAGCCCCCAACAATTTGCCAAATACGTTTGAGATTTTCCTGCCCCGGCATCAATTCCTATGGAGGTTTCTTTCTATCCGGTAAATTGTGATTATCTGTATTCATCTGTCAGTCTCTCCACTTTGGGGAGCATTGGTTTACCCCGTGATCTCACTCCTTGACAGAACTAAGAAGAGTTGTTGATTTTCCTGTTTGTTCAGCTTTTTCCTTATTGTGACTTCAGCATGGCAACTGCTAAGCACTTTGCATGCCAGACCTGAAACCGGAAGTCTGTCATTATGCTTAATCTCAATTCTTAGTGATCTCAGCCAGAGATGGTAGACTTAAAGAGCCGATGTGGCTCTGAGCACATTCAAATGGGCAGCTACCATGAATACTATCATTACAGCTGGCAGAAAGTAACCAATTTCTGGAAATTGTCTTAAAATTCTAGACCTACTTCAGTGGCAACAAATTTTACAGTAAACTTCTCCTGAGTTTGTGCATCCTCTTTCTCTGCCCAACCTTTGCTGCTGCTTCTCTTTTTTTAAAATCGGTCACTACCACTTTGTTGGATACTTTTCCCTGAGGCACCCCTTTGCTCATAGCCCTGACACCCACACTGAACTGTGCTGTCAGAGCTGATGTGCAGTTTCCTACAGAGCAGAAGAATATCCAAGTACTTTGGGGATCTTAAAGTGTAGGCCCCTTTATGACTGGTGAGACCCTCTACCCTTATAGATTCAATGAGGTCTCTCCTAATGTCTTCTAGTACTAGATCTAGAACGGTGGTAAAGAACACAAACTCTGGAGCCGGACTGCTGGAGTTCCAGTCCCTGCTCTACCATTACCAGCAATTTGGGCAAGTGCTTCAGTCTCTTTATACCTCAGCTACTTGGAAATGATATTACATATGTCATAGGTTTTGTTAAAATTAAATAAGTTAAGGTATAGAAAGCTCCTAGAACAGTGCCTGGCACATAGTAAGTATTACGTAGTGTTAACTCTGATGAGACCTTTTCAATAAATCATGCCACAAGCATGAAACTCTCGTGGATTGGGAAGGAGTTGAAGTAATGCCCATGATGTTGATCCGTTAACCCTAAGGGTGGCCAGCAGGGACCCAGGCCAATCATCTCTGGCCAAAAGCAATCAGGTATGCCATTCAAATAACTTTAAATTTCTCTGTGTATAAGATGTGAAAGCGAGTTGGGAAGCACTACCTTTTTCTGTTTCCCACAAGGGTAGTGTACAATATTATAGGCCCATAATATCTTCTCTATTTTATTTCTTTTTACTGTAAAGAAAATAACCTGGGAAATAGCCCCTGACTTTTTCATCCTAACATACTATTAACAGAGAGTCTGTGCTGATTACCCAACCATAGCTTTAAAAAGCTGAATAATTTTACACTGAACTTGTTGCTTCCTTAGGGTTTGGATTTTTATGTGGGAATGGCACTGAAATTAATCATGGGTCTTTTTGGCCAAACTCTGGAGAATTCACATTTATTCCAGAAAATTCTTCTGCCTCCTGCTAAGACAGCATGTATCTGGTAAGTGCTGCTGTGAGTCAGTTAGGGATTATCTACACTGACCCCTTTAAGAACCACACACTTTGGATGTCTTGAGCTGAAAGTTGACTTCCTGGGTCCTAGGTGAAGTTCGAGAGCTCTGGTTAAGTGCTCTGATCTGGTGGGAATTGCTCATACTCTCCACTCAGAATAACTGTGGCACCACATTACGTGACAGCATAAATGTACCATGATATTCTCATGTTGCTTTGCAATTTCCCTTAATATCAGAGACTTATAAATACATAGGAGAGCTTTATCAGTTTGAAATTATTTGAGTAATTTATCCCTCATGTCTCTTAGAAGGAAACAAATTCTAAGCTTTCTTCAACTTCGGGTTGTTTTAATTACATGTAAACACCACACACATGTGTGCACATATACAGTATCACTGGGACTTTGCAGTTCTATTAAATTATTTTTACGCAGATGTTTTTCTAGTTTATGAGCAATTACACCAGATAATAATGGAACTGTTCCTACTTGTAAATAGTCTGAGAACATGATCGATACCATCATGCTGTTTAATTATGGTTATTGTCATTTTGAAAAAGTGAGGGAAAGGAGACATCCATTAAGGGGAACAGAGGAGTGGAATAAGTGCCTTCTAAATTTTGTTACTGCTGTTGTTACTTATCCATAGGAAGAATATACTTAAAATTTCCAGAGTTACTCAATAAACATGAAATAAATTCCAGATTTTTTTTAAAAGAAAGTATTATATAAGGTAGATAATTCGAAGCCAGCTCAGCCTAACTCCACTGAAAATGCTTTTAGACCTGCTTTGGTCCCCATTTTGTGGCCTTTCCAGATCTCAATGCCCTTTTTCAGCATCTCAATGTAATATAAGAGTGTGCATTAAATGGAACTTGGGCCCCATCTAGAATAGAAAAGAATAAGGTCTTCCTGATTTTAAGATTCTGTAAATCTTAACACATTAGGTTGGCTAACATATTCATCAGGAAGGAAAACCATCAAGGAAATACTTTCGGTCTCTTTTTAAGACTTTGTCTACATAATGACACAAAAATACATCAAAACTTTTTACAGGATACAATCTTTATTCTAGAGCTTGTATTGGACGTGGAAATATTTTATCTTCGGCTTGGCCTACTCCACAAACTTCAATATTTTTTAATCATGTTAGCAGAATCAAAGTGTTTTGATTGTAGATTATGTTCCCTCTGGCTCACAGCTTGTACAGTGTTTGGTTAGTGTCTCAGGTCAACAAACAGAGCCAGCAAATGAAAACTGTAAGTCAACTTCACCTGCACCATTTTTTAATAAAGAGTATTGGTAACTACATAAAACCAAAACTCCTCTATAACATTTGTTCTCTCATATTTTCCTTCATGAAGTTTGTTTTCTTGTCTTTAAAATGGAGAGGTTAAATTAGATGACAGTTGGAAATATCGGCCCTACCCTTGCCCCACCTCCAGGCTAGAGACTGAGTTTAATCACCAATGGCCAGTGATTTATTCATTCATGCCTATATAATGAAACCTCCATAAAAACCCTTAAACAAAGAGGTTTGGGGAGTTTCCAAACACATCAAGGTACTGGGAGGGTGTGTGACCAGAGAGGGCACGGAGGCTCTGAACCACTCCCTCTCACACCTGGCCCTATGCACCTCCTTCATTTGGCTGTGCCTGAGCTATATCCTCTATAATACACTGGTAAATGTTGAGTAAATATTTTTCTGATGTCTGCGAGTCATTCTAGCAAAATATTGAAGATGAGGAGGGGGCTTTGGAAAACCCTGAGTTTGTCTTTAGACAGGCAAAATGTAGCCTGGGCACCCTACCTGTGGCTGGCATCTGAAGTGGGAACATTCTTGTGAAACTGAACCACTTAATTTGTGGGATCTGCACTAATTCTGGGTAATTAGTGTCAGAACTGAATTAAATTGTTGGACACCCAGTGGTGGACACCCACCACTCGGAGTCAGAGAATCAGAGAGCTGGAGAATGGTATTGGAAAAGACACCATGGACTTGGGATCAGGGACAAAATCCCAACATCCATGTTCACAGCACTCATGTTCATAGCAGCACCTTACAACTGCCAAAAGGTGGAAGCAATCCAAATGTGCATCAGTAGATGAATGGCTGACAAAATGTAGTATATACATACGATGGAATATTATTCAGCCACGAAAAGGAAGGCAATTCTGACTCAAGCCACAACCTAAATGAACCTTGAGGATATTTCTAAGTGAGAGAAATCAGTCACAAAAAGACAGATACAGCACAATTCCACTTATATGAGTTACCTTGGACAGATACAGAAAGTAGAATGGTGGTTACCAGAGGCTTGGGGAGGGGGAAATGAGGACTTCTAGTTCACCGGCTAGCGAGTCTCAGTTTCCCAAGATGAAAATCTGGAGATTGGTTGCACAACAAGGTGGATTACTTACTTTACTGAACTGTGCACTCAAAAGTGATTGAGATGATAAATTTAAGCAGGTTGGCTGACCCTGGAGATAAATGAAGAGGTCAGAATTCAACTTCAACTCCCGCCAAGGTAGAAATGCTAACATAAAGTCCCCTGCAAAGACTGGGATCTTCAAAGACTCTACTCTGAAATGGAGTGATGGATTTAGAAGGCTCAGGGGGTCATCTAGGTGACCAACAGAAACCCAAGCCTTGTTCATAGACTGTTAGCACCTTCAGGTCCCTGAAAGAGGCAATAACAAGTTCTCTCCGGAGAAAGCCAATATCACTCTAGGTATCAAATTACTTATATTTGTGACTTCTTAAATGTATGTCCAGGAAACAAAGAACTGTTCCCCTTTGGACAAAACATGAGTCATAATCAACAGAAAGAAAAGACAAAAGAAATTGTTTATTGGAACCCAGACACTGGAATCATCAGATTCTAACTGCATTTGTTATGCTCATAAATAAAAAGGCAAAACACTAAAATGTCAACAAGGAATTGGAAGCTATATAAGTAGCATCACTGAGCTACAAAATCATCAGTTTGAATTTACAAAATGGAAAAAAGCCAAAACTAACAACTTACTGGATGGGCTTCAGACACAAGCTACAAGAAAAGAGAAAACTAATGAATTTTCAGACAGGTCAAAGGAGACTATTCATAAAGAAAACCAGAAAAATAACAACAAAAAAGTAAAGTCATAATAGAAGGAAGAGATTTAGTTGATGTAATGAGATAATGTATCAGTGTTTAACTGGAGTCCTAGAGAGTCAAGAAGGGGGCAATATTTGAAGAAATGATGATTGAAAATTTCCCGCACTAATAAAATACATAAATCCAGTGATTCAAGAAGCCTCTTGCCTATATGAAACTACCAAAACAAAACAAAACAAAAACAAAGACAAAAATAAAATATTAAGGCAGCCATAGAATAAAAGACAGATTACCTTCATTGGAGCAGGAATCTGAGAACTTGTTGAATTCTTAACAGCAACAATGGGAGCTAGAAAACAATGAGAAATGTCTAAAAGAAAACCAATTGTCAATCTAGAATTTGCTATGGAGAAAAAATTTCAACGTAGAGAATGAGAGACAAAGACATGTTCAGGCACATAAAATCTGAGAAAACTTGTCACTTGCAGACTCATCTAAAATCAACTCTTAATGGTAGTTCTTAATGGCTTAATTTCTTTAGACTAAAACAAACAAACAAAAAAAACAGATGGTGCCTCTGGGATTCAGGCAGATTAGAAAGCAATGAACATGGTAAATATATGGGTAAATAAATCAAATGAATTTTGGATTACAAAAAATTATTACAACAATAGAAAATAAAATAAAATTATTTTTAAAATTCTGCTAGCCCCACAACCATGGTCATATCGCTAATAAGTAAAGGCTTTTAAGTTGTGATCAACTGGTAAATGTCTCTTTCGAATTCTTAGCACATGCTCAATTGAGAATGGAACGGATGGTAGAGTTGACATTATGAAAAGCTCCACTGACTCATTTTCAGGACATAAATGACTGAGCTCTAGCATCATCCATGAGATCTGTTTCCTAGGAAACCCATTTCACCCAGAGTTCAAGTGGAGATTCCTTTGGGAAGAAAGGGTTGCTTGTTCTCAATATTTTTTCTAAGGAGAATAAAACACATAACTACAGATATAAGCCCTTCGATGTGACAGCTTTAGTTACATGTCACCTGTTAGGCAGACAAACTAATCTTTTTAGCAGCTTAAAGTGTTTAGAACAACTAGATCCAACCATATGGCAGCAGAAGACAGCCATCTAGGACTACACCTCCCTCAATTTTTCCCAAATGTTTCTCTTTCTTCCCATCTTGATGAATCTGCAAAGTTAACATTTAATGCTTCATTCCATTGTCTTTAGTTCAACATGGAACTTTTCATTATAGTCTAGATGGAGCTCTAAATATTAGGTCTGGTCTTTTTCTTGATTTCCCCATCATTTCTCCTACACAAAACTGGGGCCAACGTGTCTCCACCTTGCTCCCTTTCCATTCCCAATACCAGCAGTAACCCCCACGAGGCAGGTTCTGTTTGTTCACCTTGGTCACTTCCCTTTAAAATTCGGCATCAGTCACTAGTGCTGCTAGCCCCATGTGACCTTTTGACCAGTACTGATAGTTGGCGTCTGCCCCAAGTTTCTTTTTCAACAGTCCATCCTCACTCCAGATCCTTCACTAAAATTATGGCTACAATCCTGACATCAGATGAAGGACCACTCTGAGACCAGGTTTCACAGGGTTTCTGTGTAGTCTAGTCCTCAGTCCTAAGCATCCACGGCTCCTGCCCGGGACTCTCCTCCTTATACTGTTGCTCCACCTACAGCACGAGCATCACCCGGATGCTTGTTATAAACGTGCACTGAATCAGAAGGTCTACATCTACAGTTAAGCCCAAGAATCTTATTTTAATAAGATTCAGGTGATATGTACGCACATTCATGTTTGGAAAGCATTGCTTTCGGGGGCGACTGCTCTGGCCCTACTGTGATCACGCCCCTTACAACAGAATGCCAAGTGCATAGAGCAGGGGGGAGTGCCCCCTTAAAGCCTGTATCCCCCTTCCAGGTCAAGCTCCGAGGACCCACTCCCACTCATGGGACACAGGAAATCCATGCCCAAAGGGGTCTACTTCCAGGGCCTACCCTTCCTCCCAGCCATTCTTCTGAGGTTGACAAGGTCACTGGAAGGATGACCAAGGGGCAACTCTTTGCGCAGGTAAGAGTGGAACAAAGACGGGAGCAGCGCTGTCCACGTGCATAGGCAGGAGTCCCGCACAGTGCAGGACGCGGCTGAAGGTGGTACAAGAAGTGAAGAGGCTTCCATTGGTACTCTTCCCCGGGGGCTGAAAAGGAACGCCCACTTTGTTTCTCTGGTTTGCCCACCAGGAGAGGGGTTTGTGGCTCTTCTTCCTCACACATTTTATCTAATTCCCCAGTGAGTGCCAAGTTTGAAGACATTTTTATTGGATGAGTGGAGCTTTCACTACAGATTGAAAGGTTAAGATCCTAAGGTTTTGGTCTTTTGCTTCTCTCCTGCTTCCCTGAGGGCAAGAGTGTCTAAAAGGCAGGCAGCTGCTTCTCCAGTCGTAGGAAGCTCTCTCTCCAGCCCATTACTGCACAGACAGCACTCTCCTTTTCTTCAGCCTCCTTGCTTATGCTCTCTTACTGCTCTCCCACGTCACACATACATGTAAACACACGCACACGCATGTGCCAGGCTAGATGTGACCTGAACCCTGCCTCTACTCTAGTACCGTCCTTCTGCTCTGTACAAGCAGCGGTCAAATGCTAAAAGCGGGACAACCTTCACACAGACCTGAGGAGTGCTACTCCTCCCCACATTTGCTTTCTGTCCTCCACACAGTCAGGTCAAATATGGCGGGACACCTGTGCAAGCTCAGCCCTACCTACCTGAGACCAGGGGCCAGCAGGCTCTCTTCTATTTCGCTACAAAGTAGTAAAGAACATGAAATCTGGGGCCTGACTGCCTGGACTCAAACCAGTTTCACCACGAACGAGCTGTTAAATGTGAACGACTCTCATGAACTTTGGGTACTTAAAGTTTCCTCACCTGGAGAACAAAATCAAATGCTGTGAATTAAAACATGAATATATAACATATGGAATAATAAAGGTAAATCACTTAAAACTGTGTCAAATGCTATTTAAGTGTTAGCTATCGGTATTATTAAGAGATGTGAAATTCAGGCTTGGTCACTGGGATGAAAATAGAGCAGACCTTCTGGCTGAATTGAATTCAAAGCTGCTGAAGGCTTTCCTAGCGCTGGAGGAGAGAAGGGATCACCCAGCTCATCCAGATTAACTCACTGGATATGAGGGCTTGAAGCCAAAGTATCATTCACTTATTCACTTATTCATTAGTACAGTCAATATGTACTGTACACATGGTATATTCCTGGCCCCATTGTCAGGAGTGGAATAATGCAGAAGTCTTGCCCCCTTGGAGCTTACATTCTTGCTGGAAGCAGTGCACATCTGCTTGCTTTGCCTTGCTTCACTCCAAGGAAGAGAGGCCAAAAGCAGGATTCAGTTGGCTCAGGACTTCTGGGCCAAATGATATTTTTAATACCATCTTCTAATAACACCCCCAAAATACCATAATTTTCAGCTTCCATCTCTTGAGACCCCTTCTATCTTGTTCTTGGCCTCTTAGACTTCTTACCTAAACAGGAGCCCCTTTTTAACCATGTCTTTTGATTTTCACCTTTGAACTGCACTGAAAGGATTTGGACTCTGAATCCTGCCTTTACATTTAACTGTTGTGTGGCTGTACCAATTCATTTCTGCTATCACAAATATCACAAATAATTTCTTGCTGCTGGAACAAATCAGCACACATTGAGTGTCTTCGAACAACGAAAATCCACTAACTTTCAGGACTGGAGGTCAGAAGTCCAACATGGGTCTCACTGGGCTAAAATCAAGGAGTCAGTAGGGCCAATTCCTTCTGGAGACTCTAGAGGAGAATCCGTGTCTTTGCCTTTTCCAGCTTCCGGAAGCCACCTGCATTCTTTGGTTTGTGCCCCGCCCCCCCTTCAACACCGACAGCAGAACATCTTCAGATCTCTCTGTTGCTCTGATCCTCCCTTTTCCACCTTAAGGAACCCTTGTGGCTCCACCCAAGATAATCTCCTTACCTTAAACTCAGCTGATTAATTCCTTAATTCCATCTGCAAGCTTAATTCTCCTTTACCACATACTCTAACATATTCAAGATTGTAGGGATTAGCACAGAGACGTCTAAGAGAGACCATTATTCTGTTGCCTAGAATGAGTTTTTCTAATCTCACTGAGACTTATTTCTTCATCTATGAGATGTGGACTATAATACATTACTATGAAAGATAGCAGACATACGCATTTTTAAAAACCATAGATATTTAACTATTTGTCTGACACAGTGAGCTCACTTCCTTCAGCACCTACAGATCACATCACCTCTCCTCCTCAACTCCACACAATTTATCTCCCATAGCCATGCTGGCCAGATCTGATGGTGGGTCCTCATAACCTGGGTGCTCTTTTAAGGACAGAATCAGAGCTAAAAGACCAAGAAGTGCCCATTAGACTTCAACAGTCATTTACATAAATGACTGCATGGTATAAATAAAGTTTTATGAAATCGTTTCCTGAGAATAATTATCATCGAAGTGAAGGAAATAGAAAACAAGGGCCCTAAAGCCTTCCCTACTCCGCAATTGCCAAAGGATGGTCTCGGTGATAATATTTTTTCAGGGGGCCCAGATCCCAGAAGCACAAAAACGATATTCCTTGTCAGGCTTTAAGTTATTTCACTGCGTAATCACTCACAATGAATACAGTCCCCTTAAGGAAAATAATCTTTAAGGTCATAAGTGCAGAGAGTGTATCTTGTTTCATACTGGATTCCAGTTTTACAAGAAAAGGTTGGTGCTAATTTTGATGGGCTTAATGTTTTTAAAACAACTGAAAAATAGATATAATGAAATAGACAAATATGGAAATTTTTTTCCTTCTCAAAACTAATGTTTATGACATTCTGATGGTTTCATGCAAAGAGAATAAAATTTGGTGACAGGTGAAAAATCTGTTGCTTCTTTGTAAAAGGCTCCTGTTGTGATATGAAATGGGAGGCACTCTCCAAATGGACTGAGGAGGATACTTGCCATCTTTTCTGAACATTTTCTTGAAGAGTCTGTCATTCTTCCAGCCTCTGAACCACTCCCTATGTCTGGAAAATCTTCCATCTACTGAGTCTTGGTGGAAGGCACAGCCTTCTTCCCTCTTCAGAAGCTGAAGCAGCATGATACCACTTTCCCAGACTCCTTTGCAGCTAGGGCATGACCTTATAACCTAAGCTCCACCAATCAGAGCACTTGCTTCTGACCATTACTTAGAAATCAACGACCACGTTGACAATAGGTAGAGGCAATGTTGGCAAGCACACGCAGGTACCAGAGACTGCAGTGGCTACATCCAGTGTCCAAGAGCATGCCATCAGCAGGGGAAGCTGTGGAAACAGTGCTCAGCAGTAACATTAGAATGTTACTACACCAGTCATTTGAAGTATTGCCTCAACTATGTAGCCCCAAGTCTTGTTCTTTAACTATCCCAGCAATTTTACCGGCTCACTAAATTTCTTTTAATAATTTCTTTGCTGCTTAAATCAGCCATGCGGATTTTTATAACTTGTGACCAGAACCCTGAAAAAATGCTCTTGAGAGATCGGTGCTTTGTGCACACAAAAATGTATTAATGTTTCTGAGGAAATTGGCCTGGTAACAGTCCCACTTAGTACCTAAATAATTGTGAGCTCTGCTCCACCTTACTCCAAGTTTCATACACTTAAAATGTCAGGAAAAGACATTAAAGATTATCTAATTAAAGGTTACCTAATTTCTGAATTTTACACCTGGGAAACCAAGGCTTAGAGAGGCAAGTTAAAAGTTAAGTCCACACAGCACAAGAAGCATCTATGAGATGCTCCCAGGGCAGAAGCAGCCTTGACTTAATTTAGTCCTCAATTCTTTTGATGGGCTATTTCTTAATTAAATTTTTGTTTGTTTGTTTGTCTGTTTGATATCCCATGCATGAAATTCAATCACCAGCTACCATATTGGCCTCCCTGGAAAACAAGCCTGATCTATCCAGTGATCACATTGAACAACTGTAGGACTGCACATTTTCTAACATAAAAAATCCATAGTGAGAAGGAAACTCCATTTATTTGGGGGGTTTTATTGATAGCAACCTTTGGAAGGGAATTATAGTTAAACAGGAAAAAAATATAGCCCAGTATAATCCTGCCTTGCAACTATATTAGGCCATAACTGGACAGATGAATGCAACTCTTCCAGGAAAGATGTGGTGGAGATAGTTCTGGATTGGTCACCCTTATCTCTCCTGGCTCAGAAACACTATTCTTGAGTTTGTATTTCAAACGATAGGAGTCTTTCTTCTATTTCTTTTTTTTTTAAGATTTTATTTATTTTTTGACAGAAAGAGAGACAGCAAGACAGGGAACACAAGCAGGAGGAGTGGGAGAGGGAGAAGCAGGCTTCCCACTGAGCAGGGAACCCAATGTGGGGCTCGATCCCAGGATGCTGGGATCATGACCTGAGCCGAAAGAGGACACCTAATGACTGAGCCATTGGCACCCTAATTCTTCTATTTCTGGTTTGATTATTTCTGAAGATAGAT
>NW_024424230.1:20337035-20443886 GCF_017311325.1 Ursus maritimus | reverse complement strand
GAAAAAGAGCACTTATTTTGACAAAAGGCATCACTTTTATTACTTTTATTATTGTTATTATTGGCACACCTATTAGGTAAGTCTTAGCATGTCCACACTAGAGATAAGAATCTGAGGTACAGAGAGCTAACCTCTCCAGGACTGGAGAGTGGATAAGGTGAAGAGCAAGAATTGAAACCTACTCTCTCTAACCACAAAGTCCAGGCTCTTTCCACTGCACTTGGCCACCTGCTTGC
Organism: Ursus maritimus; assembly: GCF_017311325.1. NCBI lineage: Eukaryota > Metazoa > Chordata > Mammalia > Carnivora > Ursidae > Ursus > Ursus maritimus. The sequence continues at coordinate 20,443,650 of NW_024424230.1, read as the reverse complement.
TCCTGACTACGGTACATTAGACAGCAGCCTCGGAAAGCGACGTGTCAACAAGACGACTCCAGGCGGAATCTGGTGTACCCAGGATGCCTCTCACCCTCTCCTTCCTGCTCCCTCACTCTCTCCCAGGAAAGAGGGGCAAGCCTAACCATCTGAAGTGTTTCTTGCCACAGCAAGGCAATGTTACCAGTCTGAACACAAGATTAGGTCGGACTGCACTGTCAGAAGAACCAGTAAGGTAGGACACGCTGAGCTAGGAAGTCACGGTGGATGACTGTGATCTCCCAAGCTGGGGAACCCTTTAAGGAGTTATTTGCAAAAGGAGAGTGTTGGTGATCCTGAGCTTAAGGAGCTGGCTGAGGAACAGACCCCAGCTGTGGAGTTTTCCAGTTTCTTGGCATTGCTGCCAACTGGTGCATTAAATTCTTCATTATCATCAGCCAGTCAGATGCTGGCACTGTCTCAACCCTCACAATAAACTTCTCTCCCTGTCAGGGTTTACCATTCTATCGTCTATCTAAATTCAAGGGCATGGAAGCAAGTTTAAGAATTTTAGGACTTCCAAATCCTTCAGATTCATTCACTGAGCCTCCTTGGCCAGATTATAGTTAGACCGTGTGGCTTGATTGCTGAGCAGATGAGAGTTTACTAAAAGCAAGAAGTTTAAAGTCATTCATACCAGAAGATGATCCAGCCTTATCCTGCTGCTTGGCCATCACAGATGTTGTTGATACCCGCCCACGTGCCTTCTGCACTCACCACGCTGTAGTCATTCCCTGCCTCGTGTGGGAAGGGGTACATTCCAAGACTCCCAGTGGATACCTGAAGCCCCAGACAGGACTGAACCCTATACATACTGTTTTTCCTATACATACTTATCTATAATAAAGTTTAACTTATAAATTAAGCACAGTAAGAGATTAAAAATAAGAACTAATAATAAAAATAGAACAATTATAACAATACACTGTAATAAAAGTTATGTGAATGTGCTCTCTCTCCCTTCTGATGATGATGATAATAAAATGCCTACGTGATGAGATGAAGTGAGGTGAATGACGCAGACATTGTGACGCAGTGTTAGGCTACTGCTGACCTTCTGACAGTATGTCAGAAGGGGATCATCCATTTCTAGTCCACAGCTGACCGTGGGTCACCGAATCAGAAAAACAAGAAACGGCAGACGATGGGGGACTACTGCATACCTAACGCAGGCTTCCAAGAACAAACGCCAGCAACCAAAGTCTTCCTTGAATTGAGCAAGGCAGCCCAGAAACTCCAAGGACTAACATGCCTGGGAGTGGCTCTCATCAGTGACTCCCAGGCATTAGGACAGTAGTGCAGGTAACGACTCTTACCCACTCAGGATTGTTAATAGTGCCTCCCTTCATTCTCAGCAGCTCATTAGCAATAAGCTACATGCCCCCTTGGTCATTGATGACTTTGAAAAGAGCTGTTTTGGTAGAGCGGTAGAGGTGGAAACTAGATTGGAGTGTGAACAGGAGGTGAGAAAACTGAGTCCGCTTGTGTAAACAAGTGTTTTGACAAGTTTGATTATGAAAGGAATAGAAAGGAGAGGCAGCCGGAGGATGCTCTGGTGACAAGGAAGGGCATTGTCAGTATGTTTCATGTATATGATGACGGGAGTAAACCTCTAGTGAGCACAAGATTGATGATGATGGAAAGAAAGGAGAAAACTAAAGAACCAAAGTTCTTGGGGTGGTGGGGGGGTAAATCTCGAAAAGCAATTACTATTAGCCAGAACCCTTTTGCCTGATACATTAGGCGCCAAAGAACCATGATTTTTAGTTATAAATAAGGTACACCAGTTTCTACTTTGTCTTAAATATCCTTTTTGATATTTCTCAACACTACTCGATCATTTAATACTCAGGATGATTGTTTCATTAACATACTATAATGGCTCTTAAGAATCGTGTTCACCTAGTAACAGTAACTTAGATCAGCATTTCCAGAATTGTGACCTAAAGATGCCAGCATCTCATGAATTATTGAGTACTTGGAGGTAAAAGTGTTCCATGATCAAGTAAATTTGAGAAACACTAGATATTCTATCTGTACTCAGATATTGACAATGCTCTACAATATAAACCTCAGTTTAATTTTATTTAACCAAGAATTTCCTCAGACTGAGAAGTGAGAATTTATCCTAAAACATATTCCCCTATAAGTATCCACACATACTCTTCTGTCAATTTTCTTAGCATTCATGTAGCCTCAAAATATGCAAACTAACTTAGAATCTGGAAGAGCAAGGTATTCTCTTCAAAGCTTACCCACTTACTTTAGTCATCATTACCCCTAATTTACTATAGAATTGATGCCTATGAATTCATTTTTTCCTCTCAGAGAGGAAAAATTGTTATTTTCCCTTATTGTTCTATTTTCTATACTTTAAGCTGGTTGCCGCCATTGACGAAATAGTATAGGCAATGCTAGTGATTCAACTTTTAATAAGTTCTTTATGCAAATATTGTCAAAGGTCTCAGAAGGTCTAAATATATTTCATTCGTATGCTCCTTTTTATCTACATGCATATTTATTCCCTTGTAGAACTCTAGAAGATCAAAAGCAGTACCAATTTGAGAAGGAAAAAAATTGCAGTGCTAAAGAAAAAGCCAGAGGCTGTTCTTCCATAGAGCTGGAAATAAAAGTGAAAGAAAATTAAATAGAAAGTTTCTTCCCATGGCATGTTCCCAACAACTTTGAACATTCTTTTGCAACTTGAACATGGGTTAGAACATGTTAAACAGGAAAAAAAAAATTAGTGGGAGAAAAAAAGAGAAAGAGGACAGTGCTACTTACTCTGGCATAAAAGTAAAATGATTATATTGTGTAAATATAAAGTTTTCTGCCTCATCTACAAAAATGTTTCAAAGAAACTTAAAACAATTTGTAGACCATGAAATTCATATTATTTACAACTTCTATCAGTAGTGCAAATAAGATTTGATTTTTACTACTAAAGTGAAGTTAGGCCCAAATTTTATATTATATAAGAAAATTAGTTGTAAAATTCTTCAGGAAACTGAATCCAACTTTAAATATCACCAGAACAATCATCGTTTCTAGGTAGCTGCTATTGTTATGGAACATTACATGACTTTCAACTCATGGGTCCTTTGTGGAGCTAAAATATCCCATGGCAAACATACTGAACATTAAAATAAAACAGGATCAATACTCGGGAGTAAAATTCACCTTGGGCACTAAAGTATTAGGGCAAAATTAAAATCTCAGAGCCTCTTTATCTAGTTACTTAAACATATTCTGGAGGATTTGTAACTTACTTCCATTAATAGCTATGAAAAGTCAAATGTCTTTTAAGTAAGAGCCAGGTCTAATTATAATGTTTCTGCAATACCTTTGACTAAGGATTTCCAAGGACATGAAATTGAACAAGTCACATGCCATGTTTATTGTATTGCTTTAGAATATTAATATAATAGTAAGGCTGCCTTATTCCCATTAAGACAATCCCAGAGGTCAAAAGACGACATCACAAGTTTTCGTAAGCAGTCCCAAATGCCATGTTTGCACACATTCATCGTCGTAAGAAAAGATGAGACAGTAGAAGTCTACTGTACTGGTTCACACCAATCAATTAATCAGTATACCTACTATACTGAATACCTACTAACATGATACAGGATACGAAAAATAAGAACAATATCCTTGAGATATAACTGATGACCTCTAACACCAGGTGGCATAAGGTCTTGCACACAGTAGGTACACAAATGCATTGCTCTGAATGTGAGAAAAATAGCAAATAATTCGAGATGACACAAAATTTCACACTAAAATATTTCGTATCCACCAGTGGTTCTCAAAACATCAGCATCACTTGGGAATTTATAGAAATGCAAATTCTCAGACCCCACCTCATACCAAACCAAATCTGAAACTCTAGGGTAAGGGCCTGGCAATTTCTGTTTTAATACGCTTTTGAGGTAATACTGATGCACATAAAGTTTGGGAACCACCAGTATGAACTACAGCTGCTACTTGTTCTAGAGAGTCAAAAAGAATACTGAGGATGGAGAGACCAGGAAATGCTTCATCGGGAGGCAGCAGAGTGAGCCTTCCTGTTCTCGCAATACAGTGAAGATAACCAGAGAGCCTAAATCACTGATTGCTATCATCGATAGGATTCAACATACCAACACAGGGTCTGTGTTTATTCTGACATCATTCAAATAAGAAAAATGAGGGTGCATGCAGCTGATCTAGAGAAAGGAAATAGTATGAGTGAAAGAACCCTGTGAGGAGCGAAAATAACGTTGAAGTATGCTGAGGTTTGTGAGGTGAGAGCAAAATGCAACATGGAAGGGACGGCTCTCTGGCAGAATCCAGCCGCCAGTAGCTGGATGCTTTTTTTTTTTTTTTTCAAGATTTTATTTATTTATTTGACAGAGAGAGAGACAGCAAGAGAGAAGAGACAGAGAGAAAGAGAGAGAGCAAAAGTAGGGGGAGGGGCAGAGGCAGAGGGAGAAGCAGGCTTCCCGCGCGCGGAGCAGGGAGCCCAATGCAGGGCCCCATCCCAGGACCCTGGGATCATGACCTGAGCCGAAGGCAGACGCTTAACAACTGAGCCACCCAGGCGCCCCTGCATGCTTATTAATAACACAGGAAGACCACACTGCCAGGCCTCCCTGCGGTTAGACTGGGACCTTAAATCTGGGATCCAGCCAACAGAATATAAATTGCAGTGGTATTTGCCACATCTAGGCCTGAAAACGAACCCTCTGTGTGATCCCAGCCCTCTCTCACCCCTTCTGTGGAGACAGTAAAGGTTTGAGAGTGGCATTATCACACCACTGAAAGAGTCTAGATCCCCGCACCACTGCTGGAAGAAATGCTGCCCAGGAGAACTACCTCGGCAATGGTAGACCGGCAGTAGCAGGAGTGAAAAATAAACCTGTATTGAGTTAAACTCCTGAAATTTTGGGGTTATTTATAACCACAACATAGCCTAACTTACTCTGATTAAAACACTCTAGAAATAACCAAAAGATGGCAATGGCATGTTCATGACATTCAAAGGCAAGATTCAGCAAAGCCCTTAAAGAGAAACCAGAAGATTCCACTTTTCTAAGCACTTGGACCGATCAAATCCCCAAAGCCAGAGCACTGCCTTTTTAATTTGCAATTTTGGCTAATGGCCCTCTTTCCCCTTCATTTACAACTAGCATTCAGAAGACATGCATGATGAGTTCTTCCCATCCAGACAAGTAACACTTAGAATACTACCTCCTAAAGAGACTTAGCCTTCTGAGTGGATAATGGAGCAGATTATTTCCTCTCAGGCCCTTCAGAGTGGATTAGATTTGATAAATACTTCCACTCCAGCAGTAAAAGAGACAGTAGTGGTTTCATGATTTTTAGAGTTGAAGGATGATAATTTTGACCATCACCACATGATCTTTCTTGATCTTTCTACAAGTAATCAAGTCTTTGTATCATAATACAAGATAATAAAATGATGTAGTCAGGGCTTGGTCAGAAATACAGAAGACACTCTAGGTATCTCAATTAAGAAAAGATTAAACACAGGAAATTGAAGGCTTCTAAAACATTGGGAGGGCTACAAGGACAATGGTCAGGAGGGCTGCCGGCTTTCTGGAAATCAGAAAAGTCAGGAATCGAGGGTAGCCCATGATTTCAGCTACCTATAGCTCCAGTAGTCAGTCTTTGGGCAGATGCTTAGAAACAGCAGGAAGCTGCCACCCAATGATGTCCTCCTTTCAGGAGGACCCCAAAAACCACTCGCAAAAACTCACATCTGCCACCTGCTGACACCCACACGCCTTTCCTTGGCTGATGTTACAGAGGACTGGCTTGAACCTTCCAGAAGCCTTCTGGACCTCACCAAAGTGACCCTCATTGGCCGAATCGAACTGGAACCCTGCTGATTAGGACTTTGAGAAATTTAATTTCCAGGCTTTTAACCCCAGAATGCAAAGAAAAGGAAAAGAAGAGCAGGGATAGTGGTATTAACAGGCAATATCTAACACAAATAATGAGTTATATAAATGAAGAAGATGAGAGTGGACAAGAGGCCAGTTAAACAATCCTTATAAACAACCCATGGGATTGTATTTGAGACTTGGACAACGCCAATGTAGAGCACTGGCCATGGTAGTTTAGGCGGTTGTCTCCAAATACATCACTTTCCTAGAGTATTGGTTGAGATTCCATTGGTAGCAACTAATGAGAACCAATTCTAGTTAAACTGAGGAAACTTCTAAAAAGCTCTACTACTTGGCTGGTCATTTGATCTTTGTGGTACTCATCAGTTCATAACAGAAACCCAACGGACGCTAGCTTAAACATAAAGGATATTTCTTAGATCCTGTATCTGGGAAATTCAGGTGTTGAACAGATTTTAGTTATGAGTAGAGATCCAGGAATCCAGTCTAAGCTATTTCTCCTTTTCCATCCATAGCTCTGTTTTTAATTCTTGGCTTTACGTTCCAGAGCAGCCCCCTAAGTGGCAGAGAAAATGGCCATGACAGGCTTTTCCCTAGCCCAATTTAGCAACCTCAATGGAAAAAGAACTTCTTTCTCTACGACCACTCCCAAGGAAGACTTTCATCACTCTCTTTGGGTCAAATGGTCACGCATCCATCCCTGAACCAAACTCTTTGGCCAGAGGGATGAGTTACTCTCATCGACCATCCTGCAAAAGGTGGGTTCCAATGACTGACAGTCTCCCTAACACTACAGAGAATGCAGAAGATGCCCCTCCACCGAAGGAACAAAGAAGACAGGAAACCATTCTGAGAAAAGAGTCTGCTTCAGTGGGGCTGGCTGGTGATAATGGTGATAATGGGCAGAAGTGACAAACTGGAAAAGCCAAGAGAGGCTAGATATATACACAAGATAAAAGATGAGGAACTAGTCTAGAAGTAAAGAGGTTGGAGGGGGAAGGAGACTATAAAAGAGAGGGCACAGGCCTAAGGGGAAAGAGGAAGAAAAGAAGAAAACAGAACAGAAACTCAGGTCTCTTTTTCCTTTTTCTTTTCCTTTTCTCTCTTTTCCCCTCTTCTTTTTCTCCTTTCCACATCAGACATTTCCTCACTCAGCTTTCCCCTCCAGGACCTCAGCAGAACAAGTTCCAGGACCCTCCTAGGAGCTGTAAAGATTATTCATTTGTTAACCAATAATCCTCTCTTAGATTATGAACTTTAGTTTATAAAAGAAAGATTTGTATTTCCTCACTGTTGGCCAGGTGTCCAGCTCAGAACAATCAATCAGTCACATTCTGGTGGGCAAGGCAAGGGCTGGCAGAGACCTAGCCCCATGTTTCCAGAGACACAATCCTGAGACACTAATGCACCCTAGTATACCACAGCTTAACCAGTCACATGGGTCGTGTCTATGTTGCCATTGTCCTCCAGAGCTTTCCATATCAAAGAATTCTACACCCAGGCAGCTCAGTCAGTTGAGCATCTGACTTGATTTCAGCCAAGGTCATGATCTCAGCGTTGTGGGATCGAGCCCCACATTGGGCTCTGAGCTCAGCAAGGAGTCTGCCTGGGATTCTCCCTCACCTTCTGCCCCTCCCACCCCATGCACACCGTCTCCCCCCTCCCCCCCAAAATAAATAAGTAAATCTTTTTTAAAAATTGTGTACAAAGCATGGGAATAACAGCTGAGGAAAGTGAGTGTGGGCTACTGCTATTATTGTCTTTCTCCTGTATATATAAACATTTTCACTTTTTCAAATGTGGCTCAGATAAAAATAGGAAGAGAACAGGGATAAACAGCAAACTCTGGATTGGTTGTCAACAAGAGGATGATGGAAAAGTGCTACATAGAAGGTATTTCTGCCAAAAGGAAGATTCATTTTCAGCTCAGACTTCAGTCTGACCACAGGAACAAGTTTTTAAAAACCACCTCCATGACCAAAGCACAGGAAATACCACCCACGGCAGCAGAAAACAAACACAGCAAACAAGGCGCAAATGTAAGTATTGTATGAACAGAACAGGAAATCATTCACAGGGAAGAAAGACTGGCAGGAGAATTCTTTATGGCACAGTGTTCCTGTGCTTCCCACCAGCAGCGGTCCTTAAGGAACAGGACCGCCATGCCCACCCCTTCACCGACTTGCCACGAGATTCCAAAATTTCAAAAGAGCACTCATCAGACTCAAGTGCATATATTGGTCAGTTCCACACTCCTCTGTAAACCAGTAAGTGGAAAGAGGGATTAATAGCAGCCAGCTCCCCCGCCCCGCCCAAGACAGAGAACTAATCAGAGTCCCGCTCCTCGTTCCCATAATGCACCACCTCTCTGGGTCACATGCCCTCCAACTCACCCTGTGTGTCTCCCCCACAGCACAACCATCTTTGTTTCCTCAGAATCAACCTGAGGACTAAATGACTTTAAGACCCCTTTTCTTATATCAGCTAGTCTTTCTATACATGCAGCTTTCCTTATCCCTCTTCCCAATTTGTCCCTCCCTCCCCCACCTCCAGAACTTACCTTTTTTCTATTCTAGCTGTTAAAGCAGGGAACTTGGGACTTAGATAAGTTGAAGTCTGTTAAAGAATTTGAGATGGAGTGGCAGGAATAAATTCAATCAGAAAAGGATGGAGTTCCCATCTCACTCTTTAGCCCGGATTCAGACAACACCAAAGCACACAGAGAAGGAGCTCTCAGAAACTGCCAAAATCTCATTTTATGTGAGAATTATTTATGCATGTGTCTGATTCCTCCACCAGGCAAAACACGTGACACAGAGGAGCTTTATCTTATTTGCCCTTGTGTCTTTAATAGTACCTAACACAAAGGTTTATTTAAATACACAAACAGTTTGCTGAAAGGAATGGCAGGTGACACAAAAAAGCACAACGGATTAGCTGAATAAACATGTGTTAATCTATTGGTTCAGGTGGAAAATTCCACTCCAAATGGCTGAGCAGCAACACACAGCAACAGAGCGAAATGAAAACTGTACTACCATTTGTTCGTGAAGATTCTCCAGAATTAACTGAAACCACCTGGTTGTGTGTCCCTCCCTCGCCAGCATTCGGTTTTATATCACACAGACCAGGTCTTTGGCTTGGCTATCTTAGCTTCCCATCAAAAATGAGACAACTCTTACTTTTACTGGCCTCTTCACAGGTGTCAAGTGAGTCTTGATCCTGTTCCAGGTGCACACACGCTGCTCCATGTTCTTTTCCTGCTCATGTCAGTGAAAAGGGAATACACTGCTCCCTTGAAACCCGCTCACATTCCTTCAGGTGACTTGAATACCAGCGGCTCTCCTGGAAAGCTGTTCCCTGAAAGAGTTAAAGTGCCTCCTTTTAAAAACAATCATAGAGGAGCAGATGGCACATTTGCTAACTGAGAAGATGTTGTTCTCACTTGGGTCTAAAGTCCCTCCCTCCACCTGGCATCCCAGACAGCTGTGTCAGCTCCATCTGCCCACCTTGAATTCATCAGGTGAATGCTCCATTTCCTTAATTGAGGTTAAGCTAACCCAAGTAATCAAAGACAGGTATGGAATGTTCCCTGTCAAAACCATGCCTCTGATTATATGACACTAACAACTATTACTGCACTCAGCTACACTTTAGTACATGAAAAGCTTAGAACGGTGAATGAAGAGATAGGTAAACATGACAGGCAGGCCACTTTTCAAGGACTCATGAGCAGACTGCAGATGTCTCTCTTCCTCTTTAAGGTAAACTCTTTGGGAAAGCTTCCACTTGCTCTCAAGAACACTGATAGGTAACATTCCCTGCCTGGGAAGTCCAAAGACACCCTCACATGACAAAAGCCTGAGGGGTGTCAATGACCTGCCCTACTCAGTGGGAGACCTCAGGGACCCTGCTGCCATATGAGGGCCTCTCTGGGGGACAGCTGGTGCTGATCTGGCCATCACCTATATTCATTTATTGAGTGTTCCATTGATCTGGGCCCCTGGGATTGCAATGGGGGTAAGATCAACAAAGTCACTGGTCTCATAGTGCCTACATTTTAAGGGAGAGACAGATAATGAAAAGGTACAAACAAATGAATTTGACAATTCAATGAGTGACAATAACTCTGAAGAATACAGATTAATATAGTGCTGAGGACAGGCTGGGAGGGGGGCAGTAATCAAGGGAAGCAAGGTCTAGTGGGCAGCTGGGTAACAGGCTCTGTGGGAAAGAGTAGGACAATCCTAATCTGAGGGATGTGGCTCCCTAAGCAAATGCCATTTTGGAATAAAACTTTGCTGCTTTGGTCACCAGACTCTACCCTTAAAGTTGCTGAAACCAGGATGGTAGGTCATACATATGCAGCTGGCTAGTATAAATTGTCTCTCCCCCCCCCACTAAATACCCATGAAATAATAATAAAAGTAGTTATACATTAGTCCAAAATGAAAAAAAAGATTATATAGCAACATTCACCAAACTGAAAAAGAAAAAAAAAGAAAGATAAAGTGACCTCTTTTCTCTCTCAGAAGAGTAAAGAAACTAGGTAAGTAAATAGAGACAAACAGCTACTCTCAACAGAGACAAATTACTGAGCGTGTTCGCTGGGGAACTGGCTAGAGCATTCATCTATAAGAGGAGGCTCACACCTCCCTATAATGGACTGCAAATGTGGTGCTATTAACTCGATTCCAGATGTGACTTTATATGCTAAAGGTAAATTGCACTCAAACACATGCTCACTCATGTTCAATACATAAATAAAGGCCTTGGTTTAAAATTTCAGCAGGTGAGGGAACAAAGAGTTCTTGCTACTTATAACTCCCCACTGCCTTCTAAGGACGGTAGGTCTTGATACCTGGAGGATTTACTAAATGCAAACTTCATTCTCAGTGTAGTTGTCTTTGGAAAAACTTGGAGAAATATTTAACATTGGGTGGGGGGAGATTGCAAGTAAAAAAAGAGTAGCATGTTTAAACAGTAAGTTCCCTCACATTTCTGGGATATATCTTGACCTCCAAAATGGTACCCAGACAATTTTAAAGATGAGTCATATGCTATCTAATTTTTCCAAAGCATGAAAAAAAAAAAGAGAGAACTATTTCCAAGGAATTCTCAAGGCTAAATTTTCCTGAAACCAAAATAAAATAATAGCAGAACAAAAGAATAATGCAGAACCATCTTATGTAATAATATAGATGATGAATCCTAAATAAGACAATAAATTGATTGTATGAAAAGAAAAATAAAGCCCAAGCAAGTAGATTTTATTCTAGGAGGGCAAGAACAGTTCAACATTCAGGAATTCATTAATGTTATTTCCAACATGGAGTAAAGAAGAAAACCTTATCATCCTCTCAACAAATGACAGAAAAACATTTGATAAAATTCCATATTTATTTATTTTTAAAGGAACTTTTAATAAAGTAAAAAGAAAAGGAAACTTAAGGAAAGGTATTAACCTACAGTGAATTTCATATACTGAAATTTTAGAAGTATTGCCATTAAAGTCAGAACAAAACAAGAATGATCAGAATCACCAGAATTATTCAGCATTGTCCTGAAAGACCCAGCCAATGCTATAAGACATGGAAAGAAAATAAGAGATATGAACATTTAAAAAGAGATAAAACTTAATTAGCACATGATATAATTTTCTATTTAGAAAATCTGTATTGGGCCTCTTTCTTCCACCCGACATTAAAATGAGTTATATATATTTAAATACCTAAATTTTAAAAGTACAATTATAAAATTATAATCTTGGGATTGATAATAAAATCACAAACTAATTCATTTATATTTTTATAATGTAAGCCATTCAGGAAGTATAAAATCCATAAAGGAAAAGATTAACAAGTCAACCACTTAAAATTTTAAACTTCTTAATAAATGAATTCAGTAAAGTTGCAGGATAGAAAATTCATTTCCAGAAATTGGTAGCATTTCTATACACAATAACAAAGTAGCAGAAAGAGAAAAAGTGCATTTACAATTGCACCAAAAATAATAAAATACCTAGGAATAAACTTAACCACGGAGACAAAGACTGGTACTCTAAAAACTATAAAATGTTGTTGAAAAGAAATTGAAGATGACACAAACAAATGGAAGATATTCCATGCTCATGTATCGGAAGACTTAATAGTGTTTAAATGCCTATATTACCCAAAGCAATCTATAGATTCAGTTCAATCTCTATCAAAATATTTTTCACAGAACTGAAACAAATAATACTGAAATTTGTATGAAACCACAAAAGACCCTGAATAGCCAAAGCAATCTTGAAAAAAGAAGGACAAAACTAAAGGTATCACAATTCCAGATTTCAAGATATACTACAAAGCTACAGTAAAAACAGTATGGCATTGGCACAGAAATGGACACATAGACCTATGGAACAGAACAGAGAGCTCAGAAATATATCCACACTTACATGGTCAATCAATCTATGACAAAGGAGCCAAGAACATACAATGGGGAAAAGACAGTTACTTTAATAAATGGTGCTGGAAAAATTGGACAGCTACATTACTTTTTTTCTAGGAGCCTCCCTTGACTTTCAGAACAAGTTATGGTAATGCTCCAAGTTTCCCAAAGAACTGCCTTCTTGTTCTTGGACAGCAATTGAGTTGGCATTGTCCATGCTACTTTACTGGACTCCCCAACTTGACTAAAATTTCCTAGAGGGCAGGTGCGCCAAGAGTCCTCAGATCTGCCTACAGGTTCCATGGTTTGCTACAAGGACTCACAGAATTCAGAGAGGCTGTTATACTTGTGGCTGAGGTTTATTACAAGGAAAGGGTAGAGATTAAATGCAAAGCACATAGGCAAAGTCCAGCAGAAACCAGATGGGAGCTTCATATAACTTCTCTCAGTGAAGTTTCATGTATGGTGTTTAATTCTCCTAGCATGTGTGACAACAGGTACAAAGTTTTGCTAACTAGGGGAGATTACACAAGCCTTGGTGTCTATGAAAATGTAAGTATGGAGAACCCACATGACCTTGACTACTCAGTCTCCAGCCAAGGGCAAAATGATGTAGCATGGCTCAGGACCCCAGGCAAACAAAAACAGGCATTTACCATAAATCACATTTTTAGCATAGACTATCTAATCTGGTTCAAGGTCTCAAATATACAAAGATACTATCAGGCAGGATGTTCCAAGGGCTCAGAGGTTATCTCCCAGAAGTTACTCAAGGTCTAGTTCTTTCTTTGGAATGTGTAAGATTTAAGCACCCCAAATCTGCTGAATTAACCCATTACTGCATAGCACATATTGGTTTTTGTTTACTATAAAACACCCAAAGAATAATGCTTCCCAGAGCACATTAGGTACTTATTATTACTAAGTTGAATTAAATTAAGAAAAATCACTTTAACTATCCACATGCACAATTTTTCTCCAACATTTTATTTGGTAAAATGTGAAACCTAATATATAATTTTTAAAACAGCACAATCCATCCTTGTAGAACCTTCACCTTTATTTATCCATCACCAATTACTAATTTACTACCTCACCAAGTTCACGCTATTTGCAATATCTGTGCCTGGGTGTGTGCATGTGCTAATGTTTGCTGAACCATTGAAAGTGAGTTGCAGGCATCCCAGCACTTCACTCTTAAGTACTTAAGCATTTATCTCCAAGAAAAAGAGCATTCTCCTATATAACTACAATACCAGTATCATACCTAAGACATTTAACATTGAAAGAATAATACTAAATAACATGCTATCCATGTTCAGGTTCCTATAATTGTCCTCCAAATGCTCTTACAGTGATTTTCTTCAAATAACAGATCATGTATTAAATTTGGTAGCCCATCATCTTAACATTTCCTCCACCTTTTGTTTTCCTTCTATGACACTGACATTGACATTTGAAGAGATGAGGCTAGTTGTCTTGTGGCGTGTACAAAAGTCTGGATTTATCTGTTTCTTCATGATTTGATGCAGGTTAAACATATTGGGAAAAATGTTACATCAGTACAGTTGTATACAGCTACATCCCAGTGCTTTCCATCTGATGCCACATATCAACTCATCTCATTACTGGGACAAATATCATTTCAATGTCAAATATCAATATCAAGCACTATGTATGTTTGATCCCTTCCATAAGGTAGTAGCTAACAAATCGCACCATTATAAAGGTGTCTCCTCCCCCTTGGAAATTGGTAAGTAATCTCTGAGAGCAGGAAGGAGGCTGGTGGGTACTTTATCCATTGGTTTTAGCAAAAACTGATGATCCCATCCTTGTGTATATTGATTACTATACTGGTGGCTGTAAAATAGTGCTTTCTAAATCTATCACTCTTTTCTCATTTATTAACTGGAATTAATCTATAAAGAAGAGTTCTGCCTCATACTCCTTAATTGAACTATCACTATGGACACATGTATTTATTATTTAATGTTTCATAGTCCTTTATTTCTTATCATCATTCTTCTTTGTGCTTAAATTAGAAGAAAAGTATGTTTATATGATAAAGCTATGAAGATGGCTATGAAGCAGTTAATTTCATTTTTAATTGCAGTATAATACACATCTATGAAATTCACACGTGTCCAGATTGATAAATATTCACAAATTGATGATACTCATGTAACGAGCACTGAGATCAAGAACCAGATATTACCGACAGCCACAGAAGCTCCCTTACGTCTCCTTCCAGACACTACTCACCAAGAGGTATCCTGACCTCTAACACAGACTAAGGGTTTTTTGGGGTTTTTTTTTTACGCTTTATATAAATGGAATCGTACAACATATATTCTTTTGTGTCTGTCTTCTTTTCTCAAAATCACATTTGTGAGATTCACCTGATTTATTGTGTGTAGCTGTAGATCACTTATTCTTATTGCTGTACAGAAATCCAGAGTGTGACTATATCACAACTTATTTATTCATGTTACTACTGATGGCCATTGCAGTAGTTTCAAGTTTTGGCCCATGAACATTTTAGTATGAGTCTTTTGCTGAATATACATATATCTTCCTGTTGACTGTTTAAGAGTAGAACTGCTAGATCATGGTGCGTGCATATATTCAGCTTTAGTAGATACCGCCAACAGAGCAACTATTAGTTAGAAAAAAAAATTCCATCTACTATGAAACTCAGTGATGAGCTATCCCTATGAACTCCAAAATAAAAGCAGGTGAAAAAAAAACAGTACCAGTTACAAGAGCCACACGGTTTTAACTTAAAATGAAATAAATGACCCCAACTATAAATCTATTTGGTGGCAAAACCTTGTTTCAAAATCAGCAAACAAGTAATTTGACTATACCCCCCAGTGGCATGTACCCTAAGGACAAAAAGGACTATTAGACATCTTTGACGGTTTTCATTTATCATTGGAAATGGGATTGATATAGTTATTCTGAAACTGTTATGAATGGCAACGTGAGACAAAGCAAATGAATAATACCGGCAGAGTGCTGAAAAATGGGAATTTAGGCAAGACTGGAAGAAGATTTAGATGTAGCTTGATGAGGTTAGTAAAAACCCTGTAGTCCTGAATTAGATTTGAAGTTTCAGTACAAACTCATAATGAATTTTCTTTTAAAAATTATATCACATCATTCTCCACTGAACAGGCATGCAAAAATGACCAATCCAACAGCATAGTTAAGTTCCTACACTATCTTCTCTAAATATCATTTCTCACTAAAAGAAACCAAAGCTCTTTGAAGAAGAGGCTGATTCTAAATCTGGAGCAGGAAATGTTCACATGCCTCGAATAAACATTATGACTGAAAACGAACTGTTAAAGATGGCTAGCATGACAGCAAAAGGACTCAGGAACCACTTGAATATGCTCCTACTGGCCGAAGATTGAACAATTTGAATGACAATTTGTTTAAATCCATGAATTTGTAATGATACTAAAAATTTATTCATTCCACTTCGAGAATGCTTAGGAATTACCTCAAAAAACCATTATCAACGAGGGAAATTTTCTCTTTATAGAATGATTTCAGTTTACGATTTCAGAATAATAAATGAAGAAGTGATGATTAAATTAAAAGATCATTATTCTATATCACTTAATGAATTAACTCATGATCACCAGTGGTTGCCAGCATTACAAAAGGAGAGACGATTAGACATTACTTTCCTCCTAGTGGAAGTACACATCACTATCTGTAAAGTAGTTTTGCCAAAATGGACCCTGAATATGTTTAACCCTTCAGACTGAACTACTAATTTTCAGGAAATACGGAGGACAAAGGAACAAGTTACAATACACAACACAGACACGATACAGTTCATTATTGGGAAACTATATGACAAAGGACTGAGCTTCCTCAACAAATATAAATAAAAATGCAAGGAAAGAAAATGGACCAGAAATGCAGATTAAAAAAGACTCAAGAGATCTTGTTTGGGTTCTGTTTCAAACAAACTGCAAATAATAAATACTGGCTGGTTCTTCAGTGCTATTAAAGAAATCATTGTTGTTTTTAGGAATTGCATGATGACAGTATTTTGGTTATGTTTAGGAAGAGTTCTTGTCTTTTAGAGATATATCCTGTAATATTTACCTGTAAAAATAATATGATATCTAGAATTCACTTCCAAAAAACCAGGGAAGGGATATGGAGTAGCAAGTAAAAGTATAGTGTGTTCATAAAATAATAACTGTTGAATCTGGGAGATGTATACAGATGGGGGTTTATTATACTGTTCCACTTGTGCACATGGTTAAAATTCTTTGTAAGAGTTCGAAAATACTAAGCTTACATAAAAGAAGTGAGTTTGAGATGACCCTAAAGAATAGGACGTCCGGTCCCCAGTTTTCATTCTCTATTATTCTTCCAGGAAAAATAATCTTTTGTTTTTAACTTGTCTCATGGTTCTTTCCCCAAGTCTCTGATTTTTGTGAAGTTTCACTTTCTGTATTTTAGTGAATCAATTTGTTTTCTCATGAAAGGAAACCAATAGTAAGTAACTTGACAGAATCTTCCAAATTCCTTTCTCAACTCAGACACAGTCTCAACTTCAGAAGTTCAGAAAGTATGCTTTTTGGGTGTTTTCTTCTCTAAACTGGTTCGTATAGTTCAAGACACACATTCACCATTGGTTCATGCATGGCCACTTGCTTTAGTTATTTTTAACAATATAATAAGGACCTACAAACCTGTCACTCAAAACAAAACGAGGACCTTAAAGGTATGCTACAACTAGTCATGTCTTTTCTCAAATTCCTGCCTTCTCCCACACCTGTCCAAAGTAACCATGGTCTTAAGTTCCACACCCATCATTCCATTGCTTGTCTTTGTATACAGTTTACTCGCATCCATTTTAGTTGTTTTCAAGTTAATAAAAAGGATATCATGCCCAGGCACATGGGTGGGTCAACCAGTTGAGCGACTGACTTGATTTCGGATCAGGTCATGATCTCAGGGTCCTGGGATCAAGCCCCTTGTCAGGCTCTGCACTCAGCTGGGGGGGGGGGGAGTCTGCTTGGGATTTGGGATTCACTCTCTCCTTCTCCCTCTGCCCCTCCCCCTGCTCATGCTCTCTCTCTCTCTCTCAAATAAATAATAAATCTTTAAAAAAAAAAAAGGATAACATGCCATAATATGTTGGGAACTACCTTTTTCACTTAGTAGTACATCACCAAGATCTACCCATATTTTAGGGTCACCCTGTAGTTGTCTGTTTTGACTATTGCTTAATATGCCCTTGTATGAATACTCTCCACTGATTCATCCAGTGTCTCACTGCTGGGCATCTGGGTTGTTTTCTAAAGTTGCACCGTGATCAAAGATGCTATGAACCATCTTGCACATATCTCCAGTTGTACAAGCTTGAGAGTTTCTCCTGGGGATATTCCAAAGAATGAAACTGCTGAGTGATAAGGGATGGGGATGCGTCCCCCTCACTTTCCATCTGAAGATTCTTTCCTGCGGGAACACTGCCTCGTGCTTGAATCGGGAAGGTGGCCCCCCTATGCTTTGGTGTGGTTTGTCACTGGCTCTCTTTTCCACCTCTTGATTTTCCAGCCCCATAGTAATCTAAGAGATTTGTTTTTACATTTAGTGCTTCAGAATAATTGAAGAAAAAGTACTAGCAAAAATGTTCTGAGCTTGGAGAGCTTCAGGCATCCTTAATTGGCACAACTTTTTCAGTTAAAATGATGGAAATTAAACTGACTGCTAACTATCCACATTTCTTTTGGGTGCTGTAATCAAGAAAAAAAAATATGACCTCCCTCTCCATATAGAGAGACATCAAATCTATTCCAACTTTCATTTTAAAACACAATATTGAAACAAATTCATCTTGATCTTTTTTTCTGTTGTGTTTACTGTTTCCCCCTGCTTTTTTCTTTTTAGAGGAACAGATTTTTAAATCAGTAACTCTTGGGGAGCTACTGACATTTGTGAATCTCTTAAAGCTAAACTCTTCTCATATTTTATGACATGAGCACAACTACTTGAGGAAATTAATAATTTGCTCCCTGACTTGAATGAGTGAGTAAGGAATGTAGGATTTTTCCACCCATTTGCAGAATGTCTACGCCATATGCTCACCTTAAGTTAACTACCACCTCGAGAATCAGGTAGCTGGCTGACACGGGGGAATTTTTTTTCCTTTATTTTAATCAAGGAAAGAGAACATGAGTACTTCAAAATTCATAATATTAACAGTCTAATTAGAGTTTCTTAAATGCTGTTTTAAATTAGGATAATTTTAAATTATTGGATGTGACAACTATATAAACATAAAATGCTTTAATTAGAGACTTGTTTGTGTGAGAAAAAAAATCTACTCGAAGCATCAATCTGTCACTCTGCATTAACTTCCAACAGCCCCGGATTCCCACTGGACCACTGAATCTTAGCAATAAGTCTATACCCATCATCCTCTCTCTACATTCTAATCCTCTCTTGTTTGTAGCCAGGTCTCTGCTCTTTAAGGAAAAAACTCAAGGCAACAAATTCAAGCTGAATTCTCATACAAATTCATAGCAACTCCTGGTGTTTCTGAATTTGCTTAATGTTTTTACTGAGCACCGTTCTTCTGGGCCTTCATAAATATTATGCCATGTTACTGATGAAACAAAAAGTTGTGTGAGTAGCTCAGTCTTAAAGGGTGATAAAACAAACAAAAATAAAATCTCAGAGTCTCCCTCAAGTACTTATTAACTTTTTAAAATCACTTTCTCCTCTTAGAACCTGATGGAAGCTAAGAACTCTTTCCCATCGTCACAGAAAAAAAAAAATCTATAATCATAAAAATGTTTGCATACAAATTCAGAGAACTTATGCAGCTCCTGATGGCCACATCTATCTGCCATCCTTGAATTCAGATTCTAACTCTGGTGAGATCAAATATTCATTAATCAATAAGAATGTGTGGAATACGTACTAGGTACCTGACACTGTTGTAAACACTGGGGGTACAGAGGAGGACACAGCTTGACCTGGTCCCTGCCTTCATGACAGTAGGGGAAACAGTAACTGAATGGCCACACCAACAAGTGTTGAGTAGGAATTTTGTGAGATGTACAAAAGGAGAAGGACTGAGTGCTATCAGAGCCAACAGATGGGGAATGGGCCAGATCAGGAAGCTTTTAAAGGACTTCCCTAAGGTTGGGGCAATGGTGCTCAGGTCTGAATTAACAGGCAGGGGGGTGGAAAAGCCATTTGAAGGAGTAGGAACAGTAAGTTCAAAGGCCCTGTAGTAAGAGGGAACATGGTGTGTAAGAGTAGCCAATCACCAAGAGACAGGGAGATGAGGCCAAAGGCAGGGCTGAAGAGATAGGCAAGGAAAAATCATGAAGGTCTTTACTGTCGTGTTTGAAGACTTTTTTTCCTTTATTTTAGAGCGATAGGAAGTCATTAGACAGTTTTAAACTGGGAGGTAGGCAATAGAATTGGTTTTGAATTCTAGAAGTTTCATTTTGCATGCAATGTGGAGATTAGTTTGGCAGAGGACCACAATGGATGCTGAAAGATCAGTGGAGAGGCCACTGCAGAAGTCTAGAGAGAACACTAGGTAAGGATAATGATAGCAGGATTGAGCGTGGTTGGATTCAAGAGACATTAGTTGGGATAATTAACAGGATGCCACAAAACACTGGCTTTTTCATCATGTGTCCATACGTCGAACAGTGTCAGCCACATGCTATGCTGGTGCTCAACAAATATCTGATGGATGAATAAATGAATGAATGAAGCGAACATAAATAAACCTAAAAATATAAATAGATTTTTATGTAGTTGTAATCATTGAAAGAATGTGGGGCACAGAAGTTGCTAAGGTGGAGACATGTAAGTAAAAACATAATGTGTAAAAGAAGAATTCTAGTTAATTTGACCCTGAATGAGGGGAGGGTGGTGTGGAAGGGTCTGGTTTGACTTATACAGGTTCTATAAAGTGAAAATGAATGAGTAAATTAGGGAGAGCAGAAGTCAAATGAAAAACAATGAGAGAGATTCACTTTTGCTTGATATCAACCTTCTGTGAATGTGTAACTGCCTCAGGATGTGGCAAATCAATAATGATTTGGGAGGAAGATTGCTAGAACATAAGCACAGCTTTAATAGCCAGTCCTGTGCACCTCCCAACAACCCCCAAATCACTCAATTTGGTAAGTTCTTTTATTTCAAACACCAGAAAAGCAGACTGTTGTGTGGAAATGCCCACGCGTAAGATATTTTAGAAAACTAGCAATCGATGTGGGAATAAGACTCTTGAGTTTCATGACTCTGACACAGCTGTGGCCACTGGAGTCCTACCTGGGAGATCCTTAATAAATCACGGTGGATATTGGCTCTTTATAAACCCAAATCATTCACCTTGATTCCACTGCATGGAAACAGCATGTGCATGATGAACCAGGACAAGCTCTCCGCTTCTGTTTCCCAACCAGACTGTATAGAAAAATTCCCATAAGATTCTGTTCAGTTAATAAGAATGCAAATGAATGCATTCACATAAGGGAGATGCGTTCCCACTTCTAGATTCTGTGTGCATTGAACAATTTGGATCTTTATTACCTTTGACTCTTGCTCTTAGACGAAAAGTTAAATTAATGGCCACATTCGCTGTGTATTTTGAAACCCACCTTTCAAATATTTAGAAAGGGATGGATTATGTGCAGCCTTCATCGTTTCAACAGAGCTTTCTATCCAAAGCTGCTGTTTAGTGAAGATTACAGGTTTAAAGACAGTCTCATCAATAAAGCTAGAGGTACTAAAAAGCCTCTGAATGTTGCAGAAGTGGAGTGGGGGCTTCCACATTCACTGAACATTTTCACGGAGAGGTGGTATCTCTTATATTAGGCTGAGAAATACAGTGCAACCAGCTTTTCCCCCATCACCATCCAACCATCCAGGCTTGGGTTTCTTAACATCTCTGTGAATAGGTCCTGTTTTTAATTTCTCCCACAGTCTTATGATTTATGGAGTATTACTTGGTAACTATGTGGCTGGAGAAAAATACAGAAATTGAAATTTCTGAATAAAGATGAATGTAAGGCATTACTTTGAACAAATAAGGGAAAGAAAGGGCACTGACAATTTTTCTGCCATCATCCTTGACCACTGATGGCTTTACTAAAGTTGTTGGCTGAAAATTGTACCAAATAAAATTTTGATGTCCACTGACCAACTAGTTGGAGATTTCCTGAGCTAAGTTTCTTTGTTATCTATTTGGGCAATAACTTGACCTTTGGGCAGATTGGGAATACTCATCCAGCCTTTGTGATGAGAGCTGATAGCAGTGTAAATTCACTGCCAACTCTTAGCACCCAGATAGTACCCTCTACCAGCACTTTCCCCATCTTTACAAATGACTTCATTCTCAAAGTTGGTCCAACCCCGCCTACTGCAAATGTCTGAAACATTCCTTCATTCATCCACCACAAGGATGCCTAACTCCAAATATACGATGGATGCTGTGTCAAAGATGGGTGCTAATAAGTGGCTCTATTTAGATAAGGAGAAGACTAAAATTACCATTCTTATATACCCAACTCTTAATTATCTACATTAATAAAAGAATCAAGGAGATAAATAGTCCAAAATAAAGGACAATACAAAAGCAATTTATATTTGGCTTTGATATTCATTATGTGACTTTGAGGGTGAGCAAATTAACTTTCTAATTATGAGTTGGCTTTTCAGAATGAGTTTGTATTCTCAACTGGCTTGTGTTGCAAGCCAGCTAGTGGTATGCTAGAAGCCAAAAGAAATTTGACCTGGAACTTATAATTTTCAGCAAATGACTCATCCATATATTATTAAAAGTTGATTTGTTCTGCCATTTGGAGAAGGTCTGTATCATTCCAATAGTCTCTGGAGAACAATGGTGTAATGTGAATTGCATAGATACAACATCAGATACAGTAGCAGACATAACAGACTTCAAGACAAGAATATTACTAGAGATAGTCATTTCAAGAGGAAGACACAACAATCCTAAATGTACATCTAACAGCATAACCCCAAAATATGTAAAGCAAAAAGTTCTCAAAACTAAAAGAAGAAATAAACAAATATTCAATCATAGTTGAAGAATTTAGCAATTTTTGCTCAGTGAGAGAATAAGCAGACAACAAATTACTAAGGATATTAAAATTCTGAATAACCTATAAAACAACCAGACCTAACTGAGAGTTATGGAAGACTACAATTCAACAACAGCAGAATACACGTTTCTTTTGTGTTCCTACAGAACATTTACCCAAGCTTGAATTCTAGATCCCATCCTAACACGTAATCAAAGATAAGACACTTTGCTTCCATAAACTTCAGTTTTCTTTAATGTGAAATGGAAAGAACAATTTGTTATACAGAATTGCTGGGGAGATTAACTGAGAAATATAAACTAAAACATAATGTAAAAATGAAAAGTACCATATTCATAAGAGTTAACAATGCAATAAAGGATCAAGAATGTCTAAATAGGAAGAGCTTAGACTGCAACTGGTTGAAAGAGTATACCAAGGAATTTGCTTCAGTGGTGGTATCTGCATAGCACCATACTATTTAACTTAGCATGCTAATTTCTTGGGAGTGGTTGGGAATGGAGCTATTGATGGAAATAATGGGCCATTTTACAATTGCTGCTTTTCTTACCTCCATTTGCATTCAAGAAACAATCAGATAGTACTTCGGATTAATTATCTTTTTCATTTTCACCAGTTCACATCTACTTAGCTACTACCATTTGCTGAAATGAACACAAAAAAGTCAAATAGCCTTCATAACACAGGTTCTTGCATTTTAAAATCTATTAAAGACAATATTGTTAGAGTCTAAACCCAGTTAGCTTGGACAATAAAAATGAAAAGTTCTTTCTGGGGCGCCTGGGTGGCTCAGTTGTTGGGTGTCTGCCTTCGGCTCAGGTCATGATCCTAGGGTCCTGGGATCAAGCCCGCATAGGGCTCCCTGCACAGCGGGAAGCCTGCTTCTCCCTCTCCCACTCCCCATGCTTGTGTTCCCTCTCTCACTGTATCTATCTCTGTCAAATAAATAAAATATTTTTTTAAAAAAATGAAAAGTTCTTTCTTGATATTTTTCTTCATTTTAATCTTTAATAAACAAATAACTACTCTCTAAAAGTGTATCTGTATTCCTAACCAATTATATGAAGGGAACTATTGTAAGAACAGAATGAGATGATAAGAGACAGAACTATGGATCCCTTGGTACTCTACTCGATATGCAAGGGATTGTTATTGTTTTTTCACCTGAGTTTTTGAGGGTCTATTTTATCAACCCTTCACTTCAACACACAGGCACACACACAAATGCTTTGTGGAAAGGGAGCCACACAAAGAAAATGTCCAGAAATGACTGAGTACAATTAAGATTAAGGGGATGACATCAAGAAGTCCTAGAAGTGGACATTGTAGACAAGTTACTAAAATTACTCAACTCATTCTATTCGATCTCAAAAACAAAAATACCAAAATTATTTGACTAAATGGAGCAGCCAAATTTGGTCAAGGTAGAGATACAGTCTACAAGACACTGAAAAGGAATAATTGGAAGGGGAGCAGCTGCAGAAGCAGAACAAGGCTAAAACAAGGGCTCAGGGTTTACTCAGAGTGTCTGAGCACCTAACAGGCTTAGCAGAGTGGTAGAATCATAACTGGTCCTCAAGAAATATTCGTGTATTTGTATTGCAATCAAAACTTTCTCAGAGTCAATTTGCTCTCCCCAGACAATCAATGTTCTAGCAAAGTTAGGAGAGTTTTATCACTCTCAGTAATGTAAAGTTAAGTTGTTGCCCAAGAGCCGAGGTTAAAGCTAGTTCCACTTTGATCATTTGTAAAACATGACAGGCTTGAGGGAGGCTGTAAGATGGATTTGACACATATTTCGAAGAACTCTGATGATCTTCCTCAACTTCTACAAGTCTCACATAAACTAGGTCTAATCCCTGTCCTCACCCAATAAGCCATACTTGTAGCAGTAGTTAAAAAAAAGAATATGCATATAAAGAAATTGTACCTGATTTATATGTTCAAATACAATTGTGACACTTAATGTCTTTATGATGATTTATAATTTATAATTTATTACTACCATAATTTCTTTCATTATGTTTTTATTTCCCAGTTTAGCACACAAACAATACACCAAAATAGGCCTGATTATTCCCAAAATACATATTTAAAAATGAGGATGAGTGACTCAATGGAGGCAGTTCTCAAAATTTTATGACTAAAACATCCCTAAAGTCAGAGGAAGATTAACCCTCAGAGTCTGGAAATATAACCCAAGGAAGTCTAGCAAGGTAAAAATTACCCTTCAGGTCTCTTATTTTATCTTTATATTTTTCCCAACTTCTGGATCCAAGTAGAATGTAGGGGTGGAAGCAGGCCCACTGCAACAACCAAGCCAAAAAAAGAAGAAGAAGAAGAAGAAGGTGGAGGAGGAAGAAGAAAGGAGGAGAAGGAGGGGGAGGAGGAGGAGAGGAAAAGCAGGCCATCACTACCACTGCCAAATCATATTATTAAAGACATTGCATACCTATTGAAACAAAGAGGACTAAATGAATTTAATATGACAAAGAATAGAGTCTTTCTTATATGAGCTAATATTTATGTCTGTTTCTACTTTGAAGTCATTTGCTGAGATTAAGTATTGATTATGAATTGCGCTTGCTGTAGGAGAAAGAGTCTTTAGGAAAGAAAAAAAAACAAGCAGAGTTTTTCATGACACTCCATGGGCTGGCATGTTGTATTAGAATCTAGAGGATCCCCAAGACCATGTCTCAGTTTTCTCAGTGAGAAAGTTGCTGAGTCTTGGGGTATCTTGGGAGGTAGAAGGACTCAGATAAAAAGGCAAAGTAAAAGCACCCACAGGATCTTGTGCTTTAGAAACAAAGTTCTTCTAGAAGGAGAAACCTACAACAAACATTCAACAAGTCTTGTCCTTCAGATATTAAGAAGCAAAAGAAAACAGATTATAACCAAAGCATCCAGACAGCCTTAACACAGACCTTGCTAAATTGAAATTGTTCACCCATTACTCTTAGCATGGAAAATAAAATCAATTCTAGATTTATTCTTCTTTTATATACAATGTCCTGTATTTAATTTAAAAAAAAATTCATGAGACATGTGACTAGGTAAGGAATGTGACGGACAGTTAAGAGAAAACATAAACATTACAAGCAAACCCACAGTTAATACACAAATCAGAGTTATAAAGAAAAGATTTTAAACAAACATGTTAAAGAAAAAAGAGAAACAATGACCAAAATGAATGAAAAGACAATTTCAATAGAAAACTGGAATCTGTAAAAAAAAAAAAAAAAAAAAGATTCAAATACACATTCTAGGACTGAGAAATACAATATAAAAAATTAAAAATTCATTAGACATGTTAACAACAGATTTGACAAAGCAGAAAACAGGTTAGTAAATTCAAAGACAATAAAAAATATTCAAATTAAAACGCAGATTTTAAAAAAGGAAAAATAGAACAGAGAGGAAGCGACATGCAGAACACAAATGGTCTGACACATATGTAACTGGAGTCCCAGAAGGAAAGGAGAAAGTAAAGGAACTGAAGTAGTAGTTATAGAGATGGTGGCTGAAAATTTCCAAAACTGATAAAATATCAAATCAACAGATTTCAGATGTGTTGGCTGCACAACTCAAAAGCTAATAGGGAAGACGAAATGGAGCAAAAATATTAGATTACCATCAAAGAGGCAGGGAAGAAAGAATACAGAAGGAAAGATCAAATTTAAAATAAAACAAATGGTAAAATGACAGGCTTGCACCTAACTTAAACAATAATGAGCTAAATATTTCAATTAAAAGACAAAGATTTTCAGGCTGGATTAAGAACATAAAAGGATAAAAGGCATATATCAAATATAAGAAAACAGACCATTTGAAAGGATGGAGAAAGACTTCCCATGCAGGCACACACCGAAAGCAAGCCAGTAAGCTGATAGTAATATGTGCTGACAACCCAATAAAGTCTGACACTGAGGCTTGGGTAAGCTTCCTGGATTGGTAATACTCTATATATGATGCCGCACATCAACTCTTGGAAAGTACTGCATCCAAACTTCATGGGTAGAAGACAACAGAATCTCCAAATCTAGAACTCCCCTGTTCTCTGCCCTGTGCATCTCTTCTTCTGGCTAATTCTAATATCTTTATGGTAATAAAACAGAACCATGAGTATAGCAGCTTTCAGTGAGATCTGTGAGTTTTTCTTGCAAATTATTGAACTGAAGGGTGGTTTGGGAAACCCACAAACTTGCACTTGGTGTCAGAAATTGAGGGTGGTCTTAGGAACTGTGCCCTCTAACATTGTAGTTGGCCTAAACTCCTCGGACAAGGGTATGTTTTGACTGAGTTTGCTATGTTCTACTCCCTAGTCTTAGTGGAAGTCGGGAAAAATTGTCTCATACCACGGTTTCATGGCTATTCGTTTATCCTTCCATCTTTTCTCTTGCTCCACACATGATTTACAACATTATCATCAAATTGTATGTTTTATTTCAATCTGGATCCCTATGATTTTCACAGACAAATAAGGAAACTTCCCCTAAGGGGGGAAAAAAACAACAGAAAACTGAAACTTTCCATGGTTCTCAAGGTCGCCACTGTCTCGACATACATAACTGATACAACTCCTTTCCCTCCCAGACCTTGGGCTGTATTTAGACCAGTCTCCTTCCTGCCCTTCCACGTCCTTTGCTTGTTCAGGCTTCTGTAACTTTATGCACATAATTTCTTTTTCCTGAGGGCCTCCTTCCATCTCCTCTTTCTGGTCAATACCAACCTACTTCAGTCACACAACTCAAGTCACTGCTTCTCCATGAAATTCTGGCAGTGATGGCACTGACCTCATCAGGTTGATGGGGACACTCAATAAGGTAATATTTAGAAAGGACTCAAGACATTACCTGACACATGTTAGCATTAGCTGCTATTACTATTACTCCAACTATTGCTATAATATTCTCCCTATTTTATTCATAGTGTCTACAATTAAGCCTTTAATTGCATCTGTAAAAATTATTCTTTATTTTATGCCCATTAGCTTCTGGATTATTATGGCCTGAGGACAGGATCCATGTCTATTATTTGCCTTATGGTGGTACAGAATTTCAGGCTCAAAGTAACTGCTGAATCTTTTCAACCTAATGATAAATTCTGGGAACACTGGAAGGGACAGCACTTAACCTAGGCATTCAAATAAGGGGCATATTGGAATCCCTATAATGTGTAAGTATGCATCATTCGTTCCTTCAAGTCTTATGTTTCCCAATTCTATAAAGATTTTGGATTTATAGACACGACAATTTGTACCTGTCACTGGGAAGTAAGAAGAATAAAGAAGTAATAGGCACCAACTTCTCCACTTCATGTTCAGTCTCATTATAAAAGACATCACTGGTGTTAACCAATACCAAATTCTCCTCTAGTCCTTAAGTACATGGAAGGCTAGATTTCCCTGCATTTGAAAGCTACATTGTGACCCTCCATGCTTTCTTCCCTCTCTGCTAGGATTGGTAACATTGCAAATGGTGGAACCTCTATTAGTCTGGGTCCTAGGTCAGAGCCCCAAGCCAACTTGCATTGGACATGACAGGGAGAAATATGTGGGAGGTATCAAGTGACTAAGACTTAGGGACTAATATGTTACAGTCTATATCCAGTCTTATCTAGCCACTACACGAAGAAAAAAACAGTAAGAGTTATTTTGCAGGCACTAGTTTGTTGTGCCACAATTCTTAAAGCACCACAGAACCAGCTAGTACATTTGTCCCTCTAGAGTCTAGTTGTAGTTTCATTTTACTTTTATAAATATTTTTATTATAAAGATATTCAAACAAGAAGGAAAGTTTACAAAATTGTACAGTTAACACCCATGCACCCACCACCTAGATTCCACGATTACCATTTTGCAACATTTGCTTTATCACATATCTCTTCACCTATCCATCCCTCTCTTCTTCCACTAATTTATCTCTTACTTTTTGATGCATTTCAAAGTAAGTTGTAGGTATCAGTATATTATATCTGCTTTATTACTTTCCCCATCGCCACACTTCCACATGATAAACAATGTTCCCAGATCAAACATCAAGGAAGTAATGAGTGAAGTTTATCAACAAATATCTGTTACTGAATACATAATCCATCCTATACACCTCGAATATAAATAAATGAACTTCAAGCCCAGAACAGCATGGTCCCCAGCACTTCCCAACACTAAAAGTGCTTTCAGTGACCTGTACTTTAGAGCAGGGAAGATGCTGAGCTATCCTTTTGTACCATCTTTTGTTCTTTCACAATTGGTTGTAGAAAGTGCAGTCCTCAGCTTCAGACACTGAAACCCAATGAATCAAACATAATGAGTCTGACATGTCATTGAATAAAACCCAGGAAAAATGCTGTGGGTTCCACACCATTGCCTCTATTAAAGTCATGTCCTAGATTTTTATTATTTTGTTGCTATAGACATTTTAACAGATTATTGGACATTGTGTTTCCTTGTGCTTTTCCTATTTTCTCAGGATTCACTCACAAAGTATCTTCTTTAATGATATCTACCCAAAAAATATAGGTTGTGAAGAGTGGTAAGAATCATTTAAATATTTTAACATATAACACCGAGTAAATAGACTTATATAATATTAACAGCACTATTATATACATACCATTTTTATCCTCCCCTTAACCCTATTAGATATATAAGGTGAGTATAGTTATTCTTGTTATTATCTTACAGATAAGAAAATGGAATCTCAGAAGAACGAGCCTCATATGTCATAAACGGTAGATTAGGGTTTCAAACCCCAGGCTTCTGGCTCCAAATCCCAACATTTTCCCTCTGCATTTGATGTAAAAATAAAATAAAATCGTGTTTGGAACAACAAATAGTTGAGTATTATATGAAATATATAGCTTCAAGACATTAACTCAAAATGTTAAATATACACTCCACTCAGTATGCATTTTGTCTCTCCATGTGGATGTATATATGTGGACATATATACACCCAGGGAAGAGAGAAAGAGAGAAATCATGTGGGGAGTTCTTTCTATGTGTCAAGCTTTGGGCTGAGGGCTTTTCAAATATTCTCATTTAATAAGAGAATTCTTATGAGTATCAGTATTCCTAGTGAACAAAGAAAACTGAGGCTCAAAGCAGTGAGGTAATGTGCTCCATCTCATATTGGTAGTATGTAGGCAAATGCTCAGAACTCTCTGGCTAGAAAGTCCACGCTCTTGAGCATGACATAATAAAGAATGGAATAATTTGAATCAGAAGCTAAAAGAAAATTGAATAAATATGAAATTAATAGAGTTGATTGCAAAAAAAATCTGTTCAATTCAGTTTTTAAAAAATACATGGTGCTTGATTTTATAACAGTCATTCATTAATTTGTTTTTTATGCCAGAAACATGCTCCACGCTGGGGATGGTGTGATGAATATGACAGGGATGGTCCCTCACAACCTTGGGGAGCTTGAACTGTGGTGAGGAATGCTGACAACACCACCAAAAACCCAAACTGAACTAAATTTCTCTCCAGACCTGCTCCACATACAGTCTTTCTCATCTCAATTGTTGGCTACTCTATGTTTCCAGATGCTCTTGCCACAGTTGTGGATTCACCTTTGACTCATTTCTTCTTTGCCCTACATCCAATTTATCAATAAGTCCTGCTAGCTCTACCTTCAAAATGTATCAAGAATCCAAATACTTCTTGCTGAGTCCACTGCTACGACCCCAGTCCAAGTCACAATATCTCTCAGCTGGATTACTGCCATATGCTCCTCACTAGTTCTATCCTTCCCTCCCTGCAGTCCCGGCAGTACTTAACCCAGCGAAGTAATCCCATTAAAACCATGAGTCAGATTATTCCATTCATCTGCTCAATACTGGTGGTTTCCAATTTCTCTCAAGTCCTCAACTCAATGAACATATGGACAAAGCATCTGAGTAGTCATTTCTCCAAAGAAGATATGCAATTGGCTAATAAGCACATGAAAAGATGCTCAACATCGTTAGTTATCAGGGAAATGCAAATCAAAACCACACAAAATATCACTTCACACCTACTGGGTGGTTGGAATCAAAAAAGACAGATAACAAGAAATGTTGATGAGAATGTGGAGAATCGGAGACCTCATGCACTGCGGGTGGGAATGTAAAATGGTATAGCTACTGTGAAAAACAGTCTAGCATCTCCTCAAGGGTCGAGTCACCATATGATTCAGCAATTCCACTCCTACATATATACACAAGAGAAATGAAAACATATCCACATAAAAACCTGAACATGAATATTTGCAGCAGCATCTTTCATAAGAGCCCAAATGTGAGAACAACCCAAAGGCCTATTAACTGATAAATAGTTAAATAAATTGTGATATATACATACAATGGAATATTATTTGCTCATAAAAGAAAACAAAGCACTGATCCGTGCTACAACATGGATAAACCTTAAAACATTATGTTAAGTAAAAGAAGCTAGTCACAAAAGCCAATGTATTATATGTTTCTATTTATATGAAATGTCCAGAACAGGCAAATCTATAGAAACAGGGCTGGGAAGGTTGTGGGGAATGGGAAGCATTACTAATGGGTATGGGGTTTCTTTTTGAGATGATGACAATGTTCTAAAATTGATCGTGGTAATGACTGCTCAACCTGGTAAATATACTAAAAAACCATTGAATTATACTTAAAAGGGTTGGTTCTATGGTAGGTAAACTATGCTTCAATAAAGTAGTGAAATAATTCTGTGTGTGTGTGTGTGTGTGTGTGTGTGTGTGTGTATACACAAAGTCCTTAAAATGGCTTCTGAGGCCCTATGTCATCTGATTGCCACCACTCTATTCCCTAATTTATCTTGTATTTTCGTTCTCCTCTTCACTAAGCAGTAGCCACATAGATCTTCTTGGTCTTCCTTGGATATATCAGGTATGTTTTGTCCTCGGGACCTTTGGACTGTCTGTTCTCCATCTCTAGAATGCTTTTCTCCACCAATATTGACAGGCTCACTCTTTCTCTTCCTTCAAATCTTTGCTCAAGTGCCAACTTGTGAGACCTAAATCAACATCCCATTTAAAGTGCAATCCACCCCAACACAACAAATTCCTCTCATCCTGCTCTGCTTTTTCCCCTAGCACATTACCTTTTGCAGGAAAGGCTTTGGATGCCAACCCACACCTGTTTCTCCTCTCCTTTCAAGCATGTAGAAGAATTAATCTTCCTTGCCTGCCCCATATAAATGGAGCCATATGATTAATTCTGGCTAATGGATTGTCAGCAGAATTGACACATGCCATTTCTGTGCCAAGGAATTTAACTGCCAGTACAAAACCTTTCGGTGATCTCTTCCACAGTTGCGGTCATCATGAAGGTGAGTGCATTCTGAGATTGAGGTGCTGAAGATCAAAGCATCCCAGATTGTAGATCCACTGCAGAGAAGAGACCTTCCCTAGAGAGTAGTCTAGACCCACAGCATATCTTTTAATGAGTGCCTATGTTAAGGCACTGCAATTATGGTCTTGCTACCACTGCATAACGTAGTCTAAGCTAACTAATAAATCTTCTAATATTAATTACTTACTTATTTTCATCATTCATCTCAGTTTCTTTGTTGTTGTGATCACTTTGGGGGGTTTTGTTGTTGATTGGTTTAGTTTGGTTTGGTTTTGGTTTTTATTCCCCATCCCCTCCCACAAGAATGTGAGGGCATAATGACAGAATGTTGTATCTGTTGTATCATTATTATATCTCTAGCCCCTGAAACATTATCTAACACATAAGATGTGGTCAACAGATATTCATTGAATGAACAGAATGAACTAACATGTAATTATATAAAATACAAGTGTTATGAAAAGGATTACCAAGGAACATTAGCAGAATGACCTCAGCAGTGAGTTAGAAAAGTATCTTCTGATGAAATGACTTTTTTTTAGGATTTTATTTATTTATTGGGGGGGGGAGCACAATAGCGGAGAGGGTCAGAAGAAGAGGGAGAAGCAGACTCCCTGCAGGGAGTCCAACGTCACATGGGGCTCAATCCCAGGACCCTGAGATCACAACCTGAGCTGAAGGCAGATGCTTAACTGACTGAGCCACTAGGAGCCCCTGCTGAAATGACTTTTAAGCAAGGCTCTGAGCCATCACAACTCTGGCCAGTGCTAGGAAAGTGTTACTTCATGTCATGAGAGCCTATAATGTGAAGATCTGATCTCATTAGGGCAAGTGACAGTGTAACAAAAGCCACTGGTTGGAGGGAAGTAAAAATAAAATTAGATAAGTGTGTGAGATCATATATAACAGGATAAATTTGAGGTATGATGGTGTCATAATAGTTATATAAGAATATAACAGCATATACTGAATAATTGTAGAAGGCATCAAGGAAGAAATGAGAAATTAGCTGGAATTTTAGCTATGCATGCAAACGAGAAAGCAAAAGAACACAAGAGACTGCAGGCTGTGGTCCAATGCTGGGCACACGGAAGATCTCACCTAAACACAGAGGCAGGAGTGCCTGTGGCATGAATGCAAGACACTGGGGAAGCCAGCATAACTAGAATTAAAGGGGGGAACATTTTGAGGGCAAATCCCCACTGCAAAGGCAGGTGGAAATGACAAAATAGGGCTGGTTCACTATAAGCTGTAAATGCCTAAGAAGTTAATGAGAGCAGAGTTGAATAACCTAACTCACTCCTCCATTCACAAATATTTATCGACTAACTACCATATCCAAGGTTATATAAGGTTTTTTTATATATATAAAATACATTCCTTAATTTTCTGGGTTTAATATTTGTAATAAGTATGAATGTTCATGTGGGCAAATAATTACTCACACTCATTTCAGAAACTACAACTGTAAATTGGATTCGGATTGACTGCCCAAAACAGATCAAAACCACTGCACAATTTCATTTCTTCAGCAGTCCTTTTACCGGAATAGATGCTCGCTTAGAATTCTTTGCTTTGAATTAATAAGGACATAGTTTAGTTACCTCGAGGGATTTGGACCTTTAGAGGTTGTCTTTAGAAAGATTTGTCTTGGGAGAGGTCATTTGGTCTATAGCTTCAGCTGAAAAGTTTTATAGCTAAAGCTAATTAATTTCCTTAGTATAATTTTATTGGTCTCTTCCCTAATCTCTGTCTCTAATAGGCAAATACACTGGAAACGACTCTAATTCCACAAAGAAATAAGAGAATTACTGTGCATTGGTGGAAAGAAAAAGCTACAAGGAGAAACGAGAGTCAGTGAACAAGAACATAATAAAAACAAGGGGTAAAATCTTGTCTGATCAATAATATGCATCTGAGAATATCAAAACATGTTTAGACAAATTATTGTAGAACGACATAAAATTTCCTAGCCTCTTCCACTTAGAAGTATCACAAAATTGCTCTACAATCAAGTCTTCCAGAATGCCAAAATGATGTATAGTTTCTATCAGCCAAACTGTCTGAGAATGACGTTTTGAAAAATAAATATATAAAGTAACACTTGTAAATTATGAGAATTTCAGAAAGAACTACGTACTTATCTTTCTTTCCCTAAGCTGACCTATCAAATCATCCTTAAATACTTAGCCTGATGGAAGTCTTATTTTAAAGAATTTAATGCAGAGACTTGTCTCAAATACAGTATATATTGAATTGCAATAGAAATTATACACTCTAAAACAGAGTATGAAAATTAATATCCCCTATGAAAGTTAACAATTCATAAAGTGCCCTGAAAAAAAATTGTATCGTATTCTCTTGGGGGGAAAAAAAAGGATTCAGAGACTTCTGATTCTACCGAGGTAGAGTAGCCCCATTCCTTCAGCTCCTCCCTTTTGCAACTAAACAACCCTGGATATAACCCAAATAGCGTAAGAGGTCTCTGAAAAGTAGAAAGAAGACAGTCTACAGACTTGGAGCAGCGAGTTCCCTGGGTTTCCTTATTGGATCCTGTATGTCTGGACTTAGAGGCTGTGGTTTCAACAGGGCCAAGCAGGAAGTTAATCTTTAATATGCACACACACCCCACTTCAGGCTCCCCCACCCCCATGGAAGCACGTAGAAGGGACCCAATTCCCCCCGCTGGATGGTCTTGGCGTAGCCAAGAAAAAGCTGCCTTCCAGCCTCCATCTAGCGAAATCAGATGGTATTTTGATTCCCCTGCCTCGGTACTGCCGATGCGGCTGAGTAGAAAGCTGATCTTCCATCCCTACCTGCCTGAGACAACAGTGATTTTCTGATACCCTCCCATCATGGCTGAACCTCCACCTGGCAGCACAACTTCAATGAATCTTCAGGAAATCATGCTGGGTGAAAAAAAAAAAAAAGCCCATCCCAAAACGTCACCCGCTGTGTGATTCCATTTATGCAATATTAGTAAAATGACAAAATTTCAGAAATGGAGAAGAGATCAGCCAGAGGCCAGGGACTGGGAAGAGGGCTGAGAGAATAAGAGGTAGCTGTGGCTATCAAAGAGCCTATGCCTTGACTTTATCAATGTCAATGTCTTGGTTGGGATACTCTACTACGTTCTGCAAGACGTTACCATTGGAGGAAACTGCGTAAAAGGTCTTTGAAATCTCTCTAGATTATTTCTTACAAATGCACCTGAATCTACAATTATCTCAGAGTAAAATGTTCAATTTAAAAAGACTTATTCAAAAGACTTGAGACCCATCTTTTTAAAGAGATGTGTCCTACGATCAAGAGATTAAATAGTATAGATGTCTTTTGCATTCTAATATAAAATTGTAGGTTTACTTCCAAGTTAGGACAGTAGGGGCAGTTACAGCAATTTTTGGGCAATTAGGCCAAAATAACTTTTTCATTTGATATAGAACTTGGATATTAAAATTCTATCATATCATTATTCATTCACTCATTCGGCAAACATTTGTTGAGAGCCTACTATGTCCCTATTCTAAGTTACAGGAATAACGTAATGAATAAAGAAGACTGAATGTCTGCTCTCTGAAGACTATTTTTTGTAAGAAAAGAACTTTCTTTCATACTCGTCAACAAAGTCCTCTTCCACTATGCAATCAGAGTAACTGTTTCTCTCCGGCCTTTGTCACTTACAAATCAATCATGCTGAAAGATTCTGGTGTAAAATACTTCAAAAAAAAAAAAAATTCTTGTGTTCCCTGCATACAACTTTGTTGGATTGAAGGACTTTCTCTGTATGATTAATCTTTAATAGAACTAGAAAGCTTCCTGGAAAAAGCCTAAGTAGGAAACTAAAAGAATGTGACACCTGAGAAGCAACTGGGATTTGACTGGAAAATGTCCCTAAGCTGAGAACATTTACAGTAGGATCAGTTCTCAGACTGTTTTTGTTTGTTTGCTCATTTCTATGCTGATGGGACGTAATTCAATGGTGAGAAACCAAAAGTAAGTCGGGGTTTCTACTTACTGAGATTCATGATTTCAGACCTTGTAGTGACCCATCTGAAGGACCATTTTGTGTGTCATCAGGATAAAGTCTGCCATCAAAACACAAAGGCCTTCTGAAGGAAACACTTATTTCTAAAACAACAAATTCATCTTTCCTCAAAAAGCAAATAGTCTTTGACCCTTTCCTCAAAAAGCAAATAGTCTTAATGAAGTTAAGTAATTTGGAACAGAGTATCTGTGTATAGAGAACATAAAAAGATGACTCATATGGAACCAAATGGACTTGTCCTCCCATACAAAGTCTGATTTCCTCTTCTGAATGGTGCCAGTCATGGTATCAGTATACCCCCATGACAGAAAGTCAGAGGAAAATATGAAAGATCAACAAATATGGACGTCAAAGAAAACACAGTTACTGAGCCACAGTGAACTTTCCACATAGCTCTAAAACAGCAGCCTCTTTATGGCATATATTTACATGTAGTTTGCCATTTTATGCATGCCCTAGATAAGAACAATATGAGTGCATGCCCCATTACCATTCAAATACCAACTGGAGACTTTACAGATATTATCACTTTGTAGAGAGAGGCCATAAACAGAAGAAACACTTAAACTTTTTCTATTTCCACAGTGCAGTCATAAAGAAATTGTTTATCCTGCTGACCCCTTTCACGTGAGACACGAGCGCTAGCCAAATATTCTAACCTAGTGGTAGAGGCCTGACTCATCACAGTAATATGGAAACGAGCTAACAAGCGAGACAGTGATCTTAACTTCCGCTTAGCTATTCCACTAGATAAATCGAACATAATACAAAGTAAGTGGTCTTTATGTTTACTTTCCTACAGTGAGGATCCTTAACAGTTGCCCAAATCTACCCTAGGTGTCTATCTTGGCTCTGATACTTCACCCATTTGAAGTTAATCGCCCACAAAACAAAGCTGCAGACTGATCAATGGGAATGAAAAATGCTCAACACTTCAGGAATTAAGAGAAAATTTAACTGGGTATTTTGAATTCCCACTCAAAGTAGTTTAGATAGTTTAGAACTGCCCGAAGTAAAAATAATGGGACCAAATAAAAGTTGTAACTGGAAAAACATCATAAATATTGAATATCATTCCATGTGCAAAATAGAGTTACACTCATTTTGAAAATATAACCACCAAGGCATTTTAAGACACCTTTCAAGCTATAGCATCCAGTTCATTGTTCCAGGATTGAAGTATAATATAAAAAGTGAAGTCACTCGAATGTACTGATATGAACCCAGCAACAGTCTGTTAAACTATTTGTAACCCTATGCCTCTGCCGTGAAGTAGATCTTGGATCACCTGCATGTCAGAACTGCTGTGATAAGCACCATTAGAATTTAGAGGTAGGAAAAGCCTATGGTTCATTTGAAGACTCTGTTCCTTTGTCTTGTTTGAAATAACCCTCTTCATCCAAAGACCTGCAGGGCTCGAGTTGTTTGTTGGGTAAAGAAAACATCCCTGTCACCACTCGGACACTGCTGTCACCAGGCATCAGCAGAAGTGACTTTCATGGCCTAAAAGGAAGATATTGGTCCCATCAGTTTCAATGACCTCTGAGCCACTTTATTAGACCACAACCAAGAGAGTACAGTGAAGTGTGACATGCGACATTTCACAAGAACAGAGCAGGAAAGCCAGATGAGCCAGAGGAAGGCCATGGTTGATTTTCCTCTTCTCCTAATAATCTGGCCCAGCAGCTATTCTTTGGAAAAGGTAGTCACTATCCTCCAAAGTCACTTGGATAGGGGCCATAGCTTTTCTAGAAAAACTACATTATAAATTGGGCCAGTTACACAAAGGAGTAGGATCACAACAGTGGAATTTGAGGGACCACATGAGGTCCTAGGCTGGGAGCAGGACCTGTGCTACAGAATCCCTGGTGCTAAACAGGCACCCCAAGATCTAAGGACATCAAAAGCAGGGTGTTATATGGGATGGGGGAACTTAGAGGGCTGACAGACAATGGAATTATTCACAGCAAACTGCTATCCTACGCTGGTGGCAACTAAACCACCTCAGGAACATCAGGGCCATTTCACCGACGGGGGCAAGTGGTTTTGACTCCTTGTGGGAAAAAAAAAAAAAAAATGTAACCCCTGAGCTTTCCTAACCACAGGACACAATGATGGAGAGAAGATGCATTGCCTTAGAACTCATGTGATTTGCCAACAGCAGAGAATGAGGATTTCCCAGGCCCAGAAAAGTCAGGCTGTATAGAGATGTGGATTGCCTAGAAGTATGGTAGGCTTCCAAGATCAGCGAAGTCAAACGTCCATCGTACAGTTGAAAATGCTCCCTGCAGTGACAGATGACTTACCCAAGAGTAGCTGGAGAGAGGCAGAACCAAGTCTAGCATATCCGTGTGTCCCTAATGCCAACCCCACACCTTTTACTTTATAGTTGCTTCATTTTTCCGTTTCAAAAAAATTGCAAAAATCATACCTGCTATTATGGGTTGCATTGTATCCCCTCTCCCAAATTCATATGTTGAAGTCCTAACCCCCAGGACCTCAGAAGGTGACCTCGTTTGGAAACAGGGTTGTGGCAGATGTAATTAGTTAAGATGAGTCATACGGGAGTCAGGTGGGCCCCTTACCCAATAGGACTGGTGTCCTTCTAAAAAAAGGGAAATTTGGACATGGAGACAGACATGCATAGAGAGAAGATAATGCAGAGATATGGGGAGCTAGATAGCTATCAAGCTCAGGAGAGAAGCCTGGAGCAGATTGCTCTCCCACAGCCCTCAAAGGGAACCAACCCTGCCACCTGCCATCTTGGTTTCTGACTTCTGGCCTCCTTTACCACGACAGAATAAATTTCCACTGTTTAAGCCACCCAGGTGTGGTACTTTGTTACGGCAGCCCTAGTAAAGGAATCCACCGGCAAACCATGCGGATATTTGTATAAAAGTCAACACTCTCCCTTTCGTATCTGCATCTCCTGTCTTTCAGATAACTAACGTCAGCATCTTGGGGTATATCTTCTCATGCTCATGCATTCACACACACACAATTTTTATTTATTTCTTTATGATGGAATTATAGGAGATAGCACTCGGCAACATACCTTTTTATTTTAAGTGGCAACATATGAATCATGAGTGTCCCTCCACATCAGTACGCATAGCTCTCACCCATTCTTTTTAATCATTGCATAATATTCCATCTTATTTTTGTTTCACTCTCCTGCTGGTTAACAATTAGGTTATTTTGGGTTATATACGGTTATAAACAATGCTGCAGTAAATATCCTTGGGCAAATATCCTTGGGCAAATATCCTTATGTGTTTTCAATTTTAAAGCATAGATTTCTTAAGTTAGAATTTCTCAAAGAGTATGGCACATTGCCTATTCTTTCATGTTTTTTGTCCAACTTACCACGAAATTCACAGCTAACCACTGCCCAGCTATCTCAATGTTGGGAACAAAAAGCTATCTGGAGAGCAACGATAGTCACAACGAGTCTGACTAGACCCTCAGATGGAGGCCTTTGGTGTATTCTGGTAGATGAGGAAAAACTGAAATCAGTATCGCTTCATTCTCAACCTTCACACACCCCTTTTTCTTTCTTCTGAAAGGCTGTGTGCCATAGAATCCATTGGTGTCCCCAGGATTGTCCCATCATTTCTTTATACATTCTGTAAGGCAATCCCAGAAATACCAGCGCGAAAGGCCAAGCAGACTGGTCACAGCTAGGTGGTGATTCTTTCAGCTAGAGAGGAATTTCCTGATTCTAGCAAAAAGTATGGCCAGGTCTCTGTTCCCCTAGACCCACTCTCAATTAACTGGATGAAACTTTAGAACCTCATGAAGGGATGGGTATGGCCAGGCATTTCAACTAATCTAAATTCCAGGGGCAACCTGGGGGGTCGGGGAGGGAGAGGAAGCTGGCGGAAGTGGATTGCAGCCTGTGGAAACCACAGGCACAAACCAAGATTCCAAGGCCATGTTTAGAGGCTATTATTGAGGCAACTCTGCTGAAGTGAGGGCTCCTGAGAGGAAAGGGCAAGTCTAAAGCATTTCTACTGGTGAGCAAATCGGCTGTGACTTGCTATGCAGATCTGCAGGAAAACGAAGGAAGAAAGCTGAATTTGGGGGGAAAAAAGCACTCAGCTTGCAAATGCTTCTGTCATGTCAACAGAAGCTGAGACTGGCACCTCAAGAAGAGTGGCTCTTCGCTGACAGATGGCTCATGTGTTCCTTAAGAAAATGAGAATTCAGGACAAGGCTCAGTCATAAATTATTCATTTGGGGACTTTTTTCATTTTATTTCAGAGTATTTCTCCTGGTCATTTCTTAAGTGAATTTCTCCCTGGTCCCATCATTTCCAAAAGCAGACAATATTCAGTGAAGGAGCCAGATTTTTAAGCAGGGTTCCATGGGGTTTCCCCTTAACGAGAGTCTCTCTGGTCTTCAGCTGCTGTCCCCTTTTCTAGGCCAGTAATACCATCAGCCCAATTAAGGCTGTAAAGTTTTCTCTTTCTAACAGTTGAAAAATAAAAGCATATTCATATAAAATCTGCAAGAATGAGTACTTTCCTTTCATCGCTGCCAAACCTCAAACACATCAAGATTTCCCACTATGAAAAGGCTGCATGTTTTATATGCTATATTTATGTCTCATTGTAAACTATTCATTGGTTTATAGACCTCTGGTCCTCTAGGAAGCATCACAAATCCTTATTACACTCCTGGATATTAAATTTGGTGTTAGGATCTCTGATTTATCTGCCAAGCTAACTCACAAGTAAACAGACATCTCTCTTAAAACTAGCTACTTCAAATTCAAGAGCTAAAAAGTGATTCATGCTAAACCTCTAGCCTTGAAGCTCATTGCAATTACATTATTGACAATGGTAAGGATGATGATGATGGTGATAAAGAAAATGCTTTTAGTTGGGGCGCCTGGGTGGCTCGGTCCTTAAGCGTCTGCCATCGGCTCAGGTCATGATCCCAGGGTCCTGGGATCGAGCCCCGCATTGGGCTCCCTGCTCCACTGGGAGCCTGCCTCTTCCTCTCCCACTCCCCCTGCTTGTGTTCCCTCTCTCGCTGGCTGTTTCTCTCTCTGTCAAATATATAAAATCTTGAAAGGAAGAAAGGAAGAAAGGAAGAAAGGAAGAAAGGAAGAAAGGAAGAAAGGAAGAAAGAAAGAAAGAAAGAAAGAAAGAAAGAAAGAAAGAAAGAAAGAAAATGCTTTTAGTTAATTCTAAAATTAACTCATTTGGTTGACTTCCCTTTGCCTAAAAAATAAAACAAAGAGACCAG
This sequence comes from Ursus maritimus, assembly GCF_017311325.1. Lineage (NCBI taxonomy): Eukaryota > Metazoa > Chordata > Mammalia > Carnivora > Ursidae > Ursus > Ursus maritimus. Next base: position 20,402,492 of record NW_024424230.1, on the reverse strand, counting down.
AAAAGTGGGATTTTGAAAGTCTTTCAAAGACAAGTGTAAGCCATCTATATGAAGACAGTAATCTTTAAATGAAGGACTGAATCAATCAACACGAAGTGACTATGAAGTCCAATAAACAAGGCAATAAATAATGATCGTCTAATGAATGCAAATCAAAGACTCAGCCCAAGGACATTCCTTCTTATCAGATCTCACCTTTCCAAGAAGTACAAATATAAAGAAACCTCCATATGAGTTTATGTTACAATTTTTTTCTAACTGCTACATAAAATTGTTCTGGTGGGAATGTGGATAGAAAAAATTTAATCACCCGGGTGTCTTTTGAGAGAATCTGATTATGTGTCATTCCACAGTTTTTTAAGATGTCATCCTCCCAGCTGCTATCCTTTTAATGATCTTATATATACCATGGTATTGCCAACTACAAAATTACAGAAGGCAAGAAACACTTTCCTTCTTTGACATTTTCAAAATACTAAAATACTTAGGCAGATGATGTTTAGTAAAAATGATTAGAAACTACTGAAAACATATTCCTAGATGTGACGTTCACATTAGATTTGTGAAAAAGCAATCAGAATTAACTTAATTCCCCTTCAACACAATTTAGAAATGCTTTATTGTGTGATGTGCAAAGCACAATGCCAGGTAATAAAGAGGTAGAAATATCTGGCACGTTCCCGGTCCTCAAGGATCTTCCCAATCAACTTACATTTTTCCTTTTATGTCAACTAAGTGGTCTTTATTTTTCAAAGTAGAAGGAAACTTTGAAGAATATTTTGTATGTCAAGGTCCTGGTTAATCACATGATCAGTTCTCATGTTCAAGAATGAGAAAATGATGACCACTTAAAATAAACCACATATTCTTAGTAACTGTACATCTGTGTGTGGAGTTGTCTAGATCAACCAAATTGATACTTATAAAAATCAAGATAGGATAATAATATATTTAGGAAAGAACATGATTTGGTTTAATCTTTACCCTTGGTTGAATCTGAAGAGTAATTCTGAAATTATTCTAGAGGTGATAATGCAAAGAAAGAATGATGTAATTTTATTCATTAGAAGACTCTCAGAAAAGCTATGAATTTTGCAAGTTAAAGACTAAAAAAAGCATACAGAAATGACAAATATGGTTAAATTACAGAATATTATTTTGGGAGTTTTTTCCTAAAGAATCATTTTGAACAAGACATGTAACATACTTGGCACAGCAGATCAGGGATAACCTTTTAAAAATTTGAAATTATAAGGTTAACTATTAAATTATTACAGGATATCTTAATGAATTAAAGACATATTTTTAAAGAGTGGTTATAATTTACCCTCTATATTTGTAGAGTTTCCAAGACTTTTGAATCCTACAGACTCCCAGAATCATATCTCTTGACATCTTATGAAAAGACAACTGAAAAATAGTAGAGTTCAGTAGATTGAAAACCACCTGCACAACAGGACCCAAAGGGTATGGATTAGTAACTTAATTGCAAAGTAAAGGGTTGTTGTTAATTTTATGCTAAGAGAATCTGTCCTTGTTTCTCTTCTGTCCAAATATTAAGAGTGACTTGAATGGAGACATGGATGATGTGCTTATCAAATTCATGGAGGAAATAGAACTGAGGCAGAGAGCAACTCTGCTGGTGGATCAGGCAGAGTCAGTTGGTCTCGATGGAGTAGAATGATGGATTGGATTTACATGAAAATAAATAGGATAAATGTGAAAGTCTGGCACATGGGTTTATGAAAATTCATGAGGATAGAAGAGAGATGGTGTGACAAAACCGTAGTGTGCTCTCTCACAGATGGCAATTCCAATATGAAGTCAGGTAGGCAGCTGTGGGTAGGAACTAACATTTACTGAGTGCCTTAAGGTCCTAACCATGAGCCTCAAAGAGACAGGGGCATTATTATTATTCCCATTTAAGAGATACAGAGACATAAAGTAATTTCCCCTATGTCTTACCGATTACAAGAAGTAGATCTGGGATTTGAACCTATAGCAAACTTGCTGTAAAAAGCCTTGCTTTTTTTAATCCATCATCATGTATACAGTGCAATCATACCTCAATAACTAATACAATCTTATATTAGCTAACAAAAGTACAATGCCAGAACAAAGGAGGTAGTAATCCATTTCCAGTAAGCCCTGGCCAGATCATTGATGGAAAGCTAAGGCAGAGTAATGCACACACCCAATATTCATCAGAAGGAGGAGGGAAAAACAAACGGGGTCTATTCACACAATGAAATACTACTCAGCATTTGATAAGGAACAAGCTATTGACACACGCAACAACATAGATGAATCTCAAATAACATCACGTTGAGTAAAAGAAGCCTAATGAAAAAAAATGCATGCTGTTTGATTCCACTAATGTGAAGTTCAAGAGAAGGTCTCTGGTGATAGAAATCAGAAAAGCAGTTGCTCTGGGAGGGCTGTCTGAAAAGGAGCCTCAGGGAATTTTCTGGGATGATGAAAATGTTTTATATCTTGATTGGAAGCGTGGTTACAGAGGTGATCACACTATTGTCAAAAACTCATGGGGGCGCCTGGGTGGCACAGCAGTTAAGCGTCTGCCTTTGGCTCAGGGCGTGATCCCGGTGTTCTGGGATTGAGCCCTGCATCGGGCTCCTCTGCTGGGAGCCTGCTTCTTCCTCTCCCACTCCCCCTGCTTGTGTTCCCTCTCTCGCTGGCTGTCTCTATCTCTGTCAAATAAATAAATAAAATCTTAAAAAAAAAAAAAAACTCATGAAAATGTTCCCTGAAGATCTGTACATTTGATAGCATAGAAAGTATACCTCAATTCAAAGAAAAAATAATGTATACAGACTGGCAAGTGAAGAGAAGAAAACAGTGAAGGATCAGGAAATCATGGCCCATGTGAAACCCACGATCCAGGACGTATTACCTGCAAATGTTTATTTTATTAGCAAGAAATCCAGGACAGGGGAGACAGAATGATACATGACATTCATGTTAAAAATGATACCATTCCTGGCGGGCCTGGGTGGCTCAGTCGGCTGAATGTCCCACTCATGATCTGTGGGTGCTGGGATTGAGCCCCAAGTCAGGCTCTGCTCTGAGCATGGAGTCTGCTTGAGGATTCTCTCTTCCTCTGCCTCTGCCTCTGCCCCTTCCCCCGCTTGCACACTCTCTCTCTAAAATAAATACATCTTAAAAAAAAAAAAGATACCATTCCATAACAGAGAAATAGTCCTACGTACTTTTTAGGGAATACAATCAGGACTAATAAGTAGAAATTTCACCTTAATATAAGAAAGGCTTTTCTGTAACTGGAGAAGTCCCAAAGTGGAAGTAGCTGCCTATGAAGTAATAACTTCCCCACTGCACAAGGCACCAGGCGAGGCAGACAGTCCTGTCAGAATGTCTGTGGAGGGTGCTCCGTACCTAAGGCAGTCCTCTCCAGCTCTCAGACCCTATGCGTCTGCCTTCTGGGTACACTCTGACCTACATGGATGAATCTCACCCCCTACACATCACCCAAACTCTTGACCTCACTCTCAATCTACTGCTAACCCCCAGGACATACAAGCACCCATGTCTATCAATCAATGTGCGGGTGATTAACAGAAACAACGTCCACCCAGCTTCCTCACTCCTACCCGACCATAGGCTCTACTCTCAGATCCTCAGAATAGTGCTAAAATACCTTCACACTTTTAGGCTTGGAGGGACTCGCGGTACCAAAATAATATTCTTTATTCATGTTTTTAATGACATTTATTATTGAGAGCTTACTATCTATCAAGCATGTTCTGGACACAAAGGGAAAAAAGACAGCAATCCCCATCTTAGTAGAGCTTACTATCATCTTAGTAGACATCAAGTTGCTTGGGGTAAGAACATGCCCCCAGTGTTTAACTCTGATAGACACAAATTGGGTGATGAATAAATACCCATTGACCTAACTTGATATGAGAAAATCATGTAGTATAACTATATAGAAACCTCAGGGGAACACAGAGCTTCCCCAGGGCTTGGACATGGCATTTTGCTCTTTAGCCCAGCAAAAATCTCTGTTAGGGATGCCTGGGTGGCACAGTCGGTTAAGCATCCGACTCCTGGATTCTCAGGGCTTGGGTCGTGATCTCAGGGTCCTGAGATTAAGCCCCGAGACAGTCTCCAGGCTTCACCAGAGTCTGCTTAAGATTCCCTCTCTCCCTCTCCCTCTGAGCCTCTCCACCCACTCACATACACTCTCTCTCTCTCTCAAATAAATAAATAATTCTTCAAAAAAAAAATCTGTTGAATATCAGATAGTTGAAGAAATGCTCATTTTCATCATTGTTTCTATACTGGAATGGTAAACCAATGCACTCTGGCTCAATGGGTTTACTTCTGAATTTACAATTAGGCTAATGCTATGCCGCAGAGGGCCTCCAAAAGCCTTAGCAGGGCTTAACGAAACCGACTTCAATAAAATGAAAGGAGTGACGTTACTGAGCTCTATCCAGTAAATCACAGTCTATTAGCTGACATTAATTTATAATTTCAGGCACAGGGATAAAATTATTCACAAGGGATACCTTTAAGTTGGGTGAAAAGCCCAGGAAGCAAATTCGGAAAGCAACAAACCTTTCTAGAATAAAAACAGTAAACAAGCTCAGCAGCAAAAGCTCTCAGGGACCCCCTTTTAACCTTACTTAGTGAGCCAAGATAAAATGTTTTAAGTGTGCACCAATTTAAGGAGTTAAGTTGATCACACCCACATTAGGTCTGTTTAAACGCTAGCCCTAAACTTCACAGACTAATTCTCAAAGGAAAATTAGGTATTTTTTACACATGTATGAGAGGCGTGGAGTTCCAGGGGAATTGCACAGAAATTACGTAGGTGTGAGGGTGGCAGTCACTGCTTCATGGGCAGCGCTCTGTCTGTCCTTTCCCTCCACGTGTAATAATGAATCCTTGCAAACCTATTTCCTTTCATCTGTATACATTCTTTTATACAGTCTCCAGTTAACTGCCTGCCACATGGAGTTTGGTTCAATTTTCAACAGAAAAACATAAAAAGACATTTCCTCAAAAGCATAAAATCATGGGGGGGGGTATTCGTGTATAATTGTGTGCATGCAAATCAACAGATTCAAGCATTTGGGTGAGGGAGAAAAGGAGGAGGAAATTCTGACTCTAAGAGTGATCCTAGCGAGTAGGCAGCTGCATTGACAAACAGAAGCACTATCCAGAGAGGAAGGATGGCCACTGGCAGGAGGGGGAAGTGGTGGCGGAGGGGGCACTGCAGCGAAAAATGGCTTACATGTAACAGGAAATCCTCATCAACTTGATGTTGGGGAAACCTCAGATTTGGGCAGTGTGCTGTCACCTTGCTAAGTGTTTAAACTACACCTTGCAGTGAAAAAAAAAGTAACAGCAAAATGAGAAAACTGTTTCCTAAAAGTAAGAATAAGAAATAACTTTATTCACTTCGGTGACTTTTCCTAAGTCACCCTGTATTATCTAAGTCACCACATATTACACCAAATAAATCCAAGAAAGTGAAATGGCTGGAGGGAGCTGTCATCTGGCCCATGGGCTTCCCCTGGGCAGATGATAATCTGATAAAATGGCAGGATCAGTGAGTGACCAGTTCCAGTATTAACATTAGAGTTTTAAACGGGGAAATTTGTAAATAGAAACTGGGGAATAAATTATATATATATAGAAAAGGAAGAGGCCATATGGGAAACATGAAGATAGCTCAACAGCTATAAATAAACACTTGAGAGGGAAGAAACAGTGAAATAGGGCAAAAAAAGGCAACCAATTAGAACTTTTAACTGAGTAAATCATTTTTCTAGAGAAGGGCAAAAAAAATCACTCTGCTGCTTAACAAGGACTTTTCAAATTCTAAGAAAGAGAAGAGTTTAATATAACCTGATGCCTACCTGAATGTTACTTGTAAGGCACTGTGCTGGGTGTCCTGAGGATGTACAAAGAGGTTTCTCACATAAAATATGCCTTCAAGGATTTTACAACGTGGCAGGGGGAATTAGGCACCCAGACAGATCCCACTGAACAAGGAGGACACCAATTCTAAAAGGTCATTTGTGAACTAGCTCTTTGAAGGATGGAGGAATTCCCATGAGAAAACAGAGAGAGAGAGAGAGAGAGAGAGAGAGAGTGAGAGAGAGAGAAGTAGAAGAAATACCGCACTACCTAATGTCTGAATTTTCCGACTTGAAAATTCAGGTAAAAGAGAAAATGACTAAAAGGTAAATTATAAATTTATACATTGAGTCAATTGGAAATCAAAACTGCTATTTTCAACTGCCTGACCAACAATCCTAACCCTATGCTAACTCACTGGAAACTTTCCAGAATAATGGATTCTAGATGGATTTGTTTTTCTTCTAACTCAGTGGTCATATATCGGTTCAGTGCATTTCAAGAGCATTGAGTACAACTCCAAAATGATGGATTATAAAATGTTATTTAAAAGGGATTTTAGGGGCACCTGGGTAGCTCAGTCGTTAAGCGTCTGCCTTCGGCTCAGGGCGTGATCCCGGAGTTCTGGGATAGAGCCCCTCATCAGGCTCCTCTGCTGAGAGCCTGCTTCTTCCTCTCCCACTCCTCCTGCTTGTGTTCCCTCTCTCGCTGGCTGTCTCTCTGTCAAATAAATAATAAAAAAATAAATAAAAGGGATTTTATGCTAAAATACAGTTTTGTGTTTCAGGGTTTATTTGAGAAAGTTTGCTCTTTTTGTATTCAGAAACAGGAAGTATGACATTCCCCTCAAACTTCCAAAGTACAATTAACCGTAAACAGAGGTATTTACCTCTAAAAATTCTTTAGCCTACAGTGACAGAGGGAGGGAGCATGCTGGGCGACTGGCTTCCCAGCTGAGTATAGACAAAAAACCTTCCTGCACTTCCCAAGCTGTGGCCAGAAAGAAAAACCCAGCAAGAATGTGGATTAAGAAAGATGAGAACCAGGGGCGCCTGGGTGGCACAGTCATTAAGCATCTGCCTTTGGCTCAGGGTGTGATCCCAGTGTTTTGGGATCGAGCCCCACATCAGGCTCCTCTGCTAGGAGCCTGCTTCTTCCTCTCCCACTCCCCCTGCTTGTGTTCCCTCTCTCGCTGGATGTCTCTCTCCGTCAAATTAATAAATAAAATCTTTTTAAAATTTTTTTTAAAAATTTAAAAAAATTTAAAAAGAAAGATGAGAACCAAACCGGGGTGCCTGGGTGGCTCAGTAAGTTAAGCACCTGCCTTCAGCTCAGGTCATGATCCTGGGATCAAGCCCCTCTTTGGGCTCTTAGCAGGGAGTCTGTTTCTCCCTCCGCCCCTGCTCCCCCCGCCCCACATTTGTTCTCTCTCAAATAAATAAATAAAATCTTTTTTAAAAAGAAAGAAAGAAAAATGAGAACCTACATCAGTGGGGTTATTTCCCAATAGAGAGAGTTTGGAAATTTCTTATTCCAAGTTTATACACCCCCTGCCACCCAGGTTCTACTGCAGACGAATGCTTTAGAATAACCACAGGGAACAGATGTTGACTAGGTTAGAGCTACAATTGAGTATGTCTCTTCCTTATGGAATCGATATCTGATATATATATGTTTTAAGTATACATATTTAAAATTGATAGTCCTGGGGTGCCTAGGTGGCTCATTTGGTTAAGTGTTGGACTCTTGGCTTCAGCTCAGGTCATGATCTCAGTGTCAGGAGATCAAGCCCCTCATTGGGCTCTGTGTTCTGTGCAGAATCTGCTCAGAGATATTCTCTCTCTCCCTCCGCTCCTCCCCCAACTCATGGGTGCGCATGTGCTCTCTCTGTCTCTCAAACGAATAAATTTTTTTAAAAAATTTATATTCCTGTTTTGTAAAAAAAAAAAAAAATGTACTAAACAATATTGGAAATAATTAAAGTTGTTGTTTAGCTACAAATTTGTGGCAAATTCCTGAGAGGACTGTAATGGGCGCCTAATTTCTCCATTACGCAATAGCCCCCAGCAAAAAGGAAAAGGGGAGAATGAAATTCAGCCAGAGATTTGCTGGCCAATGTGTCCCAGCAAAAGGTCCCTTCTCTGCCACTCTCCCCAGAACAGACACCCCACAAAGATTGCAAGCCACTGCGCCCATCGAGCTGTTGCCTCCCTCCCTGAGATGGTGCCTTTCCCTAATTCATCTTTTCCTATTTCATAAAAAGGCACTGCCTGATAAACCCCACTGTCTAAGCATTCTGGATCCAAAGTGAGTACTATGTCATTTCACTAGCAGGGATCATCACAGAGCAACAGAAAAGTAACACTTTCCTTAATCTTGTTTGTTGTGTATAAAACTTTGCGAAAAACTGGGGAAAATACACTGCGTATACGAAGTGGCAAAGCATCAAGAGGAAATTCAAAAGTCTTGTATCTTTGGTTATATTCAGTGAGAATAAGTAGTGAGGAAATAAAACACAGCAATTAAAGACCACAGACTTTAGAGCCAGATTCCCTAGGTTTACACTCCTGCTCAGACTTTTCCTAGCTGCATTATTTTGGGTAAGTTTGTTAAATTCTAGGTGCCTCAGTTTAACCAATTGGAAACAGAATAATAATAGTATGTACCACGAATTTTCAGAGAGATCAAATATATCCATGTAAAGAGCTTAAAACTCACTTATTCTGGAAGCGTTTTTGATGGCTACATAAAACTTTCTACTTAGATAATCATGTCATCCACAAATACGGAGTTCTTTCTTACCAAAATGAATCTCTTTCATTTCTTTTTCTTGTATTATTGCACTGGACAGAACCTCCAGAAAATGATAAATAAAAGTGATGAGAGTGGCCATCCTCACCTTGTTTCTGATGTTGTTTCAAGGGGAAGGGGGAGATCATTCAGTTTTTCACCATTAAATATGACAGTAGCTATAGGTTTTTCAGAGCTGTGCATGAATTTTTTAATCTCAAACATTGTAGTTTCCACCTCTAGAAGTTTTATTTTGCTTTTTGTACCTTCCATACCTCTACTTAAGATAGTCGATCTTTCTTCTGGCTTCTTGACATTTGGAACACTATCATAATAAGCTTTAATGACTACTAATTCTATCACATGTCATTTCTGAGTTAGTTTCATGAGACTGATTTTTCTCATTATGGGTTGTATCTTCCTGCTCCATTGCACACCTGTGACTTTTTGATTGGACGCCAGACATAGTAAATGTTGCCTTAGTTGATGCTGGATATTTTTCTAGTCCTTTGTATATTCTAGAAATTTCCTCTCAAACATGATTAAGTTACTTGGGAAGAGTTTGATGCTGCTGAGTCTTACTTAAGCTCTCTTTATGAGAACCAGATCTGCATTTAGTCTGGATTAATTTTTTCCCAATGCTGAGGCAAGACCCTTAGAATTCTATCCAATGCTCCATGAAATACCACATTTGCCATGCCGGCTGTTGGGAACAAGCACGGTTCCTGATCTAATGTGAACTCTGGCGCTCTTCCCTCTTAGACTTTACGGAGGCTCCTACCCCTGCCTCTGTATATTTTTTCACAAGCATGTGCTGAGTCAGAGTCAACTGAATACTCAGAGGGGACCATCCGGACACCTCAGGACTTTCCCCTTTGTGCAGGTCTCTCTTTTCCTTTATTCTGCCCTGCAAGCTTTAGGCACATCGGTTTCCCTAGACTCAGAGAGACAACTCCAGGAGATGGTCAGGTTTTACTCCGCTTCCCCATTCCTACACTGAGTCCTAGAAACTTTCCTTAGGCCATAAGCTGCCACATAATGCTCCCCATTGTTCCATCTTGACCCAGAGCAGGACCACAACAATATCTGTAATAGCAAAACACTGGAGGCAACCTGCATACTTTCATTTGGGAATTTGTTAGGTGATTTGTGGTAAGAGAATACATATGTTGTCTTTGCCACACTGGCTTATTTCAAACATAGCTTTGTGTCAATGTTCTACAGGGAAAGACCACTAGAACACATCTATAGTTGAACAAGTTGGGTGATTTCTTGTTGAAACATGGAAGACAGCACCCCATGGGGAGCCACGGGGCGTCTTCATTAGAGGCTATCAGAAATGACTTCATGTAGGATTTGGGTTCATGTTAGGTGATTTTATGGAGAATTCCAAGAAGCTGGCTTAGCTCCAAACTGCATGCTGTCAGACAGCAGCAGTAATACTATGTTTGAGTGGTTTAATAAATGCTAACTAGAAAAAAAGGAAGACTAGAGAGAGGCTAAAGCTGTAATTAATAAAGAAGCAGCCATCACTCCTATTATCCAGGATGGGGCAAGTCTGGTCATCTTTGTGGCTTGGACAGTGATATGTTTTGTCTATATTCTCATGTGGTTTCATTTTTGTCTTGATTCATCCCACTCACAGACTGACCTTGTCTGATCTTAATGTTCCATGAAATTATGTTAACAAGAGAACATCAAGGCCAGTTCTCACATGTCAGGGTCTGTTTTTCTCTTTCTCACTAGTAAAAAAACAACAGATTCACAGTTCTCACTGGTGGGAAGACCAACATATATAATTAGAGGATTAATGGATTCCCCCTTACTTACAGGACTGGAGTCAGCCCCATCCACAGGGGCAGAGCCCAGGACAGCGCTCACCGATGAAACTTACCAAAATTTCTTGGAAGAGGAAAGTAATGGAACCTCAGAATGGACTCCCATGTGAAAGAGTATATATCCCTGAGAAGAGAGTCCATTGCTGGAGACAAGAGCATAAAGAGCATTTTGCAAATGAGGATTGGATGGAACGTAAGGAGGGAGAGGAGATCAGAACTGGAAAAACCGTATACGAATGGCATTTTCTAGTGAAGATCAAAGTACCACAATACCTTCCCTGTGTGGCTCAAAGGGAAACCTAGCCTAGTACTGGTTCAGCCTCTCATGCCATAACATTCTTACAAGAGTGCTTGATCCTTGGATGAAGAAATGTGTTTATGTACCTTACAGTCCAGACTACACACCAGAGCACTGGTGTAGTGATGCCCAAAACAGGACAAGATGGTCAAGAAAGACGGGGGTCTGTTCTACTCCATTTTCTTCTGGGATTCAGGAACGTTGGAGAAACAGATAGCAAGACAATATTAACTCCTCAGGGGGAATTCCTAGAGCCTCTCATTGGTGGGCAATGGATTAGAAAGCAAAATCAATAAAATCAAACTTCTTAATTGCCTCCAGGGGTAAAGAAAACCAACTTTTATGAGAAAAAAGCAACACGCAGGTTTTATAGAGATCAATGCATTCCCATGTGCCTTATGTGTCTATTAACCCTAGTTCAGGTCGCCACCTTCTCATGGCTAGGTTACTACAATGTGCCCCGACTGCTCTCCCTGCTTCCACCCTTGTCTCCGAAGGGTTATTCTCCAGATGGCAGCAAGATCCTCTTAACAGATCAATCAGACCATGTCTTACATGCACATCCTTGAAAAAGAAAAAAAACATCCTAACCAATGTCTTTCTCGCCATCTATAGGAAAGGGTGGCAGTCCCCCAACCCACACTGGCCTATGAGATCTGGCTCTGGTTCTTTCCCTGGCCTCTAATCTCATTACTCTTCCGTGTGATCAGTGCTTCGCAATTGCAGAGTATAGGTTGTTGGGGACTGGGATCCGGAAATCATTCTAGGGTCCTGACCAACATGCAATGTCATGGCGTAGAATGGAATGGTCAGTAAACTATAGGGTAATGAGGGTAAGTATGGACAAACAGCACTTGTGTTTCTGTGTGTGTGTGTGTGTGTGTGTGTGTACGTGGGCACATTATAGGCATACCTGGAAGGTGTCGCAAGCTCGGTTCCAGACCACCACAATAAAGCAGGCATCACAGTAATACAAGTCAAATGAATATTTTGGTTTCCCAGTGCATAGAAGAGTTATGTTTGCTCTCTACTGTAGCCTACTAAGTGTGCAATAGCATTATTTAAAAAAAACAACAACAATGTACATACCTTAATTAAAAATACCTTATCACTAAAAAATGCTAACCATCATCTGAGCTTTCAGCAAGTCTTAACGGATCACAGATCACCAAAACAAATACCATTATCATGAAAATGTTTGAAATAGTGCACGAATTACCACAGTGTGACAGACGTACAGTGAGCAAACGTGATCAGCAAGTGACGCCGGTGGCCTTGCTCCGTGCAGGCTCACCACAGAGCTGCAGTGTGTGAAAACTGTAATATCTGCAGGGCCCAAGAACAGGAAGGACGATACAATGAGGCGTGCCTGCAGTTGCCTAGGGCTAGCATCACAAAACAGCACACTTCGCGTGGCTTCAAGCAATAGAAAGGTATTGTCTCACAGTTCCGGAGGCCAGAAGTAAAAAAAAAAAAAATCAAGGTGTCTTTAGGGCCTTAGTACTTCTGAAGCCGGTAGGGGACTTCTTCCTTGCCTCTCCCAGCTTCTGGCAGTTGCTGGAAGCTACTGGCATGCCCAGGCTTGTGGCTGTCACACCGCAGTCGCTGCCTCCATCATCACATGCCGCGCTCCTCCCGTCTGTCGCGTCTCTGGGTCTCTTCTCTCCTTCTAAGAACACCCGGCACTTTGATTAAGGGCCTGCCCTACTCCACTGACATATGCCACAACGCTATTCCCAAAAAAGTTCACATTCCGACGCACCGGGGGTTAGGAGGTCAGCATGTGTCTGTCAACCCACAGCACTGTGTGCGCGGTATGTGGGGTCATAAGGTAAAACGTACATCGGGCTGTGTGTCACAATCAAAGCCGTCTGGAAGCTCGGCCGTGGCTCACGCTACCTCAGCAACTCTGGCCCTCGCGCTCTGCCCACAACGAGCCAAGCGTGATCCCCGCGCAGAGTCTTTGCACTGGCTGCTCCTCTATCCCCCAGAGCTCTCTCCGCGCAGCCGTGTGCCCACTTCCCTCACATACCCAGGTCTCTCCTTGACCAGTCAGCTCCCCAGAGAACACTTTCCTGTCTGCCTTATTTTAAGATTTCATTCTTAAGTAATCTCTACGTGCCACGCGGGGCTTGAATTTGCAACCTCAAGATCGAGAGTGGTACCCTCTATGGACTGAGCCAGCCAGGCGCACCCCAGCGCCCCCGCACCCCGCCTGCCTTGTTCAGACAGCACCTTCTGTCACTCTCAGTCCTTCAACACTGCTCTGTTTTCCTTGAGAGCACAGGGCATTCCCTAACTTCGTTTTACAAACAATATTTACTTACTCTTCCTCCTCTGCTAGAATGTAAGCATCCTGTGCGCAGGAACTGTGTCTGTATCCCCAGCCTCTGGAACAGCGGGCACTCAAATACGTGTTGTTCAATGAGTGAATCTAATTCTACCGTGAAAATAAATGAACACCAACCAAATGAGAGTGAGCAAAGGCTATTTACAGAGAGCTCCCCAGAGCAACAGGGCCAGGTACCCTCACAGGTGTTCGCAGACTCAAAGGCAGGCAGAGGGGCGGGAAAGCTTTCTAGGAGAAAGGGAAGGCTGCAGGTGTGCCCTGATTAAAGACTGTTAACAGGAGGCAGCTGTGGGCAGGCCGAGTAAGAAACGGGGAATCCTAGGTGATTGTTTCGGGGTGCGTTTTGGCTTTCTCCTATTAGTCCCAGGGTCGAATTTGGAACAGAAACTACGGAAGCAGTCAGGGATGAATCAAGTCCTGGCTATCTGAGGACGATTGTGCAGACGTTATTATTCACTTCCTGAACCTGTTGCTAAAGATATTGGTCTCATCTCCTACAGGTGTGACAGACATCTAGCAGGTTGGCTTCCTGGGCTGACTAATGTAGATAATGGGCTGGTTTCCTGGGGTGGTTGCTGTGAATGGTAGATCAAAGTTTTATTTTTACATATGGTCTGGCCATTGTCCACTGTGTATTTGGTATCTCATTTTAAAGAGAAATAGGCTTTAAATGCATAGTGATGGAACTGAATGAATGGGCTATATCTGCGGGTAGAAGATGAAGAGAGACTCACTTTTATTTTAGATAATATATGTATGTACTGTCTACATTTTACAATGTTTGTATTACTTTTAATTTAGAAAATTAAATCAGAGAGTATCATCAAGTAAAGCCAATGGCAAGTCACACTGCCTCCTCTGATGTCCGCAAATCTATTTGCAGAACGATTTGCTTAGTTCTGAGCCTCCTGTCATTTCCTTTGTTTTTCTCTTTTTATTTTTATGAAAACAAATTAAACATTGTAAAAATATGCTAAATCCTCCCTTGGAAATTTCAGTTTATGTATTACGAGTGAACTTTTGGTGACCTCTTTTTCAACTGAGCCTTTAAAACTAAAATTAAAAACTAAACTTTCATTCAACATACATTCAATGAACGTGAACTGAGTCATTAATATTTTCCAGACATACACCTCCCTAAAAAATGAGGGAAATGTCATCATCTCAAGAATGCCCTGAATTCAAATTCACCGGGTTTGACTTGAAAACTCTGCTTTCCTAGAGACATAGCGCCATCTTGTGGCACTTCTGGATATCTTCAGGGATGAGAAGGTTCGTGTTGCATTTTCACAACCATAAATGTCATGTGGGTTAACTCCAGAAACCAAAACACTCCGTTCCCCAAGCAGTCTGGGTGTGGGAGGCTTTGTTGTACTCATTTATTCTGATTCGTAGGGAGGAAAATAACCTATAAGGATCATTTACTAATGTTGTGTGAACATGTTTGTTTTCAATGTTACCACCCAAGAACTGAACTCGTTGTACCTTGTACACAGCCTCTTATAGGACTTAGAAAGTCATACTATATGTATGTACTGTCTATATACATAGGGGCGCCTGGGTGGCTCAGCCGTTAAGCGTTTGCCTTTGGCTGAGGGTGTGATCATGGGGTTCTGGGATCGAGCCCCACATCAGGCTCCTCTGCTGGGAGCCTGCTTCTTCCTCTCCCACTCCCCCTGCTTGTGTTCCCTCTCTCACTGGCTGTCTCTCTCTCTGTCAAATAAATACATAAAATCTTTTTTAAAAAAAATCATACTGGAATGATCTGCACCTGTGTCAGGGACCAGAGCCTGGGGTCTCTGCACCCCTATGCCTTGCCAGCTCCCCGGCACACAGAAGACATGCCCTGTTTTTAATTCATTCATAACACATTCATGTACAGTAGTAAAGGATGTTGTGCTTTTTAAAAAATACGGGCTTTCAATCTGAAGAGAAAAAATACACAAATAATCATTTTCAAACCAGAAATACTATGTTCAGAGAAATGGCATGGATGATAAGTTCAGGAATTGTTCAGAGGGGTGAGAAATTACTTCCTGCTGGGATGATTAAGAAAAGCCTGACATTTCAAATTCACTTGAGAAGAGACCCTAAAATCACTCCGATCAAGGCATCACTGTAACAGAGACAGTGATTCTATTTCTAAAATCATTGTTCTTACAGAAACGTACAAGCTTTGCCTCAAGGTGTTCCTTGCTACATATGAGAATTGTACTTAGTTTTTACTATAAAGCACACCACAAAAGTAAAGCTGTCACACCTATATAAAGTCCAAATTCTTCAGTAACCTAGAGCAGGCGTTCAGTCGTGTTCAGGGGTAGATGAAGTCTTGCCCACCCACTGCAGACTTCTCTGGAAATTCCTACACACACGCGGGACTCACTTCCTCATGCCCGCCAGGCTGTGAGGAGCCAAACGCCCTTTGTTTCCATGTCTATCCCTCAGTCCATGGCTCTACCCTTTGATGATTTATGTGGGCATTTTTTAAAACATTTATTAAACAACTACTCTGAGGCACACTTTTATGTAATTACTTTCTATCATCCTCACGTACTCTGTGAAGGAGGAATTACTTCTCCTGTTTCACGAGGGAAGGCACAAAGCCTCGGAAGGTGAATTACTCAAGGTCAAGTAGCTAAATCTCAGGATTTAATCCCACATCTCTTAACTCCAAGCCCACTGCTCTTTGCACAAACCAAACCTACCTCAAAAGTCGCTTGATTTCCGCAGCAAGGTTTCCCAATAATCGCCAGTTCTGCCATTTGTAAGTATACGCTAATTAGTTCTGTGGTCTCAGAAAAGTCATTTCCACTCGCTGGGCTTCAGCTGACTCGAGTGTAATAAAGGGAAGAAAATACCTGTCTGGCCTACTTCCCAAGTTGCTTTAAGAGCAAAATCAGGGGCGCCTAGGTGGCACAGCAGTTAAGCGTCTGCCTTCGGCTCAGGGCGTGATCCCGGCGTTATGGGATCGAGCCCCACGTCAGGCTCCTCCACTATGAGCCTGCTTCTTCCTCTCCCACTCCCCCTGCTGTGTTCCCTCTCTCGCTGGCTGTCTCTCTCTGTCAAAGGAATAAATAAAATCTTTAAAAAAAAAAAAAAAAGAGCAAAATCAGAAGCAGGAGGCATAAGTATGTTGCTCGACAGCATGGATTCCAGCATTAGCTGCCTGGGTGTAAACCCCACACAGCCTTGAACTGTTTCATCTCTGAACTTCCTTGGCTCGTACACAACATGAGAATAATAAAGGTCCTACCTCCTAGGAATGTTCTGAGGATTAAATAGGATAACATGTAAAGTGCTCAGTAGGGTGCATGGAACACAGTACTTGTAAATGTTAGCATTAGTTGTTATTAACGAATGCAGCAAAAAGCACCTGGAAAAGAATCAGAATCTTTACAAGTATGGGATGATTACTGTTGTCTCTTCTTAGCCAAGAGAGTAAGTCCTACCTGGTCCTACCCTTTATTTTAACTTTTTTTTTTTTTCATTTATCTTTTACCTAATTATTCTTAAAATATCACAGGTAAAAACACTTGATGGGGGCACCCGGGTGGCTCAGTGGGTTAAGCATCTGCCTTTGGCTCAGGTCATGATCCCAGGGTCTTGGGATGGAGTCCCGCTTTGGGCTCTCTGCTCAGTGGGGAGCCTGCTTCTCCCTCTCCCTCTGCCCCTCTCCCTGCTTGTGTGAGCCCTATCTCTCTCTGCCAAAAAATTAATAAAATCTCTTTTGAAAAAACACTTGATTAAGTGCAAAAACACTTGAACACTAGAGACTCAAGTATGGGACAATTGATGAATTCTCAGAAGAAGCCCGTATCTGTCAGAATTCCTACAGAAACAGACGACATACCCAAAGCGTTAGATTTTTATGCAGGGCTTTTTGCAAAGGTGTGGGTGGGGCTCAAGGAGCCCCCAGTGATGGAAAAGCAGCAGGACTTACAGGCTGGAAGGCTCTGTCCCACTCAGCCTGAATAAAGGTAGAGACAGGAGTGTTACCAGACCTGACAAGAACTGGGCCACCCACCAAGAGCACAGTCATTAGGGAGAGAGGGAGGTCCACGGCCAATAAATGCCCAGCCTCTCACTTCTATTTGTGCCTCTCATTTATCAAACTCAAATGGAAATTGGAGGCAAGGAAGCCCAGGATGCAGTCCAGAGAGGGTAAGCCTCTCCAAGCCAGCACAGGATACAGAAGGAAGGAGAAGAGATCTGAGCAGCAAATGGAGAGTGGCCAGCACATAGTCCTAAGTGAGGACTAAACATAAAATATACTTAGCAAAGTATATAATGATCCCCTGCAGCGTAATGGCTAGTCCTAACCCTACTGACCGAAGCAAAACAACCTCCTTCCAAATCTGGGCTCTACTACTTACTGGCTGGGTTCCCCTGACGTTACTCACCTTCTCTGTGCTACCATTTCATCTGTAAAATTGGCACAATAGCAATACTTCCCCTCTAGGGCTGTTGTGGGAATCGAGTTAATATTTGTAAAGTCTTAAGAGCAATGCAGGGCACTCAGGTCTGTGGAAATTTTAACTATTACTGTGATGTTATTTTACCCCTTGTCCTGGGTGGGATTATAGGAATCTGGGCAAGTTTATGTCACACAGAGGTAAACCCTTTGGGTAATAAGAAAAGCACATGACTATAATTTTTACATGCCATAATCACAAGCAAAGCACACTGGCCCCAACTGTAGTGTAAGAGGTGGCCTTATTAGGTATAAACACAACCCGATGTCAACTCATCCTCAAAACCCATCCCGGAATACAGCCACAGCTTGCAGATTTCCTTCAGTCTGTATTCATCAGACTGAAGAGAAAAAGAGCCAGTACACTCAAGGGTCATATCTATAGACGTGTCCACTCAGGAAGTCCAGCAAATACATGAACATATATTAACAAACACCCCCTTCCATTTTTCCTTTCGAAGAAGCAAACATGACATTTCCCAAATAAGCTTCAACTTGCAATTTTCCTTTCCTTCAGACCAAAATTGTTTTATTCCAATTTTTGCAGATGGTGTCAAGGTTCCTGTCAGCAAGACCAGATGGAATTTGAAGCTGGTAAACAACAGCAGAGGAGCAAGGTCCCTAGAAGTCAGCCCGATGTTGTCATCAGATGCCATCTCAGACACCAAACATCTGAAGGCTGGGCAGCCATCCAATCCACAGGACACCCTGAATCCAAAAATATAAGCCTGTGTTGCAGGCGGGGAGCGGGATTGGTTTGCAGTCGGGGAGGTCTGGTGAGGTTTGGTTTGGTGTGGGTAAGTAATTGCGATTACACAGAGGAATAATTAGAGGGGGGAAAGATGAGTGAACTCCTTCGAGAGGCCGCTAGAGAGAGAGGATCAAAGAAGGAAAAAATGTGCCAACAGAAACACAGGTGGACTTCAGAAGGGCCAAATTCACATCAACCAAGATTCTTAGGACATAAAAGTACCGGATTCTATCTTCTCAAATACATTTCCCCCAGATACCTGAATCAGCCTCCACTCAAACTAAAGTACCCCTACCCCATATGCGGCTACACTGCAAACAGAGCCACATCCCAATTCCTCCCATCCAGATGACTACATTTCCACCAAGAAATCCTCTTTTTAATTAAACCTCTTTATAATCTTGAGCCTACGTGGGTTGTGTTTTGTTTCAGTTGCCCCCATCATCAAGTAGCTGTCGCCCAGATGAATGCCGTGGATGCCTAGGGCCGGTCTTTACTTAGATTCAGAGTACGGAGATCTCAAGCACAGAACTCTGAAAACGTTAGAGGTTTTACAATGATCGTCCTACTGACTTCTTACAAATACCATATGAAGTAAATGGGACTGGTTTTTATTTTCCCATTTTTTTTTTTAAAGATTTTATTTATTTATTTGACAGACATAGAGACAGCCAGCGAGAGAGGGAACACAAGCAGGGGGAGTGGGAGAGGAAGAAGCAGGCTCACAGCAGAGGAGCCTGATGTGGGGCTCGATCCCATAACACCGGGATCACGCCCTGAGCCGAAGGCAGACACTTAACCGCTGTGCCACCCAGGCGCCCCTATTTTCCCATTTTACCCACAAGAAAACTAAGGCTTAGTTTCAGCGTTAGTGAAAGTCTTAGAAACTCCTAGGAAAATTGTTATGGCTGTTTCCAACACACCAAATATAAAGAGAAAATGTGCAGAAAATTTAAGCCAAACACTACAGAGGGCAAGGAAGTCCGCCAGCTCTTCGAGAAGGGTGAAACTGAACACAAGAATGTGCCTACCATTGAAATGTAGTTTTGGGGTGAGCCTCTCAACTAGAGCCCACCATCAATGCCTTTAATGCTGAGGGCCCAAGTGAACACTTGTGATCAGATCGGGGAGAGACCGTGATAAGGGATACCCTGCCCCAGGAGGTGACCGAAAAGAACAGGGACAGAAGCAGAGTCAATGCACCCCTAAGAACAAAATGTCAACGTTCTCCCAGGTGGAGCTAAAAGAAGGCCCCAGTGCAAGGCGGGTCCTGGGTTCCCTCAGGATCCAAAAAGGCGGAAGTTGTTTCCCAGCCTTTGCGTCATTGAGAAATGAGAGACCAGCCTAGGGCAGGGACAGAAGCTTCCTTGTTCTGCTCCAAGAAACAATGCAGCATGCCCCAACCCAGGCCTGCCAGGCACAGGTCCTCATGCAGGCCCTTGCTGCACACACAAACAGTCAGAGGCAGAGGGCAACAGCAGCTGCAAAACAAGGATGGCACTAGGGAGGCTAGGCAGGGCCCAGGGCATGAAGTGGTGGAGAAAGGGCAACCCAGGTTGCTGAGGAAAGCAGCAAAATGTAGATCCATGTAGGGGCCAAGGCTCTAAGCCCCTAGCACATGCCCTACTTTCCCATCTCACTTCACTTCCAAAACACAAATTCAAAAATAAAATTATTAAGGATTTCAACATGGCGTCCTGAGAGCATGAGACTCCAAGTGTAGGGCTGTTCTGAGCGCAGGCTCTGGACAGCTGCACTGGGGGCACGTCTGTGCAGCAGGCGCCCCCTGCTGGGCCGGAGTAACTCAGCAGTAACAAGCTGCAAGATGGTGCCCACTGTGGACTGGCAGTTAGGAAGGAAGAGGTTAAGCATCAGTCAGATCTCTCCACACAAGAGACAGGAGAGGTTGCGTTGGGGCACCTGGGTGGCTCAGTTGGTTAAGCGTCTGCCTTCAGCTCAGGTCCTGATCCCAGGGTCCTGGGATTGAGCCCCACATCAAGTTCCTTGCTCAGTGGGAAGCCAGCTTCTCCTTTTCCCTCTGCCTGCCGCTCCCCCTGCTTGTGCTGTCTGTCAAATAAATAAATAAAAATCCTCAAAAAAAAAAAAAAAAAAAAGGAAAGGTTGCCTTGAGGACCCTCAAGAATCAAAGAATAAGCCCCTGAGAGAACCAGCATGTGGATGTTTACCCTCTGACACAGCTGATAGGCAGATAGCTGAGATGGGGCCATGACCCCAGACAGGAAAATGAAACCAACTGCCTCCAGGATGAAATTGTTCATGTCACGGAATAGTAATTACAAATACCATATTGAGGCAGCCAATTCTGTCCCAGCCCTTATACAAAAAGATGGCACTTTGCCTTCCATCACCTCAGCACCCGGCCACCAGGGGAAAAGCATGGTGAGAAAGCAGACCACACATCCCAAAAACACTCCTAGTATCCAGACAGAAACTGAGGGAGGTGGGGGAAAGTGGAGAAGCCCAGAAATAGGTATGTGGGTGAGGTTTTCAAAAGAACAGGAAAAGTTTTTAAAAATTAAAAAGAATTACAAAACAGGAAAAGTTTTAAGAACTGGAATGAGACTATTTTAATTCCAAAGGTGAATAAAAAAAATTAGGAATCTTCCCCAACTGTCGTTAAGGATGTCAGCTTCTCAGCAGAAAAGAGAAGTTCCACTGACACATTCCAATAATAAAAAGATAAAGTCATTATATGTTTATATCTGACAAGTCGAAACTGCTCCGTCAAAATGATTACACACAACCTCAGTGATCGCTCCAGAAAATGGAACAGAGATCTTGCCCTTGCTTCTGAGAATTTTAAAAAGCAGTTTCCCTGAATACAAATCACTGCTCCTCTCCTTAAGACTTCAGGCCATGCATCCATCATGTGACTTCCCAGCCAAAAATAGTTGACCTGTGTCTCCCAGGATAGGAATGCTTAAGCAATTTGCAAATGACTTCCTGTTACCAATTTTTGCAACAACTTTAGAAGTTTCCTAATTATTTGGTTAAATTAATTCTAAGGCAAGCTGTGCCCTCATTCAGAGTGTGATTTAATTAGATATTCTCAGATGAGGCTCAGTATGATGTGTAGATAACAGGCAAACTAATTTTCAGGTACATTGGTTCCTGGAGGATTGGCTGTCTAAACCTTACGTCAAAGTGATGTTTTGGCAAGAGCACGCTGTTTTGACTGCCTGACCGACCAGTTCAGTGAAATAAACTGTGAGTCTGCTTTAATGGATGGAATGTAGCAGTTGTCATGATAAATTGACTGGAGAAAGAGTAGTTTCCATAACAGGTACACAACGTGGAAGGCCATGCCTTTGAGTTTTGGTTTGGGGAAAATGCAAATCCTCGTGCCTGCTCTAAAAGCCCCTTTGGTCCATCTCAAAACCATTTTGGTACTGGAACCGCAATCATAAGATCAATCGTTTGGAAACAGGTAACCAAGGGTCAGCAAACTGCAGACCACAGGTCAAATTCTGCCCCTTTCCTGTTTTGTAAATCCATTCCTCTGGGAGCACAGTCCATTTACTACATGTTGTTCACAGCTGCCTTCATCGCGCCATAGGAGAGGTGAGTAGCGGCAACCGAAGCCATCTGATGAGAAAAACCTGAAATATTTACTATCCGATCCTTCACAGAACAAGTTGGCTTCCCTGGCAGCCGCTCAGCCCCTTTCTTCCGCAGACGATACCACAGTTACTTCCTGAAACTCTCTTGCTCCGTCCTTCCCCTTCAATTCAGTCTGACCCTCTGCCATGATCAAGAGGAAGTATCACTACAGAGTAATGAAGTCGTAGCCACTGTTCTGTAATTGCCCTCGGACTGCCCATAGACTTGCTGTCCGTGGGCTCGCTGTTTAGCAACTGGGATTTGGGGAAGTCACCTGCATTCTCTGAGCCTCAGTTCCCAAATAAAGAGTATGGGCTAGACAGTATCTACGGCTCCCTCTAGCTTTAATACAATGAACTTTCTTTTTTTTTTTTTTTTTTTTAAGATTTTTTATTTATTTATTTGACAGAGATAGAGACAGCCAGCGAGAGAGGGAACACAAGCAGGGGAAGTGGGAGAGGAAGAAGCAGGCTCATAGCAGAGGAGCCTGATGTGGGGCTCGATCCCATAACGCTGGGATCACGCCCTGAGCCGAAGGCAGACGCTTAACCGCTGTGCCACCCAGGCGCCCCAATACAATGAACTTTCTATGATCCAACGAAGAGTATTCTTTTCATTTGAATAAAATGCCTTTTAACCTCTGATGGTCATAGGGCGTCTTTGAAAAGCCTTCTTTCTTGTAATGAGACATTATCGGCCGCTTATGAAGCATGCATCCCACTCACTGTCCTTCCTAAGAGAATCCTGGCTGGTGTTGGCTCTTCCTTCCATGGCCTCTGTGCCTCAAGAGAAATGAACCCATCACACTCCAGGGACTTTATAAGCCCGTCATGGTAGCACCTTGCCCCTTGCCAGTTACTGATTTAGGATGTATCACAAATTCCAGCCAATGAGAAATATAAAGAAGTCTGCCAGAGTGGAGAAAGGAAAGAGGCACTTTGAGGAAAAGTTTTCTTCGGATTAAGGAAGAAAACAATATCCTGTCTTGGAGTACCTGGGTGGCTCCGTCAGTTAAGCGTCTGCCTTCGGCTCAGGTCATGATCTTGGGGTCCAATAAACTAGCTCACTCTTCCCAAGGCTAAACACACTATAGCTGAACATCACACTTTGGAATGTTCTCTCTTTCTACATGTCCTAACAAGACACAGATAAATGTTTCCCCCATCCTCTCAATTGTCCAAGGACAATTCGCCATCATTTTAATTACAACAGGGCAGAGGTTCAGGTGGGAAAGACACTAGCACATTTCATGTACCCTTAACCATTTCACTGGGTGAGTCCAATCCACAGGATAGAATCATAAAGCAATTACCTCTATCTTTCTCCGTCCCTTAAAATGTGCTCCATGAGACTATTTATTACCCTGGATGAAAATGAAAGTTAACTCCATGAATTCTCTGGTTTCTCTTAGGTCATTAAAAAGTTCAACTGTCACTTTAATTGACAAAAGGCAGTATCAGCTTGGTAATTAGAATACGCAGCCCTATATCATAATCAAAACTTGGTTCAGTACAAAGTTGAAACTTCTTACCTCCTTTATCTGTATTTGCTGCAGATGAAAAGTGAGCAGATAATGCAATGTGGTCAACTCTTCTTCTTTTTCCAGTCTAGGCTTCCATTCCCACCTACAACTTGCTTATGGCAATTCCCAACCCCTCCAGAGTTACAGTGAGGAGAGGGAGAAGAGGGAAAGGAGCCGGAAAGTTCCAACCTGACTAATACTGTCATGAGCTGGTATCAACACTATTCAAGGCTAGATAGCAGGTGCACGTATTAGATCTCCAAGTGGTCTCCTTAGACTTGAGGGGGGAAAAGTCTCCTTTGACTTGAGAAAACAGAGGAAGTACAACTTATATGTCTCCATGGGTTTTACTTTGAATTGCTCTCCCTATGGGGTCAAATCAGCAGCTCTCCATCAACATCCTCCTCCCAAGGTCATCCCCAAATACCCAATCTCTGCCCCTTTATTATACCTTCTATGTGAGTAAGGCCATTAAGAGTCATGATTCCTCCACCTCACACCCACTAGGATAGCTACCCCCAAGAAACCAGAAAATAACAAGCGTTGACAAGGGTGTGAAGAAATTGGAACACCTGTGCACTGGTGGTGGGAATGAAAGATGGTGACTCCCTATGGAAAAAAGTATGGCGGTCCCTCAAAAAATTAAAAATAGAATTACCCTATGATCTGGCAATTCACCTTCTGGGTATACACCCAAAGAATCAAAAGGAAGTTCCCAAACACATATTTATACACCCATGTTCATAACAGCATTATTCACAATTGCCAAAAAGTGGAAGCAACCCAAGTGTCCATTCATGGATGAATAGAAAAACAAAGTGGTGTATCCATCCAATGGAATAATTATTCAGCCTGAAAAAGGAAGGAAGTTCTGACACATGCTACAACATAGATTAATATTGAGGATAGTATGTGAAATGAATAATCAAGTCACAAAAAGACAAATACTGTATGATTCCACTTATATGAGGTACCTAAAATAGACAAATTCATAGAGACAGAAAGTAGAATGATGATTGACAGAGGCTAGAGGGAGGCGAGAATGGAGAGTTCCTGTTTGATGGGTGTAGAGTTTCAATTTGAGAAGATGAAAAGTTCTGTAGATGGATGGTTGTGGAACAGTGTAAATGTCCTTAATGCCACTGGACTGTACACTCAAAAATGGTTAAGCTGGTAAATTTCATGCTATATGTATTTTTGCCACAATTAAAAGTAAAAGTAAAGGGGCGCCTGGGTGGCTCAGTTGGTTAAGCATCCAACTGACTCTTGGTTTCGGCTCAGGTCATGATCTCAGGGTTGTGAGATCGAGCCCCACATTGGGCTTCACACTCAGTGGGGAGTCTGCTGGAGATTACATCTCTCCCTCTCCCCCTGCTCTGCCACAACTTGCTCTCTCCCTCTCTCTCAAATAAATAAATCTTTAAAAAAAATAATAAAAGCAAAATTAAAAAATATAAAGTCATGATTCCTTCTGCTACCATCTACTTTGAAAATATACTTTCTATTTTAGCCTTAGCCAAAACTTCCATGTTAATATCCTCCCACATATTCAACTACAAGGTGTAGTCTGACTTCATAAATATTAAGAAGTGAAAAGTGACTTGTCTTAGAATCAGCAGGATGTGGTATTTGAGATTTTCAAGCAAATCAGCCACAACTCTAGAAATGTTACTAAACCTTGGTGGCCAGTTTACTCCTGAGCCTATTACCTCATAATTGTTCTAGCAGAGTAAAAGACATTTTTCCTTGAATGCATTTTCCAAGCCCCAACTCTCACCAGGCTGATTTCGAAAATTAACTTGTCTCTCCGGAACCACTTCTGAATTAAAATTAATGTTCCAAGTCTCTTTGACCCACACCCAATCACTCATACACACAAAGGAGAGGACTCTAATGCTACAGAAGTATTTTCACACTTGGAATTTAAAACAGCATTACCTCAACATTTCCAATTACAGAAAACTTCCCACAAGAAAAAATAATAGTAATTGGATGCTTATCCTGAAACAATATTTGGGGCTGATTTAAACTCACCCAGTCTCATTATTTTTACCCTTGTCCTAAAATATAATAGGACATGCCAACACAACACGAGGAAATCCTTGAGAGGAAAATGGTAAATCATTCATATTATGGCAGGGAAAGATTTACAGGTGTAATGGAAAAGCATAAATTTAGCAGGTGCAAGATTAAAACATAGTATATCTGAAGTTCCCTTAGCATTAAACTCTGAGCTTAACTGCAAACAAGTATGTTGAAATTGTTAACTCTATAGAGATTGAAGAGTAATGGGTTAGCAATGACAGGCAAAATACCAGTTTGACATCATACCTATAGCAGGAAAACACTAATCAATATACATTACCAAATTGTTCATGGTCCACAGTCCTTCACACAGGGAGAGAGTGTAATGGGAAATTAAGAATCGTATAGTACAGCTTAGCAGTTAAGGAAGCCAGGCTCATTTTGTGAAATCCCTGGGTTCAAATTTCAGCTCGGCCACTTATTAGCTCCAGAAACTTTAATGAGATCCTTAATCCTTCTGTCTCTTCATCTGTAAAATGGAAATAAAAATAGCACCTAATTAATAGAGAGGAAGGGAAAATTCAAGGAAATAATGCAGCTAAGATACTAAGCACACTGCCAAGCATTTAGGAACTTCTCAATTAATGTTATTTCTCTATAATAAAAAATATATGAACTTTTCCTCAATAGCAGAAGTGTGGAAGAAATCTATCACTTATTTATCTAGGTTTTTTGACTCAGATTTCACTTGTTCTTGCCTACATAAATGCCACCAAAGTAATCTCAAATTAATGAACAGGTAGCTAGTTAATCCACAGCTGAGGCTCCCAAATGGAGAGTTCATCAGAATTACCTAGAAGGTTTGCTCAAAACACAGACTGTTCAGCCCTATTCCCAGAGTTTCTGATTCAGTCAGGTCTGGAGTGTGCCTGAGGATTTGCATTTCTAACGTGTTGCCAGGTGATCCTGATCCTGCTAACCTGAGAACCACTCTGGGAGAGCCACTGGTCTACACTACCCTACCTCCATGACTACCACCATCTTCCTTTTCAGAGCTTTACTCCTGACATTCTTTCTGACCCCAAGGACTAAACCTGAGTGCTTCATTCTAAAGACTGGCTACCGCTCTCTTCTGATGGCTGGTTGATAAAATGGTACCTCACCCATACAGAACTACCCAAAAGAGAGCAGCCACCTTCAGACTCCACCATGTCCGGATCCCGAGCCCAGGGCAGCCAGGCCCCATGGCCCATTGGGAATGCTCCCACTAAATCCTATGCCTGTCGTGCAGCTTTCCTCAGAGATCCAGAGAGCCCTCACGTGCCTGGGAATCAAGGCAGCAGAACCTGATTTTCTAGCATTCCTAATCAAATGCTCCTAGGGGTTTCCATTTATGAGAAGGTCACATGTCACAGTGGCATATGCACACACATACACTTAGATGTAATGAATAACACTGTTTTTGAAGTGATACGTGCTTAGAGATATGACCTTAAGAGCAATGTTAACTAATTCCCCTCCCCGTGACAGGACTGCTATCACTCCTTTATAATCTAGAGAGACACATGCACCAGCCAGAAAATCTCTTACCCAAAAATACATACCTGATTAATTTCTATCTACCACTGCCTTTAAATAAATTCCTTAGGGGCGCCTAAGTGGCTCAGTTGGTTGAGCATCGGACTCTTGGTTTCAGCTCAGGTCATGATCTCAGGGTCAAAAGATCGAGCCCCAGGACGGGCTCCAGGCTCAGCATGGAGTCTGCTTGGGATTCTTTCCTTCTTCCTCTCCCTCCCACCCCCATGCTTGCTTTCTCTCTCTAAAATAAAATAAAATCTTTAAATTCCTTAATAATAGCAAAACCAGAGTAGCAGATCACTTTAACATTTTACCAATTCCAACTCAGCATGAGCACAACAACAAAAAATTTTAGAGAAAGTGCATGCACACGCACATGTAAGAAGGGGGAAGGGGCAGAGGGAGAGAATCTTTCTCTTTCTTTTTTTTTTTTTTTTGAGAGAGAGACCAGGAGAGGGGTGGTGGGGAGGGGAGGGAGGGGCAGATGGAGAGGGCAAGAGAGAATCTTAGGCAGGCTCCACACACAGCATGGAGCCCAATGAGGGCTCCATCTCACGACCCTGAGATCATGACACTAGGCATAATCAAGAGTCAGATGTTTAACCAACTGAGGCACCCAGATGCCCCAACAAATGTTTTTAAGTGCAGGAAACAAATGTCTACTACAAGCATTTCTTCTGTAGAAAACTCTACTGGAAACTTCCAATTAGTTTCTACCAGTGTCTGCATTATAAAACCTTCCCGTCATCAGTGTTAGATGACATCCCCACCCTAGAACGGACCTGAGCTTAGGGGTCTCTACAGTGTCTGACTGAGGACTATCTGACTAGCCACCTCACACGGAGCCCAGTTGAGCCCAAAACTCACATCTTTTGCTCAGACTGAACCTTGAGGAGTTTGACATTGAAATCTGTCAGAAAGCGTCTAGGATTTTCCATCCACCACTGCATTCCACATCTAGTGTATGCTTCCAAGGCTCTCATCAGTGTTCCCCCAGCAGTCCACAGACCAAAATTTGGACCCCTCTCTTCAGTAAGCACTCCAATAATCCCAAAATAAGGCTGGGTCATTAAAAACATGCATATAAAACTGATGCTACAGGGCGCCTGGGTGGCTCAATCGGTTAAGCGTCTGCCTTTGGCTCAGGTCATGATCCCAGGGTCCTGGAATTGGGTCCCACATCAGGCTCCCTGCTCAGTGGGGAGTCTGCTTCTCCCTCTGCCCCTCCCTCCCCTGCTCGTGCACGCTCTCTCTCAAAAATAAATAAATAAATAAAATCTTTTTAAAATAAATAAATAAAATATAAATAAACAAACAAATAAATAAATAAAAATAAAATTGATGCTACATACTACCTTCAGGTCATTGGTTTCATGAAATAGCAAAAGACTGAAAATTATCGAACCCTTCTACCCCACCAGCACAGAAAGTCTTTGAAATACAGAAAAATTATTATTTATAAGAGATTATGTCAATAATTTTTATAATACAAATATTAAATCAGGATACACACACACTCAGACACATATTCTAAGAAGTTGTACTTTCTCCCATGCCGCTGAATTTCAGACTCCTGTTCATTTTTCCTAGCAGCCAGTTGGTAGATACTATCTAAAGTTGATAATCAATAAACAGATAAGCATACTATTTAAAACTACAATAATAATCATCAGAAGAACAAAATTTAAATCTATTCAAGGTCATCAAGACTAGGGAACTTGTTTGAGAAATGAAAAGTGGAAATGGGTCAGAAGAAAGATTTTGCTTTATATTTTATACCTTTCTGTACTGCCCATGTTTCTTGTTGTATGCATACATTATTTCTATAATGGGAAGAAACAAATATAAAATGAGTAAATAACATCCTCATTAATAAGGGATTAGCGAAATAAATTAGACATATGCACACATATTGGTTTACAACCATGGGAACCTCCTGGGTGAAATCTAAAGTTGGTCCCCATACTCAGAGGGCAAGGAGAGAACAAAGAAAGAGATTGCTAGGTGGCAGTTTTAATAAGCAAGGAATTTACCTACAAGGCTTATCTTGGGTGGCCAAAAGATGAGTAACAGTGGGCAGAATGCACATTCCAAGGACATGGGAGGGGTGAGGAGCCTCTAAATGCCCAGGTCTAGCTCCTGAGTCAACTGGCAGTCACGTGCCCTCTTGATGACCTTCTCCAGCAATGCCATGGAACATCATCAGATACTAGAAAGGAAAAAATAGCACAATACGTAGTGATATAAAAAGATAACCTTGGAATGCCATTAAATTTTTAAAAATAATTGCAAACAACTATAGAGCCTGATTCAACTAAAGCAAAAACTACACACGCGCACATGTGGACACACACAGACACACACAGACAAATTATATAAGCATAGGAACACCTGCGAAATTCACCAAGCTATTAGAGTTGGGAAAATGGAAATTTTTTTTAAATTTTCTACACTTTTGTAATTTTTGAACTTTATATCAGGAGCAGATATATTACTTCTGCAACTTAAAAGGTGAGATTCTTTAAAATAAATATACACATGTGTGCTTTTTGAGACCCAGAAAATATAACGCAGGGGGCTTAAGTCATATTTGTAAATTCATAGAACACTGTGAGAGAAGGAATCTTAAGAGACCCAGAGAGAATTGGTACCTTGCTCAGAATCACAGTGCTGGAAAGTGTCAGAACCAGGTTTAGACCAGTGGAGGAAGACTGCATTAAACTTCCTAAGTTCTTCTAAAGTAACTCATAACCACTGTGCCACCTCACTGTTCATTTAACAAATACTGTCTAAGACAGTTCAGCTGCTGTAACAAAATGCCATAGACAGGAAGCTTCAACAACCAATATTTATTTCTCATAGTTCTGGAGGCTGGGAAACCTGAGATCAGGGTGCCACCATGACTGGGTTCTGGTAAGGGCCCTCCTCTGACTTGGAGACATCTAGGTGTCTTCTTGCTGTATCCTCACATGGCAGAGAGTTCTGATGTCTTCTTTTCTTAGAAGAACACTAACCCCATTGTAGGGTCCCACCCTCATGACCTCATATAGACCTAATTACCTCCCAAAGGGGTCTATCTCCAAATATCATCACATTGGGGGTTAGGGTTTTGATACATGAATTGGTGGCAGGGGGGTGGGGAACACAAACATTCAGTCCATAAAAATTACTTTTTCATATAAACAGCAGGCAGAGCCAGGTCTCATTCATTTTACAGATGAGTAGACCAATGTCCAAAGAGAACAGAGACTCCCCCCAAAGTCATGCAGGTATTAATCAGCAGAACCCACTCTCATCCAGGTCTGCTCACCTTTGGTCGAAGCTTGTTCAGCTACTACAGCATAAAATTAAACTTCCTTTAAAAACAGAATATTATCCTATTCTTCTCACATTACCCTTTCCTCAAAAAAAAAAATTTTTTTAATGAACCTTGAAGGAGAGTTTTCCACACAAGACATTAGGATGTAGAAAAGGAAGAGTACTTTATAGGTTATGAGGAAAAATGAGAAGCTTTATTCAGCTGTGATTTGCTCACGACCTCTCATTTTAACAGCCTTTATCACTAAGCATGTCAAAGCTATCTGTCATCCATGGAAGTCTGAGGATTCATAAATAAGACTGAGGCCCCACCCCATTCAGAGGCCAACAGGCTACCTTGCCCACAAAGACAGTCTGACTCTCCAGGGTCCCGGAGAAAACAAAGGTGTTTCCTACAGCTTACTCACCTGTCAAGTGCTCAGTAGCCATGTGTAACCAGTGGCCAAAGTATTGGGGAGCACAGCTTTAGAGCTCATGCAGGTCAGAGATTTTCAGACTTTTAAAGAATAGGTCTTACAAAGTTCTATGCAGGACCCCAACACGTGCAGGATAGAAGCGAGATGACTGTAGCTGCAGTGAGAGGCTGGGAACCCACCCCACTTGGGCCCTGCAGACTTCCCATCCGTCCTGACTCCCACAAGTGGTATGAAAGCCTCCCTGTGAAATCCCTCCAGTCCAAGGAACAAAGTGAAAATCATTCCACTGTCACTCCACCCCCATATATTAATGTGAGGGAGCTGAGAACAGGATGGCTGAAGTGGCTGGCCTCGCTGGGCCAACCCTGAAGGGGCAGGCCTCCAGGCTCTCAGCCCCAGTGCACTTCCAGTCTGGGGAGGGGGCAAGCCAGTCATAAACGGTCAGGGAACAAAAAGCCATGAATGTTCCTCCCCAACCCCCAGCTGGACCCAGCTCCACTGTCCATTTTAGAGGAAGAGCACCAATAGGGAGATATTTTCTCAGTTTTTGGAGGAAACGAATAGAGGAGATGGAATAGAGTGAAAAGAACAAACTGGTGTCCATTCATATAAAATGCTTCATTTTGAAACACCATAAAAGAGGTCAAGGGAAGTACCATTTATTAAGCACTTACTATATTGGCTGGGGAGGCAATGTGGTTGAAGGTCATTATATCCTTCTTCCCCATCACACTGCTCCTCAAAAAGCCAATGACACAAAACTCTTAGTCCATATTTTAAATAGAGGGACCCACTGTGCAGGAAAGGTCATGCCCACATATGCCACACACTGTCCTGTTCCATGTTTCCCCCGTGCTTGGGGGCTGTTAACACTGAGCCAGGACCTCCTTACAGGTCAACCCTTCTGTGCTCTCTCATTTCTTCCTGTCTCCTTAGCCTGGGGCATATGGTAATGAGATTGACAACTACTAGGGAAGGGAATGGATGGGGAAAGAGAAGCCAACGTGGGCCCTGAATCCAAATCACAAGCTGTAACTGAGATTAAGGAGTAAACCACCTATTGGAGACTTGGGAACCTACTGGTGATAAAATGACCCATCCATTCACTCATATATACCAAGTATCTATGAAAGAAATGATAACCAGATAATCCCCATCCCCACAGAACTCTGTGCTTTATGTAATTACCTCCCTTAGGAACTCACTGAGAGGGAGAATTATCTGCAGAATAAGACAAGGAGATTCCTCAAATCTTTGCTATAATTCTATCATGATACCATGAAAACTCCACCATGTAATTCCTGATACTAAACATGAATCAGTCATTTTGTTAACATTAACTGATTAGCCCTTATAATAACCTTCTGAAGTAGGTATTAGTATCCCCCATTTTATGGCTGGGAAAGCGAGGAGCGGGGAAGCTAAGTAACTTGGCCAAGTTCTAGCAGCTAACAAAGAATGAAGACAGATTCAATGCCTCGTGTCTTTGACCCATGACATTCATGTGACTTCCCTTTTACCACACTTTTGTGTCTAGAACATTAATGATCCAAGAAGACACTCTTCCAAATGTAATCATTACACCAGCTTCCAAAAGAAAGTGTTGCTCCCAGAGAAAAAATTAAACTATTTATATACACAGAATATAAGCAATGCACAAGGTCTAGCCAGGTGCATGACTGTATCCTCTCAGTTCATCAGTCCACATGGCTGCCTACATTTCTTTTTTTTTTTTTTAAGTTTTTATTTATTCATTTGACAGAGATAGAGACAGACAGCGAGAGAGGGAACACGATCAGGGGGAGTGGGAGAGGAAGAAGCAGCCTTCCAGCAGAGGAGCCTGATGTGGGGCTCGATCCCAGAACGCTGGGATCACGCCCTGAGCCGAAGGCAGACGCTTAACGACTGAGCCACCCAGGCGCCCCGATGCCTACATTTCTTATGTGCTCCCCGTCACGGGGCTCTCTCTTATCAAAATGGGGGCTGGTTTCCCTAGCATGAATGCAGTCCCCACCACCAGCAGCCACTAAGGAAACCCCTGGCTTCTAACAGCCAAAGGAAGGGGGGGGGGAACAGCAAAAGTTGTAGGAAACAAAAGGAAGTTAATAAGGTCAGATTTGTTAAGCGTCTACTCTACGCTAGCCTGTGTCTGTGCCACCTCCTTGAAGTGGTTCCCAGGGAAATTCTTCAAGCTTTGTTGGAAATAGCAGGGATCCAGAGCATGGAAGAGCCATGGGAAGTCCTGACTGCAGTTCAGATGACACCACTGTCGTAAGAAATAAGGCAAAAACACTAAGCTGAACACGTGCCTGAAAGGTTAGGTATGAAAGCAGGTCCTCCTGATGCAGAATTAGAGGAGAGCTCTAAGTGAGCCCCAGAGGAACCTGTTAGATGGTTGAGAATAATTTCAACTAAAATGTTAATGACTGAAAATGCCATAAGGATCATGCTTACAGAAGAGGCCCCAGAAGAGAGAAACGCGCTCTGGGAGGGATGAGTGAATTCCTGTCCATGCCCAACAGCTACACCAATTGCTCGGGCATCTGCATAGCACCCTCTTCTTATCATCTTCAGCCCGCATTTTCCTGATACCTCCATTGTATGAACATATCCAATTAACCAGCACAGCTCTTTCCCTTGTATCCAGACAAAACTGTTAGCTGCTCATTCAATATGTACATTTATTTCCACGTTGCTTTGATTTCCCTGTTATGCTGACGTTTTCAATCTCTGAATTACTACAGGTTCTTACAACTAATATCCAAAAATCCTACTCTGACTTATTCTTTAGCTACTTTCCTTCCCAAGCAGCCTTTGAGGGTAGGGACCGTAGGTTGTGCTTTTCTTAGGTATCTCCCACAGCATATGGACTGCTATGCATGTGCTGATAGAAACAGATGAGAGAGGGAAGGAGTAGGAGTACTCTGAAGTGTTTTCTGAGGGTCCAATATTTAGACTTACTATACTGGATGCAGCACCAATTCTCATATTTTCAGTCCCTGAAATGAAACTCAGCACAGTCTCAGACAACCTAGATTTACGTTCTAGAATACTCTTTCTGAGAATCACTTTGTCTCAATTATTTTTGTTTTGTTTTGTGTTTTGTTTCTTGCCAGTATTCCCAGAGACTATTAACATTTTAAGAAGCTTGGAAAATACAAGACAAAATACCGTCCTAGGAGGATATAGCCTTATCACAGTCCCCTCTTGGACAAGGATAAACAGATTCTAACAGTTTCTTTGTTTCTATTCTGTTGAGCTGGGGGGCGATATTACTCATTCCCTCCATCACAGAGGACTAACAGCCCATTCAGGTGAACACCAGCTTCTTACAACATATTAACCAAATGCATGTATTGACCTTTTGTAGTTTGTTTCCCCCCATACTTTCTTTTGGCTTGCATTAGAGCATTCTACTTAAAATGGGAAGCTTGGTTTCAAGCTTCACCACCTTCCAGATTTGGTGTAATACGAGGCTGTGAGTTTGCCGCTGCAGTTAGAGCTCATCTTTCTCCAGGCAAATTGCCCAAAACCCTACATCGTGGGGAGGGGTCCCACCGTGAGGGCTCCCAGAACACACCCCTCCCCACAAACACACCATCCCAGGCAAGTCCCTGTATTGAGGGAAAACAAAGTCTTTTTCCATCGTTTTCCTTCGTGTACATACAGTATACAGCTGAAAAGCAAGCTGGAAGGAAAATTCTGGATTTGCTAATCCTATACCATTTGCTAACCCTATAAATGAAAGACAACATCTGCTGCATACTCAGCATGCACCAGGCTTCATGCTAGATGCTCTATACGAGTAATGAGAATTTGAAGAGTCTCTACTTGTTGTTTTTGTTTAGTTTGGTCTCATTTTGTTTTGTTTGGGGGGAGGGGTGGCGCTTATTTGGTTTTTCTGCCACAACTGTCCCATTATGCTCTACTGGACTCCCCCATCCCCATAGTGGTAGAAAATCTTACCAAGATCTCAGATTTACCCCTTTACTTCCTTAACAGCAATCTATCTCAGGCTGGTTCTCAAACACAGACCCTGTCCTTCTCACATTAAAATTGTAGAGTCACTTAAAACCAAGCTCTCTGCTCTGCAGGCTGGATTTGAGGTCCCAGCAGCTGAGGGTGAGGGGCCAGGGTCCGCTCTCACTGACTTGCTCCCCGCTCTTCCAGTGCTTGCCCCATAGGTGGGTTAGGATGAGAGGGGATGCGAGAGAGGAGGCAGGTTCCCCCCTCTAATGGCCCTGCTTGCTTCTCTGGGGAAGGCCTTCTGGGGCAGGTGTTCAATGCCTAGTCTTGTCAAGGGATACCCGTATCTTCAAGGAGTCCTTGCGCCTCCCACTGCCCAGTGCCTGGCTCAGAAGACCCCCCGCAGACACCACCACTTCTGCCCTCCCTCAGGCATCTGACTGTCAGGTGGGGGGATTCAAGCAGGAAGGCTCAAGTGTAACCACCTTCTTGGGAAAACTGATAATGGAACAGAATAGGGCCATTTGCGGAAAAACTGGTGAAATATGAAAAAAGTCTAGAGCTTAGCTAACAGTCATGTACACCAATGTTGGTTTCTTAGTTTTGGCAAATATGCCATGGCAATGTAAGTCGGCAACAGTAAGGGAAACTGAGCAAGGGGTATACAAGAATGTTGTACTATTTTTGAAACTTCGCTTATCTAAAATTATTTTAAAATTAAAAATGTTATTTTTAAAAGTTAGTCAAAATGAGGGGCATCTGGGTGGCTCAGTTGGTTAAGCAGCCGACTCTCCATTTCGGCTCAGGTCATGATCTTCAGGTCAGGAGATAGAGCCCTGGCCATTGGGCTCCGTGTTCAGCACGGAGTCTGCTTGGGATTGTCTCTCCCTCTTCCCGCCCCCGCCCCCACATATGCAGCCACATGCACACACTCTCTCTTAAATAAATACATACATACATAGATAAAATCTCATTTAAAAAGTTAAAGTGAAAAATCTTCAAAGATAATGCATATATTCTTAAATATGCTATTTCCTCTAAAATACATAAATATGTATTCATTACCTATTTTTAGAAATAAAGTTAAGGTAATTTCTTCAAATATGGATCTACCAACTGCACTTCACTTTTCTTATATAAACTCAACCCAGATGATAATTAGTCATCTCTAATTTTCAATTTCAGTTTCTTTAAAGAGACATCATAATTTAAAGGGATTGGTAAGCATTCTGACGACAGTGTTGTCTATATTTAATATTTTTCCAATCCTTTATAGCTAACATGTCATATTAAATAAGATTCTTTTTCAACTTTCATTAAAATTTATAAATATACACCAAAAAATAGAGAGAATGTTTTAATGAATGTTCATGAACCCATTATTTGGCTCAGTAACTATCAATATCTTGCCAATACTCATATATACTTTTTCAGAAATATTTTAAAGCAAATCCCAGTCATTTGTCTTGCTACCCATCCTTCTGGAGTATCTCAAAGTGATAAGGGTGTTTCTTTCATATAACCACCACGCCTTTATCACAACCAACAAAATCAACCATAATCCCAAATCACCTAATACTCACTCCCTGTTCCTGGAGGAAATGGGAGAGGGCAGAACTGAGAACTAGCAGGGGGAAAACTTTTTGAGAAACACTCAGGTCCCTAGATCCTTCCCCCCCTTCGTGCTGCTGGGGAAATTGTACTCACCCTTCCTGGATAAGAGCTGGAGGTTTAAACTCTAAATTATGGTCTATGGTCTGGAGAACATCAGGTGCAGATACTCTTAACCATTAAAGAGGAAATTCTGTTTAGTGTTTCAGCTGCAAGGAAGAACACTTAGCAAATGAATAATTCTCATTTAGTTGTTCTTCAAATGAAAAGATCTATGATTTTTCGCTTATAGCCATGTGACCACAAGCACAGATGGTACTACTGTGGTTATTAATATCCTTGGCTCTTTGCTGCAAAATTCATGGAACTTAGATTATTCCTTATTTCTAGGTGGGAATTACCTTTGATGCAAGCATAAACTCTGACTTGCATCAACTCATACACAATCTTTGGAGAAACAGACTTATGGTTCTTTCCTGGTCACATGATTCCTTTGCCTGAAATCCTCACATTGCTGCCTTTATGCCTAGCAATATTATACAGTCAACATTGTTTGAATCAAGCTCAAGACCCATCCCTTCATGGTATTTATTGCTTTTCATCCTTTTCAACCATAAATATCTGTTTGTCTCATTCCTTCTAGCACCCACCCATCTGTACAAGTATGTACGCATGTATAACGAATGTATCACTTATTTTTATTCTGTGTACAGTTATTCTCTGATTATTCCATATGTATTATTCTTTGGTCCTCTGTCCAAGTGTAAACTATTTGAATCCAGGGATCACGTTTCACATATCTTGTTTTTCCCGCCATGCTTAGCACAGCTCTAAGCTCACATTATACCAATGTTGCACAAAATATGGTGGGAATTCCCTGCCTCAAAATCACCAAGGGTGTTGTTTAAAAAGCAGAGTCCTAAATTCTAGAGATGGATAGTGGGGGTGGCTGCAGAACAATGTGAATGTACTTTTTTGAGCTGTACACTTAGAAGTGGTTAAAATGGTAAATTTTACATTATGCATATCACCACAATAAAACCTACATTTTTAAAAAGCAGATTATTAAGTCTAGTGGATCAATGACTAAGAACCTGAGGGAATGATTGCCAGAAGTTGCATTTTCATAGTTCTTCCCCAGGTATTTCTTATGCAACCTGGTTTGGAAAACCAGCACATTAGACAGCCAATAAATACCAACGGTTTTCTTGTGTAATTGATTAATGGGAAATTTAATCTACATTTAGATTATATCTAATGCTGACTTACAAGGTCAAGTGGTTCAGGAGGCTTAGTAAAGATGAAAAGTCTACCTCTACAGTCTAGAAATATTAACTCTTTATAAGCCCTTTTTCTTAAAAAATCCTTTTACAAGAAGAGCTTCCTGTACATACTCTCTACTTCATGAAGAGTTTATGAGGAATCATGGAAGAAGTATAAACCCTATAAAATAAAAACGCAACATAAATTATCAGCAGCATGACTATGGACACCTGACATGCCCCTGAATTATTTTGGCCAAGTTCATCAACCTTCAAACATTTGAGGGAAATGTTCTCAATAGGAGCAGAGCCATGCAAAGCCTCACTTATCACTCAAATTGCTATCATGAGTGCCACATGAGCAGTGGTTTGTTGAATTAAATGATCATAAGCAGAGGTTTGCTGAATTGAATGATTCAAGGTTTTCTGAATATGCTTGATGGAGACTGACTACTGTATCAAACCTAGCATCTACTTTAAATGATTGAAGACCCTGAAACAGGGCTGAGACCATATTATTCTCCATCAAGCATATAGACAAGGCAGGATTCCATATGTTTAACTTTCCACTAGGCTTAACTACTTCCAACTGCTAAGAAGACCAATTTCTGTCAATGTGTGGCTGTAGGAAACGGCCTCAGACTACACCTGAAGGAGTCTGGTATCCCAGAGTTCCTAATCAAAAGTTTTCAAAGGTGACCTGGAAAAATATTGTGAAAATCTGGTCCAGGGTGCCACTGAGGTTGAGGCTGTAGACAGAGTGAAAAATACTGTTCTGGGAAGCAAAATGATGAGACTATTCAAAACATATAACTGAACAGAGTTACTTGACAAGCATGATAATGTCAGTGTGGGAGCTGAAGATACATTGCAGAGATGTGAGTTGAGGCAACTAGCTGAATAGTGGTATCATCTATAGACCCAAGGAAGTGAGCAGAAGGTGAAGGCTTAGGTATAAAAATAATAAGCTTATTTAGAAACAGAAAGTAGAATGATGGCTGCCAGGGGCTAGGGGGAGAGGGAAAAGAGGAGTTGTTGCCCAATGGGTATTGAGTTTCATATTTGCAAGATGAAAAGGTTCTAAAGATCTGTTGCACAACAACGTACATACAGCTAACATTACTGTACTGTACACTGAAAGGTGGTTAAGACGGTAAATTTTATGTCTCACCACAATAAAAAAAATAAGTTTGTATAGATTGACTTAGGGACAAGATATTGCCTTTCCTCATGTACCACAATTCAGTATTCAATAGACTTTTTTTAACTGCATAATATACTCTGAAAAAAAAAAGACAATTTTATATCATTATGGGCTGACAGGGGTAAACACTTAGAAAAATAAATTCACCCTCATCATCCACAAATACACTGAGTACATAAATATGTGACCACATATTTAGTGATATCGGATATGTAATGTTTGATAGACAACAGTTCTGCCCAATAAATACTTAAAAGATCATATTTTTTAAAATCATATTTTACCATTCATCTGGCTAAAATCATAACTCTTCCTGGGCAAGTGGATTAAGTTGGCCCGAAATGAGAAGCCACTCTCAACTAA
Source organism: Ursus maritimus (assembly GCF_017311325.1). Classification (NCBI taxonomy): domain Eukaryota; kingdom Metazoa; phylum Chordata; class Mammalia; order Carnivora; family Ursidae; genus Ursus; species Ursus maritimus. Next base: position 20,363,201 of record NW_024424230.1, on the reverse strand, counting down.
TTAACTCTCTCAACCACATCATTCCCACTTGAAACAGATGTCTCGGTTGAAAAATATTCATGGCTATGTTTCAAGTATGTTCAAGTGCTTAACCAAAAATATTTTTGAGATCAGAGTATAGTAATAATCCATGTTTCTATGCCACTGTTTGCTAAATTTAAATCCTTTGCTTTAAAAACTTCAATGTCAATAAAATAACCAAAAAAAAAGATAATAATAGTAGAAGATATAATTTCTTGACCACTTACTAAGCCTCACAACAACTCATCAATGTAAGTATGTTAGGGATCTATCCTATTTTACAGGAGGAAACTGAAGTTCAGAGGAATCGAGTAACTTGATCAAGTCTTACAAGCCTAGAGGCAACAGATCCCAAACTGAATGAAACTAGATCTGACTAACTTCAAAGCCTATCCTCCTTGCATTTCTAAGCCCTGCTAAAATAGAAGTCCAAACCCTCAGAATCATGCATAGTGGATTAGGGCCTGCAAGGATGAAATAATTTTTAATATTCTTTGGTTATATCTATAAAACACCTCACCATTTAGAAATTGAAAACAAGGGGTGCATGGGTGGCTCAGATGGTTAAGCGTTTGCCTTCGGCTCAGGTCATGATCCCAGCATCCTGGGATCGGCCCCATGTCGGGCTCCCTGCTTGGCGGGGAGCCTGCTTCTCCCTTTCCCTCTGCCGCTCCCCCTGCTTGTGCTCTCTCACTCTCTCTCTCAAATAAATAAATAAAATCTTTAAAAAAACATTGAAAACAACATTTTAAACAATTAATAGCTGGGAAATTGCAGGCATAGCACTCTTACAATGACTAAATAGCTTACTCTCTTCATGTAGGTCTATCTTAGTTAAACTTAGTAGTAAATAGAAAACTGAGAACCAAGAAATCATCCTTGGGTGTGTTGACCACATTAATCCCCTGTTACTTTAACTCAGTGGTTACAATTGATCATGCATCCCCTTTGGTTTAAAAAAAAAAAATTGTCTCCCTATATAGTGCTGGTTATCTATTGTTATATAGCAAACTACTCCCAAACTTAGTGCCTTAAAACAACCACCATATTATTATAGCTCATGAGTTTGTTGGTCCTGAATTAGGATAGGTCTCAGTGGTAATTCGTCTGTTTTTTTGACTAGGGTCTCTCAGCGAGCCTACTAATGGCTCAGCCAGGCTGTTTTAAGGATACAAGACCATTTGCTCATAAGTCTGGTGCCTGGGAAGGGACAGTTAGATTTAGCTGGGCCCGTCTCTCTCTCCATAAGCTCTCAGAGCCTTTCTACATGGTCATGGTCTCCCCAGCAGGGTAATCCCACTTCTTACATGGTGACTCAGGACTTCATGAGTGAGTACTCTCCGGAAGATGAACTAGAAGCTGCCAGTTTCTTTTTTTTTTTTTTAAGATTTTATTTATTTATGTGACAGAGGGACAGCCAGTGAGAGAGAACACAGCAGGGGAGCGGGAGAGGAAGAAGCAGGCTCCCAGCAGAGGAGCCCGATGTGGGACTCGATCCCGGAACGCCAGGATCACGCCCTGAGCCAAAGGCAGACGCTTAATGACTGTGCTACCCAGGCGCCCCTAGAAGCTGCCAGTCTCTTAAGGATTGGGCATAGAAGCTGACATGGTGTCATTTTCATCATATTCTATTTACCAAAACAGTCAAAGAGCCAGCACAGATTCAAGAGAAGGGGATATAGATCCCTACCTTCCAATGCGAGGAGTGTCAAAACATTTGAAGCCAACTTCAACCTACTGTACCATTTTATAAATATAGACATGTACTACTGAACTAATACAGCATAAACACTGCAAAAGCACACACAAAATGGAAAATCTTTAGGTAAGAAACAAATACAAAAATAAATAGGCTAATATTTTCTTCCCATGGTCTTTGGATCATCTTGCATATCTCCTAAGGGAATATATTTAGCAAACTTCCCATTTCAGAGTCTCCTACCCTACCTTTCCACATCTTCACTCATTAATTCAGCAAATATACAAGAGAACACTTACATGCAATAGCCATTGTTCTAGACACTGATGAGCAAACACGGCCCTTACTCTTTCAAAATTTACAACCCAATGAGGAAAAGAGATAATAAACAAATAATTATACTTTGAAGTTAGAAATGTGATCATGGAAGCACTGTGTATTATGGGTCATGGGAGCATGAGAGGCATTACCAACTTGACCTGGGCAACTCAAGGAAATAGGCACAAAGCAGTCTTTCTGGGTACTGCTTGCTTGTCGTTGTTTTCATAAAAGTGCCATGGTTCTTCAAACCCCGAAAGACAGCAAAATCCCTGAAGACAGGACATTATGTACATTCCTTTTGTGGTCCTATACTAAATACTAAGTTAATATTTGAAGTAATGGAAGTAATTGATTCTATCTTCTTGCACCTAAGGGGTAAAACTGTAACCCTAACCACTCAGCTTATTGGTCAAGGGTAGATGGGTGAGAATACAGAAGAAATCAGTTCAAATTAATCAACAATACTAGAAATAAAATAATAATTATTCCTATCTGTAGAGCACTTAACAGATTCTGAAATCTCTTGCATGCATTAGCTCATTAAATAACCAAGGTATTAAAAGCCATTTTTAGAATAAGAAAACTAGGATTTTCTATGTTCTTCCTAATAGGGCATTCCTCAACACATTATTTGTATTGCCCTGTTCACCTGGGTATTTTTGAGATACACAGACACAACCACAACCTCTCCAAGAACCATCAACAAAGTGGGGGAAACAAACTACTTCCTTCCTGTTCCCACAAACAGTAAAGTCCGAAGTCATAAGTAACCCATCTTTACTTTCTTTGTGTATTTTTTTAACATTTTATTTATTTATTTGAGAGAGAGCAAGCACGAGTGGGGGAGAGCTGTGGCAATGGGAGAGGGAGAAGCAGACTCCCCACTGAGCAGGGAGCCCGAGGCAGGGCTCCATCCCAGGACCCTGAGATCATGACCTGAGCCAAAATCAAGAGTCAGACACTTAACAGCTACTTACGTGCCCCTAACTCATCTTTACTTTCTGAATCTGCTGAGAAAAAAAAACTTGACAAAGTGGAGTTTGACTACAGCGTAACAGGTAGAGGTGGGGTATCAGTATCATCATCAGCCTGTAGCTACTGAGCAATTACACCACTCAAGACACAGCATAGCCATAGACACAATACAACTCTTGACAGAGTCAACTGGCCGATGGAATTATCAAGAATGGTCCCCGAAGATCTTTTAGAGCAGCTTAGATAAAGCATCTGTCCAGAGTGATTTAGGTGGAGTCCTGCCTAGAAACACAGGCGAAATGCATGGTGTTTCAGGACACCATCCTTCTCTCCAATTCTATTATATGTATATAAAGTGAAATAGAATTATTCCTTTTAGATCTGCAGAGGACATGAGAGATTATCATTCCAACTCTCTCATTTTATGCTAAGGAGACAGAGACCCACGCAGGTGAACTGACTTGCCCAAAGACACAGGTTACCAGGTTTTCTGACCCTTACTAGTTTCCCCATTTCCAGCACCAACTACCCCAAGCTGAAATGAGTATATGACTCTAAAATGATGCTAAGACACCTTGACTCCAAGGAGAGTCCTTACACCTGAGCAGAGTTTAGCACATATAATAGTCACATGGGGTTTTTTCTCGTAAGACCTCCTAAACACCATGGAATGGACCTCCTACAGCAGCCTATGTCCACTGTTTTGAGAACCAAGCATCATCTTAAATCTTACAAGCATAGTAAATAAGAGAATCTAAACAAATATGCAGTCAGGTGTAGTGTTTCCTCCTCTGATAATACCCTAATAAATGTCTTCACATTCTCATTTTTTATGGATTTCACAAGTGAAGGATCATTATACAGACACCGAGAGTCTACACACACACTCACACACACATGCACACATACACCACTGGAAACCATTAAAAACCTTTTAGTTCATTAAATTTACTCAAATGTGAGTTAGGAAATTTATAAATGGGAACTACTAAGCAATAAATGCACAGCAATGGTTATAAAATTTACCTACAAATGTCTCTCAAAAGCAGTTTGAGGGAAAAAGAGGAAAAGTGAATTATATCAAACAATTACTTTGATGGTTGTTTTCAATGTTTTTCACCATTCAACCACCTATGCACTTATTTGTTTGTTTTTTACATAGCTTAAATTTTAGATACAATTTAAGATCAACAAAACGCCAATATATCTACTGAACAGTATTTCTAAAGAGGCAGAGAACTTGAAGGATTTTTTTTTAAGCTGCATTATTTTTCAGCTTATTTTTAATGCTTTTAGAATATTTTCACTTGATTTTTCTTATTTTCTAATCAGTGTTAGCCAATGTGATTTTGCCCAGTGTTTCTTTTTCTCTTTGCCTAGTTCCCCATTTAAACCACAAGGCTATTCTGTGTTTGTTGCCTCTGGGAAGGAATTTAAAGGCAGAAAACATAGGGGGAAAGGAGTTTCTTATTGATTTTTGAGTTCTGAATGTCTATGGCTTAGGAGGAAAAAAAAATCATGGTAAGCGTAAAACATTTAGTAGAAAACACAAATAAAGCCCCCCAACCGCTCCTAACTCCCTCCCACCACCAATCCTGATACAGATGCTAGACTGGAGGCAGGTTGGAGAGGTGGGTGGAGCCCACAAAGATGATACTGGAAAAGCAGAGCAGAATCAGAATCTTCAGGGCTCCAAGTCAACAAGCATCATTCTTCACCAGCCCCCCAGCCCCACCAATGCTCTGCACATTATCCTTCCAGTGGGCATTCAACCAGAGATTCCCTACAGCTGCAGCCAACAGAAACACCTGTCTGCACTCTAAGATTTTGTTTGGTGCCTATTTGACTCGCCCTGTGTGAACAACCTCTTGCACCAATCAAATACACTTGTAATTTCCAGAAGTCAGAAGAACCCTGGAAACCTGATGGGTGTTAAAGGGAAAGTCTTGCTTCCACTTGGATGTTAAAGAAGCTGAATGGAACCAGATCAAGATCCTCCTCTCATAATCAGGACCATAACATATACACATCAAGATACCAAAGTATTAAAGGTTTTACCATGTTCTATGGTAGAATATCTTAGGTATCTTAGGATTCTTATTTTTGAAGTTTCTGGTATGGGTTACCAAGGAGAGAAGGGTTTGGGGGAGAATCTTTTGCAGTTGGTTCTCAATAACTTCTCAAGACTATTTTGCTTTGATGTTATATAACTAAAAAGAGTATCAGTGAAGCCAAAAACCTTATTTGGGCCCTAGTTCAACTTTCCCTTCCCACCAAACTCCTATAAAAATCTGCAAAATATCCATTACTGAAAACAGAAGATACTTTCTAGCAATACTCAGCTCTATTTGAATAAAAGGAACAGTAATTACAAGTTACAGGTGAACTAAATTACCAAGATTGTTAAAGGTAAAAACTGAATGGTCTCTATGGTTCCCACTGGCTCTAAAATTCAATGACTCTAGTAAGAAATCTTATAATGCTTTGCCTTTACAATGTAAAATGTTAATAAAAGACAGCTTTAACTCTATTTTCAAATTTTTTAAAAAATGAAAGCAAAACTGACTTCCTCTTTTCTCCAAAAAAAACCTGTCATTTTTTTTTCTATTTTATATTATAGCCTTCCCTGGTTTTTACTCCTCATAAGCAGTATCCTGCAAAACTTGTCAAATATTAATTCCTCCCTCCTTTCCACAACCTCACTGAGGCCTTCATTATACTGTGTTGCATCATCTTTCACTCAAGCTTTTCACTAAAGCTCCAGAGAGACTTCATTAAAAGAAAGAACCATGTACCAGGCTAAAGGCTATGTCCTAAGAGTAAAGGCAAGACCAAAATAGACTCCTATCAAGAAAGCCTAAAATGAAGACTAGACAGATCAACAGGATCCAGCCAACAATTTAGCTACATACTAAGACTAGAATCAACACTCTTCAGGGAAACAGAATCCAGACTCTCTATAGCATATCATTTACAATGTCTAGTATACAACCAGAAATTATGAGACATGCAGAAAAGCAGAAAACTGACTCATAATCAAAATACAAAAGAGTCGATAGAAACAGACTCATAGACATTCAAGATATTTGAATTAGCAGACAAGACTTTTAATGTAATTATTAAAATGCTTTTAAATTTACATAAAAAGATAGATAAACAAAAAGACGGATAATTTCAGGATAAAGAAGCAGTAAATATGAGCCAAATGAAATCCTAAAACTGAAAAAAATCTGAAATAAAAAATTTTCACTGCATGGAATTAAGAGAAGATTGCACACTACAAGAGAAAGTGTCAATGAAGCTGATAAATGGACAACAGAAATTATCAAAACTGAAAAACAGAGGAAAAAAGATTTAAAAATAATGAACAGAGCATCAATAGTCTGTGGAACAAAATAAAAGACTAACGTGTGTAACTGAAGTTCGAGAGAGAGAGAGAGAATGTAACAAAAAAATATTTTAAGTAATGGGGGGCACCTGGGTGGCACAGCGGTTGGGCGTCTGCCTTCGGCTCAGGGCATGATCCCGGCATTATGGGATCGAGCCCCACATCAGGCTCCTCCGCTATGAGCCTGCTTCTTCCTCTCCCACTCCCCCTGCTTGTGTTCCCTCTCTCCCTGGCTGTCTCTCTCTCCGTCAAATAAATAGATAAAATCTTTAAAAAAAAAATTTTTTTTAAGTAATGTGGATTTAATTTTTTACAAATTTTAATAAAAATACCAAGTCATATATACAGTAAACTCAGTAAACCCAAAGTATGGTAAACACACACAGAAAAAGTCACACTAGGCATATTGTAGTCAAACTATTGAAAACAAAGATAAAGGAAAAAATCCTAAAAGAAGTCAGAGAAAAAAGACACACTGCATACATAGAGAGAAATTACAATATACATTACAACTTCTCGTTAGAAATAATAGAAGCTAGAAGGCAACAGTATGATATTTTTAAAGTGTTGAAAGAAAAAAAACACTGTCAACCAAGAACTCTGTATACAACAACAAAAAAATCTTTCAAAACTGAAGGTTAAACAATATTTTCAGATCAGTTGAAAGCAAAAAGAATTCATTACTAGCAGATATACTTAAGAAATGCAAAACAAAGTACTTGATGCCAAAGTGAAATAATATGATATGGCAATTCCAGGATAGAGTAATTCAGAACTGAATATTGTAATAATCTTTGCTAAATCCATTTTCTTAACTTTTTGAAAGACAAAGGACTTTTTTATTATTATTTTTTAATTTTATTTATTTATTTATTTGACAGAGAGAGACAGCCAGTAAGAGAGGGAACACAGGCAGGGGGAGTGGGAAAGGAAGAAGCAGGCTCATAGCGGAGGAGCCTGTTGTGGGGCTCGATCCCAGGACTCCGGGATCACGCCCTGAGCCAAAGGCAGACGCTTAACAACTGAGCCACCCAGGTGCCCCAACAAAGGACTTTTTAAAGTGAAAATAATGACATTATAAGATGAGGTTTATAATGCATAAACACATAAAATATGTCAGTTCTAGAGGGGATAAGTTGAATTATACTATCAAAATTTCTTATGCAAGTCATATAATATATCTATTCAAGGTAAACTATGGTAAGTTAAGGACACTTGCTGTAATTCTTAATCACCAAAACATAACCCCAATGGGTTTAGCAAAAGAGCAAACTGAATGATAGAATGAAACACTAAAAAATATTCAAATAACCCAAAACAGGAAACAAAGAGTACATGGACCAAATAGAAAACAGGACAAATTCAAATATGTCACTAATTATGTTAAATATAAATGCACTAAATGCTCCAATTAAAAGGCAGATAATATGAGATTGAATTTTTTTTAAGTAACACTCAACTGTTCACAGATAAGCACTTTAAATGTAAAGACACAGATTGAAAGCAAAATAATAGAAAAACACATCATGTAAACACTGAACAAGAAATCTGCTGTGGCTCCATTAAGATCAAACAAAGCAGACTTCCAGGCAAGGAGTACTAACAGAGACAGAGGAACATTTCATAATCATAAGAGAATTACTTCATCAAGACATCACTCCTAAATACACATGCATCAAATAACAGAGATAAATTTAACAAAACTAAAGCAAGAAATCTACAAAACCATGTTACATAGGTGATTATTTGATTAGCCTACTGAAAGCTTAACTATGTTTACACTTACTGATAAGGTCTCCCAGCTTCTAGGAGGTTTTGATACCAAAGTTTCCATAGATTATTATAGGAGTAAAAGACTAGACATTTACAGGAGGAAAACATATAAATAAAACTAAAAGATGTAGTCTACTCATTGCTTAGGCAGAGGTGGTGACCTTGTCTGTAAAAAGCCTCTTTTGGACTCATACAGATATAGCTTCTAACAACTTTATTATGAAAAAAAAAATGGGTTTAAACTACTCCTGGCTTTTCACAAAACCTGTAATTTTTCAGCATTTCCTAAATATCATCACTATTTGAATAAGAGTCTCAACATAAAACATCTTTTAAATCACCCTTTCTTACCTTCTTTCCAGAATCTAACACACAATCACCACTGCTTTATACTAACAGATTATATCTTATTTTTAATTTGGAATAATGTACCATTCAACTTCATTTGTTTTATATGATTTGTTAAAAATATCAGTATCATCAAACTAATTATGAGAGACAAATAGCGTAACCATAAAATTAATGTACCGAGCCCCCCCAGGTTATTGTGTAAATTTAACAATTTTTTTCTTGTATAATTACTTTCAGACGTGTGAATGAAGATGATTAAAAATAAGTAAAGACTGGAGTCCTGTGACTAATTCATATGATCTACTTCTTAGTATCATTAAATATTTCTTAGTCTCTCTAAAGCTAAAAGGACCATTATGCAAACAGCATTGTGACAGACGGCAACAAGGCCAGCCCAAGGCAGAACTCTTTAAACTCATCTTTCTAACCTCTTTCCCCATTTTTGGCACTCCTTTGTACTTTTCCTTCCCCTCAGAGGTCCAAATTCTTCCACAAACATTTTGTCTGCTGTTACTGCACACAGCCGCAGAAAAGGAAAGCAATGTTCTGTAGGATGAGCTCCAGGGACACAGAGAGCATCCTCTTTCCATTCAGGGTAGGGGATTTAGGGAATGGTTATACTTACTGCTCAAAACTTCACCTTTTTAAAGATTTTGTGTCGAGCTCATTCTGAACACGTCCATAGAGAAATGAATTCCAATTCCCCAGCCATGTGCCAGCTATATGACTGTGACAAGTTATTTAGCCCATCATCTGTAAAATGGTAATATCTGATCTAATTCACCAATGTTTAATTAAAGCCAGTAGGAGTTAAATGCTTAATCAAGAGGAAACATCATGCAATGTAAAAACTGTATCACACAGCAAAGGAAATTATAAAATCCTATTACTTGAGAAGCTAAAGGTGATAGTCGTATAGTTATCTACCCTTCAACAACCAAGAAGATATTTTTCTGTACCTTCTCTTTGTTCAGTTTTGGAGTAATAAAAGGAGTATGAACTGCAGAGTCAGCCAGACTGAGTTTGAATTTCGATTCTTTTTTTTTAAATTTATTATTTATTTATTTTTTAATCTGAGAGAGAGCAAGCAAGCAAGAGAGAGCACAAGCAGGGGGAGTGGGAGAGGGAGAAGCAGACTCCCCGCTGAGCAGGGAGCCCGACACAGGGCTCGATTCCAGGACCCTGGGATCATGACCTGAGCCAAAGGCAGACGCTTAACTGGCTGAGCCACCCAGGCGCCCCAAATTTCAATTCTTACTAACCCAAACTGTAATAATGTAAAACAAGAAAAATAATCCCAAACTTCCACAGTTGTTCCAAGGATGACATAAGTTAATGTGTATAAACTGTCTAGCTAAGGGTCTGACCTATAGTAATTCTTAATAAAAAATGTCTTCCAATAGTATTTTCATTTATTCTGTTTCATGTGGGGAGGGCAGATGGAGAGGGAGAGACAGAATCGCAAACAGGCTCTACACCCAGCAGGAGCCCAATGCAGGGCTCAATCTCACAACCCTGGTTATCATGACCTGAGCCAAAATCAAGAGTTGGACACTTAAGCAACTGAGTGACCCAGATACTGCAGTCTTAGGCTTCTTTAAGTAGCCCTCCAGAACCTTGAAAATACCAAGACCACCACTGGCATGAAATAAATTCTAGGGAAAAAATAGATGAATAAAGAGAAAAAACAAAGACATTAATCTAGAACATGAATTGGCTTTAAGGTAATGGTAACTAGAATGTGAAAATTTAAGGATAAAAACTGAGGCAAAAAGAAGAAAGAGTACATAAGTTTCCTCCTTGGTTCAAATTTCTTTTTTCAAAAATGCAACATGCTAAAAGAAATGAGCTAGGAACCCAGGAAACACATGAAAGAAACTCAAATCTACACTATTGAGTGAAAGAAGCCAATCTGGAAAGGCTATGTACTGTACAATTCCAATTACATGCCATCTGAGAAAGATAAAACTATGGAGACAGTACAAAGATCAGTGGTCGCCATGGTTTGGAAGGAGGGAGAGATAAATAGGTGAACAGAGAATTCTTAGGGCAGTGAGGCTATTTTGTATGATACTGTAATGAGGATACATGACACGATATATTCATTCAAACCCATTGCATGTACAACACCAAGAATGGATTCTTACATAAACTATAGACCTGGGTGATAATGACATGTCAGTGTAGGTTTATTAATTGTAATAAGTGTACCACTCTGGTGGGTGATTTTGATAATGGGGAAGGCCACGCATGTGTGGGGCAACAGTATATGGGAAGTGTCTGTACCTTTTGCTGAGTTTTGCTGTGAACCTGTAACTGCTCTGAAAAATAAAGTCAATTTTTGAAATGCAACGGAAAGCGTAATTTCTTGCTGGTTTCCTTGTATTGTTGTTGATGTGGACATTTAACATCTTCACCAGGGCCTGATATGTTCCTTAGAAAAGTTAAGGCTAATTATCTGGTTAAAACACAACAGTCTGAGAAAAAATTTCCCATGCTCTCTCTAAATCAATTCCTTATTTCCATTGCCTGAGGCAGAATCTGAGTTAGACAGAACTTGGGGCTGACCCAAGGTGACATTTCTCACCTTGGCAAAGTCCAAGTTTCATCAGGAAGCAGATGCATCAGCACGTTTAGCCATTTAGCATTAGGAAGAAGTATTCTGAGTGATGTCCAGAAAAATTATTCTTCTCAAATGAAAGCGTAAGCCTAGACTGCACACCATGATGCCAAAATAACTCACTAAAAACTAAGAAACAAAATTAATCAAACTGATTTTTTTGGCATACTAAAGGACACACCTGCCACCCAAAATAAACAGTCCCTCAACCGAATTCAACTCCCTTCTAACTAATGAATTGGACACGCCAATTTTGTATGAAGAAGCACTCTTGGTAAACTTACCTGGGAACTTCAAGGAAGGAAAGAGAAATCCTATAAATTCCTTAAAAAATTATATTCCAGGTCCTTGTGTCACTAAGTGTACCTCAATCCCCATAAAGTCACAAAGTGGTTTGTCAAAATAAGGTGAGTTTCCTAGAAATTATTGACATGACTCTCTGGATATTTCAAGCAAATGATTTTTAAGCTTAGATTATCCTGATAATTACTTCAAAAATGCATTTTGGTTTTCAAAAAAATATAGAAGTGTATCCTAACATCTAGTTTGAATTCATCCTGTTGTGATCTGTCTGTTTTATCCTCTCTGTAGGAAAATAAGTAAATGTTATTTCCAACATCTTTTACTGGAAGGATCACTTTTTACACACTATCAGATTTCTAAGGAAGTAGCCAATTGATTCATTTTCCTATCACTTATAACAGGTAAAATATTCAATTTAGGCTGACGTCATCAGATCCTAAAAATATCAAATTTTTTTCCCAGAATTCTTTATGCAGAAATGTCCATACAATGTACCATGGTCTGATCTCTAGGGTACTAAGAAAAAAAAAAGTGATACAAAAATATCTACAACTGCATGACTCCAGTTGTATTCTTCACCTTAAGAAATTTCTAAAAGGCAAATGTCTTTGGAGAGACAATTTTTTGAATTAGTGCTTTCAAAATTTATCATGCCTTATATATACCTGGAAATTTGATAACCTGCAGATTTCTAAGATATCCTGATGGAGTAAGGATAAAAAATCTATGTTCTCAACAAGCCTCTCAGATCACTCTAATGTAGATTGCTATGGACTGCATTTTGAGAAACAAGTCAGTGTAATTGAGATATGGATCCATTTTTGATAGTTTTGATGGGGGGAAAAAGCAGATTGAGTACAGAGCCTCTGCGTTCCTACAGAGAGGGAAGAATGGAGTCATTAAGACTGGAAAACAATTCAGAATTCAGAGTCTGGAAGAATAAATAAGACAAATTTCACCGGCTTCATAAGCTTGCCTAGTGCTGACTACACCCACAGAGACCAAGTCAAAATTCCAAGAGGCTGACCCTTAAGTCTCCGATACTGTTCTCTCCCGCCACACCCTTCATGCCAAATTTAAAAACCAGGACACCTTAAATGTCAAACAATCTGGCACCCAAATATAAAGCTCTGCAAATAAAACTCCAAAATTTATAATAGTTTGGCTCCTTAAATTAGAGTTTAGCACTAAATACATTCTAGAATCCTAAGAAGCCTTCTTACTTATGGAGAAAAATATAGATAAACATACGGACCAAAGTTGGTGGCCAAGACAGTTTGCAAGTACGATTTGTTTATGGAAGAGGCCAAATCCGCCTAAGCTACTGTCCTCCAAATGCGACAATATTTATAGCACTACTTACGTTTTGCAACTAATAAAAATGACCAAAAAAGCATCCGGCACAAAACCCTATATTAATGTAAAGTTATCGGTGAAGAGCAAAGTGTAAATGAGTTAAGAAATTCAGGATTAGACAAGAGCCTCAACAACACCTGGAATTTAAATATTTCGTCCCTTCTCTGGGTGGTTTTAGAAATGTCTGTGCTTTGTACACAGAGAGATACCGTATATCTTCTGCAGGTAATTGTGAATGATTGCCAAAGTAAAGCATAAATTCAGGCGAAGCCTAGGCCGGTAGAAAGCAAGGACTGTAAATCCGAACTTCCTGACAACGAAGGTTGAATTCTCAGCCATTGTATTTCATAGATAATTTTATAAAGGAAGGGGGTTATTTTTAAAGTTTCTTTATTAATTAAATACTTTAAAGTATTACAATAACACAGTAACTCTGTAGTCTAGCAACTTACTTAACCAAAAATACAAAATCAAAGGACAAGAAGAATCTCAAAGAGCCAATTCAGGAATTCCTGTATGATTTTCTTCTATCAGAGATGAATGTGTCCTGAAACAGGTGCGTCCAGAAACTAAACACACAAAGGGTCTGCTCCATTAGTTATCAAACCACAGCAACGATATCAATTAGCATGTCATTTGTTATGGGCAGCATTGAAGTTTCTAATGCAAGAATTAAAATAGCTACTAGTTATTAAGCACTTACTATTTGCCAAGTAAGTGCTAAGAGCTTGATAGGATCTAACTAACTTAATCTTTGCAATATCCCTAGAAGAAAGAAAGTACCATTATCTTCTTTTTCCATCGAAGGATACTGAGCCTCTGAAAATTTAAGTAAATCTGGTCAGGCACACAAATAGATAGATAGATAGATAGATAGATAGATAGATAGATAGATAGATAGATAGATAGATGATAGATAGAGATAAAGAAATAGGAGAGAGAGAGAGAGAGAGATAAAATCATGCTTTCTCAATTTAGGGAAGAAAATAGTTGTAAGTTTCACAACTCCTTTAAGTAAAGCTTGGATGGAAGAGGGGAAGGGCAACAAAATGACCACAATAAATAAACTCATCAACAACTAAAAGCAGCATTTATACCTACAAACATTAAAATGTGAGCTAAAGTGTGTTCATCCTAAAATGGGGAACTATGGCCATTCTTCCTCATTTATTAAAGACTTCCATCCCTTGCTAAAGTATTTAACTCATGCCCAGCCATCATTCCGAGTGATTTCATTGTCCATATGCAAGGCCCCATGACTTCATTGTTATTCACCCTCTTGCTCCCCAGTGACCTACTCCATACTGTCTGTTCTCTCCCATTAAAGAAAACTCACTTGGCCTATTACTCTTCCTCCCCAACCCCAGCTTTTATCTTTATATTCCTCTTCAAAGCCAAACTCTCAAAATAATTGTTAAGTATTCACAGTCTCTCTTTTGTCATCTCCCACCCACTCCTCCACCTACCCCATCCGGCTTCTAGTCCCCATTACGCCACAGAAACAGCTCTGCGTGACTTTTCACTTGGTCCTTTAATAAGACCACACAAAGGCCATATAAACACATGTTCTTATTTCCCAGGCTTCCAAGCGTTATTGAACTTCCTCTTTACTGAAACACTTCTCCTTTGACCAATATACCACAGTCTTTCGTAGCTTTCCTCCTAACTCTCTCACCAGCCTTTTCCATCTTCTTTTTCAATGCACACTCCTCTCCCTGACCAAAAAAAACCTATCAGAGTTCCTGAGGAATAGGTCTCAGGCCCTCCCCTCTCACTCTACCTTTTTTCTTTCTAGGTGATCTCATTTGTGTGCATGGCCTAAAGTACCACTGTATGCATGCAGATGAGTCACGATTTTATTTCTTTCCACCTCCAAAAACTCTACTCTGAATCCCATCCCGTATGTCCAGTTGCTAACCAGACACCTACACTTGAGTGTCTCAAAAACACCTCAGACTGAACTTTTTCAAAATGAAGGCCATGGTACATTCTTAATAATGTTTGTTGAATGAATGCTCAAAAAATGGCAATACCGGCGCAAAATTCTATCCATGTAGAACTGAACCTGGAAGAGAAAGAGCAAGGGGTGCCTGGGTGGCTGGGTTGGTTAAGGGACTGACTCTTGATTTCAAATCGGGTCATGATTTCAGGGTCGTAAGATCGAGCTGGGCGTGGAGCCTACTTAGGATTCTCTCTCTCCCTCTCCCTTTGCCCTTCCCACCCACTCTCAGGCTCTCTCTCTCTCTCTCAAAAAATAAAAAATAATAAAAAATTAAAATTACAAAAAAAGAAGATAAACAGCAAGTTTCAAGAATCAACTGTTAAAGCAGTAGATCTCTGTGTACAGAGAGAGGTTGTAGACTAAATCGAGTGATGTATACACATCTCAATTTAATGAGAACAATAAACTGATAATACAAATGATGGAGGTGAGGGAAAGGGGAAATGAAGGACCGAAAAAGAGACTGGATGTAGAGAAAACAACAGTGTCCAGCTAAAGATGGAAAAACTTTGATATTTATCAGCTGATAATCAAGAGTAAACTTCCAATTAATATTAATCGGCTGATACTGGCATCTCATTCATTAATTTAAAATTCTTTTCATAGTGTTTCATCCTTGAAAAATCAATACAGCTTCCTCCTTTCCTTTCTCTAATATTTTTGGAGGTGGCCATCAGGGTTTGGGGCCAAAGGAAGAAGGCAGCCAGGGAAGGAAGGTGATATCCCTGCCAGGGTCCAGAGTTTGTTTCCATGCAGAGGAATGGACTCAAACAGTGACTATATTGAGAAGATTGGGGGTAAAGTTTCTCCCTGTCAAAGAGGGGAGCTATAAATATAGAAAAGAATAGTCTAGAATATACCTTCCATTGTTGGATTGGAATTGGAAGTATCAAAGCAAACTCATGGTTTTCAAGATATATACATATATATATATACACACAGATAAAAAAAATAATATAGATACAAATATATACACATATCTCATGCATTCCTGTTAAAAACTACTGACCCCCTGATCCACACGATACACACACACACTGACACATAATTTATCAGCGGATCTGCAATTTTAAACTTCATCAACAGAAACATCATCAGAATCACCTAGGAGGCCTGCTAAAACACACATTTCTGGGCCCTGCCATCAGAGTTTTTGATTCAGTAGATCTGGGGTGGAGCCTGGTAATTTGCACTTTTAACAAGTTCCTCAGTGCTGCTGCTGCTGGTCTGGGAACTACAGTTTGAAAACCACCAAGTGAATACACACATACACACACACACACACACGCGCGCGCGCATACACACACACACGTATGTGTATGCATATCCATACATATATTTCCAAGCTTTATCCACTAAGAGGGCAACAAGGAGTGACACCCAAGTCTTGCCTGGTTTTAAAGACCCTTCTCTACCAATGAACCAGGACTCCTTGAAGAAAGAGCTGGTTCTGGCACTGAGGCAGGGGAGGTACAAGGTACTCCTGGAACATCTTTTTGTAGAAGAAAGTAAGGAAGGGCTCTAACAACGTCAGGGGCCTTTCAGAAGGATAGATACCCAGCTGGAAGGAGCTACCACCAGCAGGATCTGAGATCATTTGAGCATCAAAATAAATAATGAGAGTGACTGATTATAATTCATTGAATAAAACAGGAATCCATGAATATATACTGATATAGTTCTTCCTCACGGTAGAATCCAAACTAATAATACTTATTAATTAACAAGTACAACATATGAATGAACTCTGCAGTGGAGAAACCTGAAAGACACCATCTCCTGAAATGGCACAGAATACAACATCCTATCTACAGTGTTCCTGACAAAAATGCGTCATCTCACTCATGAGCAAATATCAGATAAATGCAAATGAGGAACATTCTATGATGTCATTGACCAATGCTCTTCAAAAAAGTCAGAACCATGATAGCTAAGAAAAGACTGAGTTGCTGCTCCAAACTGAAGAGTAAAGAGGCTCTAAAGCTACATGGAACGTGTAACCCGAGGTTGGATCCCGGACATCATTAAGACAAGTGGAAAAATTTGAATGGGTTTAGTGAATTAGATAATAGCAACATATCAGTGCAGCTTGTAATCTTGATGTCTGTGCTGCAGACAGTCTTTGTAGGAAATATACCCTAAAGTACTTAGAAATGACAGGCAGCATACTCTCATGTGGTTCAAGGAAAAGGATAGTAATGATATGTACACGTACTTACAGAGAGAGAGCAAGAACGGGAAAGTGGCAAAAATGGCAGCAGTGGAGAATCTTAGGGAGGGGTGTCCTTTCTGTAAGTTTGAACTATTTTTTAAAAAATTAAAACAGCCCATAAAATTGATATAACTCAAAATGTCAACCTCCAGTTCACTCCAAGTTAGATGGTCCTATTCTTGACCGGACTGTGCTGAAAGCCACTTAAATGACAGGAGAGAGTTGGTGTGTGACCTTGACATTTCATAGAAGTGTGACTTTTAAGCAGGATCCTAATGCAAACCTAATTTCTTTTTGTTGCTATTGTTTTATGCATTTTTCTTTTAACTTTTTTCCTTATTTAAATTTTTTTATTTGAGTATAGTTGACACACAATGTTACATAAACTTGATTTCTTTTTAATCATGGATGGATCTCTTCCTACCTAGATTTATTTTCAGGCAGAGCAGTAATGGTATTATTGTCATTAACATTTAAAAGCTTATCCTTTCTGACTGTGAATCATAATTTGAAAAAAAAATTTCTTTCACACATTTTCCACTTATTAACACTTTAATTCTGTAGCAGAATATGAAACATGCTACATACGGACGGAAAAGTCATTTTCACTGTGGGCAGAGAAAGCACCTAAACTCCTCTCATTTTTAACAATGTTATCATTAAGGTTTTTCTTCCCCTTTGAGGGGAAATAAATATGTTTCTGAAAAACAACCCAAAAAATACACATGCTGCCAACTCCTGTATATCTTGATGATTTGCTAGAGTTTTCTCCTAATCATGTAGACAAATTTGTTCATTCTGCTTGCCAAAATAAAGGTTTATTATGACTTGTAATGTAGTAACTTTCCTCAAAAAAATTTTTACAGCCTTGCCCAACTATACATCTTTATGTACCAAGCAAAACACAAATCACTGTCTTGGGAGTCACTACATAAAGATGTTAGCACACTGGGCCACAGATGCAACTGACTTTTTTTTTTTTTATCTGCCTTGTAGATCCTGCCCTCTTTCTTATGTCCTTATATCTGTAGATCACATTTCTATAAATTTCAAATCCTAGCATATACTAAGGAATAAAATATGCATGTGTATAATTGTCATTCACTGGAACAGCATCTCAGCAGGGAGTATTTCTTTTTGTCATTGGTATTGTTTTTATTATTATTCTTAAGCTGGTAACAATTAATATACACTGAAGCTTGGAGTGCCTCGGTGGCTCAGGGAGCTAAGTGTCTGCCTTCGGCTCAGGTCATGATCCTGGGGTCCTGGGATGGAGCCCCCTGCTCAGCAGGGAGTCTGCTTATCCCTCTTCCTATGACCCTCCCCACTACTCAAGTGTTCTCTCTCAAGTAAATAAATCAAATCTTTTTTAAAAATTACACACACACACACACACACACACACACACTGAAGCCTCTCTGTCCTTCACACATTCTTCTCTCCAGTGTCCCCAGTCTCAGCAAAATTTTTTAACCAGTTGTCCATAAAGAAACTTGGAAGTCATACATTTTCTTCCTCCTTGCCTATGGCCATGAAAGGATAATTCCTGTTGATCAGTTTTCAGAACAGCTTTCTCGTCTAGACCCTCCTCCTTATTCCCCATTGCCCTGATTTGGTCCAGACACTCATCATCTCAGCTCTGCAATAGCCACATGTCTCATCTCCCGAACAGCTGTCTGCCCACCCTCCACACTGGTGTCAGCAAGAACAATAAAGCAAAGTGGCAAAAATGGCAACACTGGAGAATCTTAGTGAGGGGCATCCTTTCTGTAAGTCTGACCCTAGCGCCAGTCGGGAACATAGCAAGTGGCCGTGTTGGAGGCACTAGAGATGTTTGACCATGGTAACAACAGGATTAAGACTTAGAACAACATCATAGAAATCAATGGAGTCAGGACACCCAGGGACAACCACTGAGAAGTTTCAACTCAGAACAGAAATGCAGAAATCATAGTCAAGGACTCTACCAGGCAGAAGACCAAACAAGAAAGCAAGTAAGATGCACGCAGAGGACAGAAGCTAAGGGATTGCACCAACCTGGAAGGGTAGCCTAGACCAACAGCAAGCACGGGACAAGCTATGAACTGTTTAAAGCCAAGAACCAGGAAGTGATGGAAGGAGTTGTCCAGAGAAGCTGACGGGGGGGACAGAGAACCTAAGGACAGACTTCTTTTAAGGTGGTGCCTCAGATCAGTCCAGCCCACCCAACATCTTAGCTCACAAACCCTTCACCTGAGCAGGCGGGAGGCTAGGTTACCTTCAATATAAGCATCTTCACCCTTGGAAACTCTTCATCCTCTGAAGTTTTATTTATTACTTTTTAGAACAATTTTCTCCAGTACCAAGTCCAGTGAATGAGCTGGGTGACCAAGTTCACAGACACTCTTTTGGGTGAGAAACAAGGTGTGATTACAAAGTAATGAGATTGATTTTCCTCTGTGGCTTTGGCTCTAAAGGGAATACCGAAAGAAAAGTTTCCAAAAATCATTGAAGCATTTTAAGATTTAGAACAACATCACAGGAATAAATGAACAGTCTCCCAAGGTGACTTCTTCCAAATGGGAAAGAATATATTTGGATTCACATTTCATTGTGGTTGCTTAAAAATCACACTACCATGAGTTAGTACCTCTCTCCAGCATGTATACTGAGAACATAATAAGGTCCACTGATGTTGGGCAAAGCGTTGCTGTGGCTTATTAGTTTAGGAAATAACGAGTTAAAGAAAGTCTTCTTCCTGGAGTTAATTTCCTGGTCTTTTATATGCACATTTGTGCATACTTCCTATATGCTTAGCACACTCTGTTGATGATCTGACCCTTCAGCGAGCATCTCACAGGACTGGGGTTCCTCCGGTCTTTGGTGAAGAGCGTCTGTGGACAGCGATCACTTTCTAAGTTTTAGATAAATCATTTCCCAAAGTATTGAATCAAAATTTGGAAGCAGGGGCGCCTGGGTGGCACAGCGGTTAAGCGTCTGCCTTCGGCTCAGGGCGTGATCCCGGCATTATGGGATCGAGCCCCACATCAGGCTCCTCTGCTATGAGCCTGCTTCTTCCTCTCCCACTCCCCCTGCTTGTGTTCCCTCTCTCGCTGGCTGTCTCTATCTCTGTCGAATAAATAAATAAATAATCTTTAAAAAAAAAAATTTGGAAGCAAACTTTACAAAAATTATATAATGCATTTCTCTGTGCTTCATTTCCTTATCTTAAAAAATAGAATAATAGTTATACCAGCTTCGTTGACCTATTGATAATTACGTGCACTAAATGCATGCCCAGCACAGTACTTGGCATACATAAATACTTGATAAATGTTAGCTATTCTTATTTTTACTGATGCCAAGGAGAGCAGAGAACTGGCACTTAGAGTCTGGGTGAGAAAGTAATGTTTGAGCAACTACAAAGGTGAAAAGAAAATACCCACATCTGCAAGAGAGAAAAAACATGGAGGACAACATATGAGAAGAATAGAAAGGGAAAGGCTTCAATATGAGCAACTTCAGCCTCGGAAACTTCTCATCCAAAGCAAAGTCAAAGGCATGGGTTATTCTTCAGGTGGTAGAGGAAAGTATAATTTACGAATTTTCCAACTTTTCTAAACAGAGCCTAATGACTATAAAGTCCGAATCAGTAGCCATCTGTAAAGTAGAGCTGCAAGGAGGTGAGGCAAGGCCCTCTCAACCAACCAGACAAGCCCAGGATCCTGTCATTATGAATTAATTCCTGCTCATCGTTAGAAGCATTTCTTCAAGGTAAATGCACAGCATCCTTTGGCATGTTCCAGAGAAAGCAGAGTAGGAAGCCTGCATTTGAAATGAAAGGGATGAAGTAGGAGAAAGAGGCAGAGGAGTGGAAGCATGGGCCACTTTCTACCCAGAGGGAAAGCTCCACGTAGGGTTCTGGGCAGCCAGCATGTCACAGGAGGGCACTGGGTGTGCTGGGCATGAGAAAGGGGAAAGAATGAAAGGGAGGATGAGGGAAAGTGGCTAGAAGACAAGGGGTGAATGGGCTGAGCTCTCTATCAATCACTCTACTGACTCCCAAGGTTGATTCAGTTGACCTGCCTAAAGTCCTTTCTTCACTCACCTTCATGCATGTCCTTATCAAGGCTGTATAAACTAATTTTACAACATAGGAATATCATTCTTTGACCAAAGGTATGAGAAGGGTAATCCATTGCTAAGACTTTCAAATAAGACTTTGAGCCCATCTATGGAACTCTATAGAAGCCATTAACAGTTTGCTTTCATGAATGCCTAATCTGTGCTTTGCGTAACTTACTTCACTTAATAAAAGAAGAAATATTATTATTTCCACTTTTAGGTGAGGAAACAAGATCAGGCAGGTTAGGTAAGTCTAATATTACCAGTGAGAAAATAATAGAGCTGAGAATTAAACCCAAATGTGTATGATAAATCCATCATTCATTCCACTAACGGACAAGCACATGGTCTCCGTAATTTTGCCTGGGATTATACCGTGCTGGGGAACAGGCTGAGTACTTACTATCACAAAGTGTTGCATGAAGCAGCTTCACCTTGTGGAGAAAACAGAGAAGTATAAATCTAGTTGGGGAAATAAGCCAGACACCCATAAGGAGACTGCTCCACAAATTCAAACCAACAATTACTAACGACTGTATCCATTACCTGTTGCCACAAGAACGATGCTACACGAACCACCCCAAATACAGTGACCTGAAACCCTCAGCATTTGTACAGCTGACAAGTGTGCTGGTCAGTGATGCCTCCTGGTCCCAGCTGTACTAACTCCTATGTCTGATCGCCAGCTGCACTGAGCTATTCCAGGATGGCTCCTCTGGGATGACTGGAGCCACGTGAACTCCCTTCATGTACTGTCCTCCGGCAATTATCATGGACGGTGCAGGGACTGGGGGACAGAGAATCAAGAGAGACCACAAAAACACAGTATGTGATTTGGGAGCTTTTCTGAGCATTCCCTTTGCCAAAGCCAGTCACACAACTGAGCTCAGATGGAAGGTGGGGAAATGAACTCCACCCCCATGCTGAAGGGTCTGCAAAGTCATGTAGCAAAGGGCAAAGATACAAGGAGGGGAGGAACTGAGGCTCGGTGGGATCGATCCACCACAAGAGTCAATGATGACGACAATGGAATGTCTGAACATTTGCAGTGTGCAGGGCTCTAGTCTAAGCATGTCACATATTCTCAAATAATAGTCAAGGCCATTCTATGAGTTAGTGATTACTACCCCATTTTACAGATGAGGAAACAGGCCTGGAGAGGTTAAGTTATGCAGCCAGGTTGATGATGGAGCAGTAAATGGCAGAGCCTAATTTTAACAATGACACATCTGACACCAATACTTTTTCCCCCCAGTTTGGGCTTTAGTGAAAACTATTTAAAAGAAAAAGAAAAGGCTGCTTTAAAATTAAAAATGAGTTTGAAAGACCATGAAATTTTGTATAAATTCCAATCAGAAGCTCTACATTTCAAGAAGATGTTTCAAGCTATTCTTTAACAATATTAGATCAATAGATCAAGCCATTGAACATTTCTGTTGGCTATAAATACATCATCTGCCTTGCAAAACTCTTACTGAGGATTCATGAAAACAATGGTAAATCTAACCCATATATCAGCTCTTTTTTTTGGCCTGGAAGCTCAAGACTACTTTAAATTTTATGTTCTTGGCAAATGAATAAAAAGTGCTTGAGAAAATGTGCTAACTGGTGTGGTTTTACATGTACGAATTCAATGAGATATTACAATTTTTCCTTCTAAGCAAGAGCCAAGCTTCACAAGTGATTAGAAGAGCATCGTACTGAATGGAGAGAACTGTAAGTGGGACAGTCACAAGCCATGCCATTTGCCAACACAGTTCATTACATTTTGTTCATTACTGCAGTGCATTCATTACCAAGAGTAATAAATCACTGAGAAGAACGGGAAAATCTGGCCTCTGAAACAGATGCAGCAGAAAGATCCAGCACAAGCTTCGATCAAGACCATCTCCACAGCTAAGAAACTGTAACTCACTTTGGCAACAGTACACATTGATTCCCCTTCCACCCTTTCGTTCCCTACAGCTCCTAACTGTGACTGTCTCCTGGGGGTTTGTGTTAGTCCTCTACCTCCAGTCTACCTACCAACACAGTGGGAGGTAGGAAGACGAAAATCCAAAGAGTCATGCATTACTGGCCTTGTAAGGAGTGCTAGAGCGGGCCGGGAGGGCAGGCAGGACTTCCCAGAAAGGGGTTCTGGCACGGGTCCCCTGCTTGGACATCTGCTTAGGCAACAGACTGCTTGATAAGCCCAGCATTTTCGATAGCAGAACAGGGACAAATTTGCTACAGAGCAACTCATACTCCTGAGGTCTAGAAGGACAAGGATGATGAGCGTCCTTGGGTACTGTGGGCAAAGGGGTGCCTCAGGGGCGTCAGCTTAAGCAATCTTTCAGTGTTCCACCCAAGAGGGCTGGGCATCAGGCAGAACTCCACAAAAACACGTATAGAGTAGACTACCTGCCTTGGGTGCTGGGCGATCCCCAGCCAAATTCACAACATCTCACTAAATCCTCCAAAGAACTCACACATTTGCCCGGAGGGAGCCAGCATTTGGACACTGGCGACACGGATCGAATTGAGCCAACCCCCAACACAAGACTGCACTCCCCGAACTGGTTAAGTAAGCAAAACAATTTGCTTCCTATTCCGTCCTGCCATTTCTAACCCCACAGGAGCTAGACCCACAGCAGAGGGCGCAGGGAGAAAGCGTGCAACGGCTGACCGTGCACTCTCTCTCTCCTTCTCAAGTCCTTCAGAACCGAGCCTGGCCCATGCCCGGAGGGGACAAGACCAGCAGTTAAACTGTGTTAAGGTCATTTTAAATTGACCTAGACTGGACTAAAGCTGCTAATAACTGAAAGTGGCTGGAAAGCCATGGAATAAGTCGGAACCATCACAGAGGGATGGGAAAAGGAGATTGCGCTGAGTAGGGCTAAAAGCAATAACTAGAGAAAAATAGAACAGACTTTTCAATAAACCGGTTACTCTCTGGGTCTCCATTTTCTCCTGAGTACTGGAAAATTTCCAGTTCTAATATATTCCAAGAGCGCGTTTTCATGTGAAACGGGAAATTCTAATGCTCTAAGCCATGGATAAAACAGCCCGTCCCATCTTCCAATTCAGGTTCTGCTACAGTCCACAAAACCACCAGAATTCATGTTCAAAACCATCAGAAATGAGTAATGAACAGTCAGCAATGCTCACATCACCATCACAGACCATACCCTTTTGGAGTATGAGGCACTGATCCAGGTGTCAAAACATGATTAACTTTGGTCCTGCCTTAGAATAAAATTAAGTTTCTTCGTTTCTTTTTCTCTCAATTCAAGTCGATAAATGTAGTCAGGCTTCTGACAGTTACTTAACAGGTACACTGACATTTTACAGTAGTCTGTTTAAATAGCTAAAAATACTTCCTGTGTTTTTTCTTCTGGGGGTGTTCTTAGCTTTCCATGGGAGGCAATAATAAGCCATTGGTCTCCCACTAGTAATTAACAAATCACTTGATGATTTCATTTGTGACTGTTTCTGCCTTTATTAAACAGTGACAACAGAAATTCTGTTCTGAGTCCTAATGGGATCCTTTTACTGGTGGGCGTGTACAACTTTTTTTTTTTTAAAGTCTAGCTAACGTAGCAATCAAGCACAAACATTCATGGTTGTGATTAAAAGGAATCCCATATTAAATTATTTTATAAAGAAAACCATCCCTAGTTTATCTTCTTTTCTATAAATTCTATGTCCCATTCATTAGGATGACAAAAAAAAAAATTAAGCTCAGGTGATTGATTGAGCTAAGAAGGACCAGTACCTTCACTGTGGAGGAAGTTGTTCTGAAAGCAGGGATGCCCCCCCCCCCCAGGCTCTGGGGTGTATGACACAAAGCACACTGGAAGGCCAAGCAGGAATCGTGTTTGCTCTCCCAAACCTAAAGCCTAAGAGCTGAGGAGAAAGTCATGGTAGTTTGGAAGACAGAGGTCTTTTATAGAAGGTCAGTCTTGGAGCAAAAAAAAACTGAAAGCCGTGGCCTTAATGAGATAGAGAAAGTGATTGAATAGATTAGCCTCTCATTAGAGTTAAGTGTCAGAGCGTGGAAGAACTCATAGAGCATGGGGATAAACAGGCCATCATTTTCACTCAGATATAAGCAGGCTATATACTGTGCAGTGTAAAACACCCAATTTGTACAGTGATCTAAGTTTTTCTATTTATTTATTTAGTTAGTTAGTTAGTTAGTTATTTGACAAAGATAGAGACAGCCAGCAAGAGAGGGAACACAAGCAGGGGGAGTGGGAGAGGAAGAAGCAGGCTCATAGTGGAGGAGCCTAATGTGGGGCTCGATCCCATAACACCGGGATCACACCCTGAACTGAAGGCAGATGCTTAACAACTGCACCACCCAGGCGCTCCTGATCTAAGTTTTTCTTCCTTAAAATTCTAATCTAACTCATACTTGTAATATAAGCAGACCTTGACTGACTTCCTCCCATTTAAGCAAGTGATAATAGACTCTCAGTACATTTTTATGGAATGAACAGCTCACCCAGCCCTAGGACCCAGGCCCAGAAACTTTTGCAGTAGGAACTGGAAAAGAAAAGCTCTGTTTCTCACCTACTGGAGTGAGTGAAAGCCGGACTCACGTATGTTTACCCCCAGCACTCTCAGGGAAGAATTCTTTTAACCCTCAAAGTTCAACTCAATCAAGAACTCCATACGGCTCAGTGAGTTGCAAACATTTTCCAAATGTATAGCTATGATAGATAAAATTTTTTTAAAATGACATATGCATGGTACTAAGCCTATGACTGAAGAAGAGTTCAGGTACAGTAGGGGATTAAGAAAATACTCTAACCTATATGCGACTTACCCTTTACTGCTATAAGCTCAAAGAAAACATTTTCATCCAGGAATACCAGAGGGCGTCAGCTCAAGGCTGTCCTCTGAATGTCTCTTTCTGAGCCTCCCTGGATCACTCTGAATAGCTACTCAGAAAGTATTAGCACATCATTTAGACCATGATATCCAGGTGCTACTTTTCAATTACCATAGGTGACGCTAAGCCAATTGGAGTCAGGTGGATAGAAAAGCAGGGGGCGGG
>NW_024424230.1:20328004-20337028 GCF_017311325.1 Ursus maritimus | reverse complement strand
GGGGTGGAAGGATACTATGAACACAAAGAAAACAAAGGAGACATCATCCTCTTAAAAGTAAAATTTTAGGGGCGCCTGGGTGGCTCAGTCAGTTAAGCATCTGCCTTCAGCTCAGGTCATGATCCTAGGGTCCTGGGATCAAGCCCCGCATCGGGCTCCTTGCTCCAGCAGGGAGCCTGCTTCTCCCTCTCCCTCTGCCTGCAGTTCCCACTGCTTGTGCTCTTTCTCTCTCTCTTTTTCAAAAAAATAAAATTAAAAAATAAAATCTTTAAAGAGAAAAGTAAAATTTTAAATGAGCGACGCAACACTAGCGACCCTACACATCAGCACAGCTACTGGATATCCACTAAGGTACCAGACTACGGCTTCCAGAACTGTGTTGCTAGACCAAAAGTCACCACTTGGGGTCACCCTTTTGCTCCAAATCTGCAAGAACACCATCAAGTGGCCCTCTCTACCTACACTTTCGGGGGATGTGGTTCTTGCTAGTCTGGAGTGGTGATAGATAACCCGGCCTGCCCCCAAATACAATCGACAAGTCGGCCTCATAGGCTTCTCACTTCCTGACTTAGAATGCTTCCATGCCATAACCATCCATCTCTACCAAAACATGTGCTCTCTAAGTGTGATTTAAAACCAATCTTGCAGGGGCGCCTGACTGGCTCAGTTGGTAGAACATGCAACTCTTATCTCGGGTGATAAGTTTGAGCCCCACATTGGGTATAGAGTTTTCTTTTTAAAAAAATGTAAAATAACTCAAGGGTGCCTGTGTGGCTCCACTGGTTGAATGTCCGGGTCTCGATCTCAGGCTTGTGAGTTCAAGCCCTGCACTGGGTTCCATGCTGGTCATGAAGCCTGCTTAAAATAAAATAAAATAAAATAAAATAAAATAAAATAAAATAAAATAAAATAAAAAAGCTAACTTAAAAAAATAATACTAAAACCAATTCTCCAAAGCTTTTCATTGATTTTTCAAAGTGAAACAGAAAAAAATAAGCATTAAACCCATCATTCCACGCTGGTGATACATATCGAGAGTGTCACATCTAATTTGGGTGAAAGCCACACTTCAGTGGGATCTGGCTTGAGTCCCAACAAAATGGAATCAGGTTTTAGAGCTGGAGAGGACGTCCTCATTTTTATGGGTGAGAAGCCCATTTCCACTGGGGTAAAGAGGAGCAGCTGCCCAAGTAGAACTGGAAATCAGGTTCATGTACCACTCACCCCTAAATCCCACCATTTCAGGCTGGCTCCACCTGTTCTCAGGTTAGATCAACCACTGGTTGGTTGAGATGTCTGTCTTTTCAGCAATGCCCCCCTGCCCTGCATCATATCCTGAAAGTTACATTATAGGGTCACCCCCTCCTTCCATGCCCATAGTCACATTTCCTTAAGACAGGAGATCAGTGTCTATATGCTGAGAGATGAAGGAGTGTATTTGATTTCAGCCCTCATTCCTGGTCTGGCCTCACCAGATTTTTCACAGCTTTATGATTTAGCAACACCTTCCCAAATTTTTCTTTCATTATACTTCATCTTGACTCTTGGGTTCCATGAATATGAATATTTTTCCTGATTAGGCTGTCATTCCACACGACAGTAGATCTCTCCAAGTCATCTCAAGTCAATACTTCTCCCAGACTAACCCTGTTCTGGGCTTATCTACTTGATTTTCCTGGTGTATTTTTTGTTGGTACCCCACCCAGGTCTCCTGGTAAACCCAGGATACCCAGGTATACTTGATATCACGTGATATACCTGTGCTGGGCTGAAAGACCCATCCTAGCTGCTGACAGTTTTAGAAACTAACAGCTCCCAGCTGTTCCTTCCTCTGGATAACTACCCAGGAGTAAGAGCCCCATTCACCTAAGAGGTGAAAGGGAAAGAAGACGGAGGCAGTCCAAAGCCAGTGACTACTGATTCAGTGAATGAATAAGGCCAACCTATGGACCTCAAGAAGGAACTGTTGTGGTGTGTGACTTGATTTATTTTCTGGGCCCTCTCCCCCGCCATGACCATGCCAAGCCGAGACTTTGCCTTAGACCGTATCTTCACTGGGGGCCCTTCTCCTTCCTATCCTGCTCTCCTCCCTCCCCCACAGGTTCTTTCCTGAAGGATTCTCCCTCATTCAATCACTTGTATCCAAATCCCATCTTGGACCCTGCATCTATGGATCTCCACTGAAGATTCCTGGCCTTGCAAGATAGCGGCCTACAGGGTCCACACCTCATAGAGTGAGCCTGGGAGGATTTTAGATTTAAATCCATTCTGGGATTTCCTAGCTACCTAAAACTGGACAAATTATGCAATCTTTGTAAGCTTCAATTTCTTCATCTCTAGAAGGGTATACTAGCATAGAATTGTTGTGAGAATGAAAAGTTATAGTGTTGCTGAAGTCACCCGTTCAAAAGTCCCTTGGCTAGTTTTGAACACATTTCCTCTAATATGTTAACATAACTAATAACAGAAGCTAATATTTATTGGACATTTACTATGTCCCAAGCTCCATGTTTAGCACATTACATTCATTCTTTTATTTAATCCTCACATCAACCCTCTCAGATAATTCTGCCCTTAGCCCCATTTTACAGATAAAGAAACTGAGACCATAAATTGACCCAAATCTCCATTTTATAAGTGGCAGAACTCGGATTTGAACCCAAGTAGTCTGACTCCAAAAGGTGGGCTGCCCTTTGTCATCAGGAGCTATACTTCCGGTAGCCACATCCTCCCTCTTACTTCCATCCTAAGCCCCTCTACTCCTGCCTCCCTTATGACACCCCCACATCTGTACCACTGACAGGTGCAAGCACCCACATGCTCTTGGTTTGCATCCTCCAACAAAGCTCACCACTCCTGCATTCTGTTCTGCAGCTGTCTCTGACGGTCCCAGATTCGCAGCCGTATATGACTGAAGACAATGGCTTTATGTATATACCAAACTCAGGTAACCTTGGTGCTTTAAGCTTGTCCTTCGATGACATTGTCACAAGAAGTGCATAATGTCATAATGTCAGGCATCTTGGTGGATCAGTAGGAAAAAATATTTGTGGGCAGGAAGTGTATTCCTAATATCCCATAAAAACTCCCACATTAGTGATGGCCACCCTTTCTCTGTAAAATATTCAGAGCTGAACTTGTCTCAGAGGGATTCCACACCTCATCACTGGAGGACCAATCTTCTATGAGCCCTGCTGGACAGCTCCCTTTTGGTCATTAGTGACGACAAAAGTTTGTGACAACAAACTTTATGTGTTCTTACTTTTTATTTAGGCAGAAAACAAGTTCTGATTTCTGGAAAGTACCAGGGTCAGCTGCAAAAGGGAAAAGGGAAGAGAGAGAGAGATGGAAAATAAAGATTAGATAATAACCTCTTCCCTAATATGTCTCATTGTATTTTAGTCCACTGGCACGATTATCTAGATTATGCTTAAACAGCAAAAGCTTTCTTCTGCATTTTCCTTGCAGACTTTTGCATTACGTAGAGGAAAGAAAGGTTAAGAAAAAGTTCCTCTGAACAAATGAGCCTTTAGATGAAACTTTTCATTAGGCACACAGCTCATTGAATCTAATCGGAGAGATTCAAACGAGGTCACACTTGACCTCAGCCCCCCTCCACTGGGGTGAAGGGAGGGGGCTCAATTTGGCCTTCAATTTCTGAATGTCAATTAGAGCAGAAACATCCAGAAGACATGCTTACCTGGATTATGCATAATGAAATGGGGCCTTTAAATCTGTTTCTTTTTTCTTTTTTATCCCCACAGGGAACACAGCAAGTTTCCCTAATAATCAGAAAATATGCTGAGAATTCGAAAAAGCATTATAGGATCACATTTCAGAGATAATGGCTAAAAATCACAGTAAATAAGCCCGAAAAAAAGAGATGCAAAGTGAAACAAAAGAAATCAGATAATGAAAGTTGATCAGTTCATCACTTTAGTGCATGAACTTAAAAAAAAAAAAGCAGGTACAAAACAGCATATATATAGTATCATCTCATTGTGGTTAAAAACTGCCTATATATACAGATGCATTTTTTTAAAGATGCAGAAAATATCAAGTGTTATCGGTGGTTACCTCTGAGCTGTAGGGATATAGTTGTTAGAAGCTGAATCATAGTTTTCCCCCAGAAAGATATGTTCAAGTCCTAACCCCCCAGTACTTCAGAACGTGATCATGTTTGGAAATAGGGGCGGCGAGGATGTAATTAGTTAAGAAGTCATACTGGAGCAGGTGGGTCCTTAATCCAGTATGCTGCTGTCTTTATAAGAAGAGAGGAGCACAGAGGAGAGGTGGCCACGTGAAGACACACACACACAGGAAAAGTGTCATACAAGGGTGGCAGCAGAGATCAGAGGGGGTAACTGCAGGCCCATGAACGCCA
Source organism: Ursus maritimus (assembly GCF_017311325.1). Classification (NCBI taxonomy): domain Eukaryota; kingdom Metazoa; phylum Chordata; class Mammalia; order Carnivora; family Ursidae; genus Ursus; species Ursus maritimus. The sequence goes on along the minus strand of NW_024424230.1, from coordinate 20,332,644 downwards.
CGGAGCAGCAACAGCCACCAGAAACCAGAAGAAGCAAGGAAAGATTCTCCTTTACTGGTTTCAGAGGAACATCTGGTCCCCACCTGGATTTTGGACCTGTAGCCTCCAGAAATATAAGAAAATAAATTTCTAGTGTTTTAAGCCACCCGGGGTGTGGTCCTTTGCTCCGGCCACCCTAGGAAACAAATATAACAACACTGGTCAAACTTTTGCTGAACTTTAAGTTTTTATTTTCAACAAAGCGTATATATTAATTTTGTAATTTGAAAAGGCCATTTTAATAAAAGAAAGAAGGGAGGAGGGCGGCAGAAGATTTTGAAATGTATGCTTTTTAAGAGAAGGAAGGAAGGAAGGAAGGAAAAGAGGAAGGAAGGAAGGAAAGAAAGAAAGAAAGAAAGAAAGAAAGAAAGAAAGAAAGAAAGAAAGAAAGAAAGAAAGAAAGAAAGAAAGAAAGAAAGAAAGAAAGAAAGAAAGAAAGAAAGAAAGAAAGAAAGAGAAAGAAAGAAAGAAAGAAAGGAGACAATGGTGGGACTGATTTCTTTAATTGTTAACCACCTTGGATGATGCCGGGGGCATATTGGATACAAGAATAAGAAAGTGATGACTGTCCACAGGAACACTGAGGTGTCAGCAACACAGTCCCTCTCTTTGGGTCCCTCGGTCACTCCCTCCCCTGGTACATAATTGTGTCTTAGCCTCTACTTAATTCCTCCAACTGCTCGCAAAGTGCCCCCTGATTTGCTATTTCCATGCCCTGTTCCTCCATCAAGTAAGCCCTATCCATTCTCAGATCCCTCGCCCCAGGGCCCTCCTCTGTGTATGGCATCCTTTTACTTATTCATTCATCAATCATTTATTGAACATTACACTGGGCCCGGCAAAGGACAGGAGGTGCAAAAATAAATAAGAACAGCCCTTGCCCACACAGTTCAGAGTCTAGAGCAAAAAGACAGGAAATGGAAAGTTTGTTGGAGTGGAGGTGGTGCCACAATGCGGAGAGGCTTGCAGGGGTGACGGGAGATGTGTGGTGTGAGAACACAGAGTACAGCCCCCTCACCCGGACTTGGAATTAGGGGGTGGGGACGAGGGAAGGAGCCTCATTTGGAAGCTCATGGAAGAACCAGTCCAACAAAAAGAGGAGAGAGACTTGGCCAACAAAGGAAGAAGCAACGCTGTGCTGATTCAGAAGCATGAGAAACCCTCAGTCACCTTGGAGTAACCCTGGGGTTCAACTGGACATTGGTGAACCATGCTGCAGGAGTGGGAGCCGGGGGCCCGTGGCCCCCAGAGGGTCAGACATGGCAAGATAAGAGCTTCGAAATCAACTCTGCACGCTAGGAGGGAAGAGTACAGAGGGTTAGCAGGGAAGGGGTATAGCATCAGAGTCCTCGTTTAGAAAGATGACCCTACGAGTGGTGTGGGAGGCTGAGTATTAGAGCACATCCCAGGAATGAATCCTAGTCCTGCCATTTACTTGCAGTGCTCCATGGAGCAGTTATTCAACATCTCTGTGCCTCGGTTTTTAAACCTATAAAAGAAGAACAATGTAAGATTTACCTCCTTGGGTTGTGATGAATTCTAAATACGTCAGATGCTAAGAAACTTGGGGCCCCCGGGGGGCTCAGTTGGTTGAGCATCAGGCTCTTGATTTCTGCTCAGGTCATGATCTTGGGGTCGTGGGATCGAGTCCCATGTCAGGCTCTGTGCCAGCAGGGAGTCTGCTTGTCCCTCTCCCTCTGCTCCTGCCCCTGCTCACTCTCTCTCTCAAATAAATAGACAAAATCCAAAAAAAAAAAAAAGCTAAGAAATTGTGCGGCATGTATTACACATCTGTCTATAAATGTTACTGTTCTTATGCTCACACACACACACACACACACACCCATATGTATACAAGTCAACAGGCTTTTGTGATATGCGTGGAAAATGAGGGCGAAGCAATAACACGAACACAGTTCTAAGTTCCAGCCCAGAGACTGGTGCTTACCTGCCCTACTTCACTTTGAAGCTCACTTCATTCAGGTCTTTCCTTAAATGTGACTTCCTCTCAGAAGTCCTCCTGACTACTCAGGTCTGGGTTAATTAATCCCCCTCTGTGTACTCCCACAGCACAGGCACTGCCCGTCAAGCGCTGGCCATGTGGCACCATAGTGGCCCTTTCCCTGTCTGAACGCTCCATAAGGACAGGGACCAACTCCATGGTGTCTGCCACGGTATTCCTGGTGCTGGCATAGTACCAGCGTTTCGTATAATCACAATGAGTGTATGAGTGAGTCATTTAGTCAATTAATTAATCCCGATGAAGGGGAGAAGATGGTGAAGTCACATCTGAACATGTCCAGATTCGGGTGCCTGTAGGATATTCAGTGGAAATTACCTCATTGGCAATTGGACGTGGGTTGCGGAGCTCGATGTCGTGTATCTAGACTGCAAATAGACGGTCTGCACTAGCAGCCTCTATAAGGAACAGGGTAATGAGGGGCCTAGGAGGAAGCAGTAGACATAATGGAAGAGACTGAGTGAGTGGCAGTGGGTTGCTCTGACATTGTTGCCCTCTGACGTGTTGCCCTGACATTTCACAAAACCACAAACTCCCTTTGTAGATGGAAATCTCTTAGAGCCCCTCAAAAAACACCACGTGGGTTGCCATATACCCCACTTAGACCTTAGCGTATCTCTGCTGGCTAACACTGCCTGAACACTTACCATTCACCAGATATCATGCCGAATGCTTTACTTGTATTATCTCATTTAATCCTCGCAACAATACTGTGAAGCAGGCCTCATCATCATCCCCATTTCACAGATGTAAAAACCAAGGCACAGAGAGCCAGTCTATTGTAGCTTCCTCTTAAACATTAATGGTAGCCCTCTAGGTACATTACAAAACCAAACTGTCTAGTTGCTAGAGCCAACTGACCAGCAGATGAAGAAATTCTCCAAGTTGGTAAGACCCACGTGGTTTATGTAAAAGGTCTACAGCTCATGAGCAAGGCCCTACCCTCCCTCAACAGAAATGTCTCCCCTTGACTTTGTTCGCTGGCAATGCCTCCCTGGCACTCATTTCTGGCAGTTGATTGAACACATTAAATCAGCCCACAGAAATAAGTCAAACTCTATTAGTCAGCCTGTAAAAATGCTAAGTCTATTTATTTATTATGAGTTATTCATAAACATCAAGACTAGACTCTATAATTTAATACCACCTGCAATGATTCCTGAAAGTGGCAATATTTTAACACTACGATCTGATTAATTGACCTGTTCAAACGGAGCTCCAAATCAAGCATAACTTCCCTTTGACAGAAGTCTATTTATCTTCATCTCAAAGCCAGCCTTCTCGACTCATCAGGGGAGAACAAAACAGCTCATCAAAGGGCATCAATTAAAATCATCTGAAATAATACGTACATTCCACTAAAGAAATATTTATAAGTTCCTAATATTTTCTTTTTTAAAAAAATACATACAAGGTGGGGGCACAAGGGCGGCTCAGTCAGTTAAGCGGCTGACTCTTGATTTCGGTTCAGGTCATGATCTCAGGGTCCTGGGATGGAGCCCTGCACGGGGCTCTATGCTCAGTGGGGAGTCTGCCTGAGGATGCTCTCGCTTCCTTTCCCTCTGCAACCCCCCCCCAAATAAATAAATAAATCTTAAAAAATACATACAAGGAAATACATAGTTTACGATTTCAATTACATTATGTTTGAAAAGACAAGAAGGTAATATTTGGTATCAAAAGACAGGACAATGGTTTTCTTTAGTGGCCAGGGTGGGAAGACCCAATACCTGGGACGGAGCATGAGAGGGACCTCTGAGGAACTGGACATGTTCTGGGTGCTGCTTTCATGTCTGTGGTCACTTGGTGAGAACCCATCATATGAGTACTTCATTTCTACATGTTATAGTTCTCTAAAAGCTTTGCCAAAAACTAAGGAAAATAAAGGAGTAATTCATACTTGGGCAGCAACATCAGCCAAAGATTTAACTAAAACTGATGCTAACCACCCAACTCTTCCACCTCCTAGATCCATTTGATGGGCAAGTCACATTAAATGAGTCTTGATTTGCTCACTACTAAAGTAAGAATAATACCTATTTCATAGATGGGTTAAATAATTACTACATATATAAATATATATATGCATATATATTTACATATATAAATAATGTCTATATACACAATCTGTCAGTTTGTAACTTACTATGCAATTTAAGCATTGTTACTATTATTATTATTATTATTATTATTACACAATCCTCACTTCCAACAATGATGCACGTCACTCCTCCTGACAAAGCCTAAGCAGAGAAGTCAACATGCTGATTTCATTTTTAATTCCTATTTGGATTTATTCCTGGGATGCAAGGGTGGTTCAATATTCACAAATCAATCAAAGTGATAGATCATATTAATAAAAGAAAAGACAAGAACCATATTATCCTCTCTATTGATGCAGAAAAAGCATTTGACAGGGCGCCTGGGTGGCACAGCGGTTAAGCATCTGCCTTCGGCTCAGGGCGTGATCCTGGCGTTATGGGATCGAGCCCCACATCAGGCTCCTCCTCTATGAGCCTGCTTCTTCTTCTCCCACTCCCCCTGCTTGTGTTCCCTCTCTCGCTGGCTGTCTCTATCTCTG
>NW_024424230.1:20192688-20327994 GCF_017311325.1 Ursus maritimus | reverse complement strand
TCTCCCACTCCCCCTGCTTGTGTTCCCTCTCTCGCTGGCTGTCTCTATCTCTGCAAATAAATAAATAAAATCTTAAAAAAAAAAAAAAGAAAAGAAAAAGCATTTGACAAAATACAGCATCCTTTCTTGATTAAAACTCTTCACAGTGTAGGGATAGAGGGAACATATCCCAATATCATAAAAGCCATCTACAAAAAGCCCACAGCAAATATCATTCTCAATGGGGAAAAACTGAGAGCTTTCCCCTTAAGGTCAGGAACATGACAGGAATGCCCACTCTCACCATTATTGTTCAACATAGTACTAGAAGTCCTAGCCTCAGCAAACAAACAACAAAAAGAAATAAAAAGGCATTCAAATTGGCAAAGAAGTCAAACACTCAGTGTTCACAGATGACATGATACTTTATGTGAAAAATCCAAGACTCCACCCCAAAATTGCTAGAACTCATACAGCGATTCAGCAATATGGCAGGATACAAAATCAAAGCACAGAAATCAGTTGCATTTCTATACAGTAACAACTTGACTAAGAAACTGAAATTAAGGGGGGCGCCTGGGTGGCACAGCGGTTAAGCGTCTGCCTTCGGCTCAGGGCGTGGTCCCGGCGTTGTGGGATCGAGCCCCACATCAGGCTCCTCCGCTATGAGCCTGCTTCTTCCTCTCCCACTCCCCCTGCTTGTGTTCCCTCTCTCGCTGGCTGTCTCTATCTCTGTCAAATAAATAAATAAAATCTTTAAAAAAAAAAAAGAAACTGAAATTAAGGAATCGATTCCATTTATAATTGCACCCAAAACCATAAGATACCTAGGAATAAACCTAACCAAAGCGGTAAAGAATCCGTACTCTAGAAACCATAGAACACTTACGAAAGAAATTGAGGAAGACACAAAGAGACGGGAAAACATCCCATGCTCATGAATTGGAAGAATAAACATTGTTAAAATGTCTATGCTGCCCAGAGCAATCTCCACATTCAATCCAATCCCTATCAAAATACCATTGCCATTCTTCACAGAACAAACAATCCTAAATTTGTATGGAACCAGAAAGACCCTGAATAGCCAAGGGAATGTTGAAAAAGAAAACCAAAGCTGGGGGCATCACAATGCCTGACTTCAAGATATATTACAAAGCTGTGATCATCAAAACAGTATGGTACTGGCACAAAAACAGACACATAGATCAATGGAACAGAATAGAGAGCCTAGATGTGGACCCTCAACTCTATGGTCAACTAATCTTCGACAAAGCAGGAAAGATTATCCAATGGAAAAAAGACAGTCTCTTTAATAAATGCTGCTGGGAAAATGGGACACCCACATGCAGAAGAATGAAAATGGACCATTCTCTTACACCTTACACAAAAATACTCAAAATGGATGAAAGACCTAAATGTGAGACAGGAATCCATCAAAATCCACAGAGGAGAACACAGGCAGTAACCTCTTTGACCTTAGCTACAGCCACTTCTTGCAAGACACATCTCTAAAGGCAAGGGAAACAAAAGCAAAAATGAACTATTTCATTAACTTCATCAAGATAAAAAGCTTCTGCACAGCAAAGGAAACAGTCAACAAAACTAAAAGGCAACCTACGGAATGGAAGAAGATATTTGCAAATGACTAATCAGATAAAGGGCTATTATCCAAGATCTATGAAGAACTTACCAAACTCAATACCCAAAAACAAATAATCCAGCCAAGAAATGCGCAGAAGACACGAACATTCCCATTTGGGTCATCCACTTAATAGTAAGAGTGTTAAACTAGATGCCACAATTTTGCTATTGTCTGTAAGTCCTGAAATCCCATTGTCCATCAAATTCCCAGGCAGGGCCAGCCTTCTTCCTGGATGAGTTAGCATCCTCTTGCATAGGACCCATTCAGACCTTTTCCTCAAGCCCTGAACTAACATTCAAATGTAAGCTATGCCTTTAGTTGACAATAGAGAATACTGTTCATAATGTAGTTATTTGGAATAGAGAATCCAGTAGACTATACGCAGCTATTAATGCCTTCTCTTAAATTACTAATTTTTCCAGCCACTTACCAGGGAGGCAGGATGTTGGGTGAAGGGAAGCTGGAAAGGCAGTTTTCTGTCTCTAGAAGATCAGACGCTCCACCACTGTATACTGGATGTGTAGGGACAAATACCGTGTCCTTTTCATTAGCTCACCAGTCCGCAGGGACTCATATCCAGTCCTGATGGAGAACCCTGTGAACTCCTAGGCTATTATTTCCCATCATTAAAAAAATCACATATTTAATGTAACATAAGTCAGTTCTCTTCCAAGGTGCCTCCAAGAAGGTCCCAGGTGAGGCCAGAGCCGTCAGTGTGGGGCCAGCACTTTGTGAAACACTGGGACCTTTAAAGGTATATAAATGTGTCTGGCATGAATGATGCTGGAAGACTTGAATTTGTGTGGTGGGGATGAGTCTTGGAGACATGACTAGATTCTGAGCCTCCATCTTGGAAAACAGTAAATAGTTTCCATCAGTGCCCTACGGCATTCCCCAGGCCTTGGGAGAAAGACTCAAGATAGCTAAAAACAGACAGAGGCCTGAGGTGGACACTAAAATGGCAAAGAATTCGACTGCAAGAAGAAATTACCATCACATGGACAGCAACACTTGTACTGTATGATTATCCAACTCCGTGCTTTATGTAGATACACCAGAATCAAGTGAGGCTAAATACCAAGTCAGGGGCGTGGGGGTGGGAGGGGTGGAAAAGGCATTAGATGAATTCAGTATTTAACACACCAGGCTGGCTTAACACGTCCATCTCACACAGGGCAAGCATCAATACTCAAAATCCAGACTCCCCTGCTTTAAACACCAATAGGAAGGTAGCCTTACCGTTGGGACTAGAAATGCTCAAAGGGCTGAAAGTCCGTCAGCTGGACACTACCGGTAGGCTGGTCAGACTCGACTTTTCTTGTATTTTCACAGACAACTGCCTTCAGATTCATGCTTTTTAATGATATGCTAATATAGTCAAATAGTTTATATTCAGCAACACTCATCCCACAAATGCTTACGAATATGTGTCAGTTGCTGAGGGCACAGTTGAAGAAAACCAGTAAGCTCCCTACACTCACCAGGCGTCCCGTCTACAGGAGACTGTGAAGGGTTCACGGTCGGGTAAGAAGAGTAAACTGCATACTACATGCCCTCATCAGAGCTTCACAATGTTCAACAGGAATAAATAAACCCATTCACTCTCTTTTATCACCATGTCTCAATCTCACTGGGTACTTTTATCATGACAAACCCATTAATTCTTCTAGAACCCTGAGAAATAGTGATACAGGTTAAAATAGCGACAAGAACTCAGGAAAATGAGAGAACAGTAAAGACAGAACAGTTAGAAAGGCTTAGAGGAAATGAAACTTGCCTGGAGAAGTTGGTTCTTATTTTCAGACTAGTTTGCCCTCAAGCATTAAAGATGAATTTGGGGGGCACCTGGGTGGCTCAGCCAGTTAAGCATCTGACTCTTGATCTCAGCTCAGGTCATGATCTCAGGGTTGTGAGTTCAAGCCCCACATTGGGCTCCACACTGGGCAGGGAGCCTACTTAAAAAAAAGAGAGAGGGGGAAGGATGTACCTAGGTGGCTCAGTCAGTTAAGTGTCTGCCTTTGGCTCAGGTCATGATCCCAGGGTCCTGGGATCGAGCCCTGCATCTAGCTTCCAGCTCAACGGGGAGCCTGCTTCTGCCTCTCCCCCTGTTCATGATCTCTCTCCCTCTCTCTTTCTCTCTCTTTCCCTCTCTCTCTCTCACTCTATCTCTCAAATAAATAAATAAAATATTTTTAAAAAGTGAGAGAGAGAGAGAGAGAGAGATGAGGTTTGGTCTCTGGTTTGCTAAATACTCCAATACCAACAAGCTTGGTTAGCTGGCTCCTCAAGGATGTGCTTGACCCAAGCTCACCTGCATCAGAGTGACCATGTCTGTCTCTTGGACCTAGAGTGAAGCAGGAATCTGGAGGAGGCTTGCCAAGGAGGAGCGCGAGTCTGCAAACAAATGTCCCCTACTTCATGACTTCCCCTGAACCTGGCCTGGTGGCCAGGGAGGCAGCCACTAATACACAGGATTCCTGAAGCTAACAAACACCCCACCATACCTAAGATGTGGAACATAACCTTCTCATCTGGAAAAAAAATCTAGTTGATTATTCAAATATGCTGATGAGTCCCATAAAATGAAAGAGCTATTCATTCACTGGGAAGAGGTATTTTCTTACTTAAAAGCAATTCCATAATCCCTCATTATTCTACTTAAGAGTCTTTCTACCTGACAAAGACCTGAAACGCTACCTAGCCCCGTGTTTATGGAACTTTGATTGCAACCACCTATGAGTGAAATCAATTCAGTAAGTTTCAACCAACATTTTTCTCTAAATGAAAGAGATTGGAATGGAATAGATTAGAAAATACCAGGGCATCAGCTATAGAGCAAGAATTATTCTTTCACTATATTTGTATGTTTATATGTATGTATATATGAATAGATATATGTATATATGTACACGGAATAATAATGTTAAATGTAACTGGACATATTTGAAAGCTAGTGAGGCAGCCTCGTGCCTCCAATGTATGTATGAGTATATTGAAGCCCAGAGAAGTAAGCCAACTTGCCCAAAGACACACAGCTAGTGAGTGCCAAAGCTACACTCAGACTCCAGCAACTCTGAATCCCTGATCACTGCTCTTGGCACTAAGCCAACTAATTTTGTCCACAAACAAAATTACATCTCATTTCCACCTTTTGAAATGCACATTCCCGATGACAAGACTTGTTCAAAGATGGATTTTCAATAACTCTCTGTTTATTGTCTTAAACAAAACTCTCAACAAAATAGTAATGTTGCCCTTTGCTGAGATCTATGCCAGACAGAAATGGAGCCTGAGGCAAAACCTGAAGGTGTTTAATTTTTTACCTTGTAAACTTCCTCACTAAATATGACAGAAGGGAATACAGCCAGAAGCACTGTAAAATTCCTATTAAGCAATGTATCTCTTAAGTGGGTACGGCTTACAAAATAAACCACACTGTCCCATTTTCTCCTTTATGATCTAATTTTCTTGTCAGCAGAGCTTAGGCATTCTTTTCCTGAAGAAGAAAAAGATAACTTCAGCTGCAGTAGTGACCTTACCCCCCAACCAATGAGAGCTTGTTATAAATAATAACAATGTGATCCTCGAGGTTTATAATAGCCTTTAAATTGCACAGCATACTCTCAAGGGATTTGGGTCAGGGAAAAAAAAAACCTGAAAACATAGCATTTTCAATTAAGCTACATACTGGAAAAGTTGGTAAAGAGGAAGAAAATGGACATGAGTTTTCATTGTTTTTCTATCTTCTTCTTTTAATCTTTACAAATATTTATGCAAGGAGCTTCAAACTACTTAAATTGAACTCTGAGCCTGCAAAAAAAAATATTTATGCTCATGTTTCTGAAGAGAATTCTCTAAAACACTAACTGGCACATAGGAAAATACATGCTGACAGGTGTTTCAAAGACAACTTTTATTTTTGTTTTGTTTTTTCCCGCAGGGCGACTTTGTGAGCCATTATTTCTCTTGAAAGGCTTCTCTCCCCAAGGTGTTCCACATATATACTATAATAATAAAATGAAACAGATGCAATTCAAAATGTATGTAAGAGAGAATGTGGGCAGAATAGATTTTATAGAATCCCATGGCGCTGGCTTGAGTGATGGGAGACTTTCCACTGAAATGCCCTAGTCCCCTGAGTTCATGTTCTGTCCAGAGGAAACAGAACTGTCCACCTAAGTGTCTATCCTGTACCGGTGTGTGGGCCCACTGAGCAATTGGGGCACTTAATATGACAGAATGATTTTATATAAAGCATTCATTAGGCCCTGACACAGCTCCATGAAAGGCAGGTCCTGACTTACCTACATTCATCTTTCATATATTTGCTTTTTAACACAGTTCCTTGCTACTAGGATCTCATTCTCACATTAAAAAAAAAAAAAAAGCAGTACAATGCTCATAATAATCATTGTATTTATAATTAATATTTACTATTTTCTTTGTGTCAGTCATTGTTCTAACTGATAAAGTAGATGCATGTTAAGTTCTAAGAAGGCAAAGATTTTTGTCGATTTGGGGTTCACTGCTTTATCTCTATCATTCTAAATAGTTCTGGCATATAGTAGATGCTCAGTTATTGTGGTTGGAAATCTCCATTATACAGTTGAGAAAAACGAGACATAGGAAGGTTTCTTATCCGAGGTCAAACAGGGAGGAGGTGGCAAAGCCTGGATGTTGTCAAATGAGTCTACGATACAGACGTAATGGCTCATAGTGTTATTTCGTGGTGACTTGCTGTCAGTTACTTCTACACGCTGTGTTTTTTCAGAACATCATTTTTAATAATATTTGGGTTTTTCTAATTTGAAAGTTCTTCTCACAGAAAATTTTTTAAGTTCTGAAGATAAAACGGAAAATAAAAAATTGCATCCCACTAATTGACAGATAATCACTGTTAACATTTTGGAGTGTTTTTAAATCTGTGATAAATTTCTCTGAATGTAATTACTAGATTAAGGGATATGATCTCAAAAATATGCAGTCTGAGCTTGGAACTGATATAACAGAGCATTCTACCCACATAAAAAAGGCAGGAATAGCCCTGCCCAGTGATGATAGAGAAGGTGTGTAGTTGCCAATAATTTGCTAAATGCATATTAGATACAATATTATAACAAGATATTATAGCTATATAACAACATAATGTTACAATGTTATAATGTGTTCTGTCTTATACAAGTAAAAGTATCCTCCCCTGTAGTCAAAACTCACTCTCCCAACAACCATTCGTGTGTAGAAGCCATTTTTTAAGATTATTTTTAATGGGAGTACTTTATTAACAAATTTAAATAATGTGAAAATGCTTTTCCAGTCTCTTGCCTAAAAGGACTGGGAAGATCAGATATTATCAGCTCACACTAGAGTACATCCTTCTGACTCCAGACCTAATATTCTTCCCACCATGTTGCTTTATTTTAGTATAGGATTCACTAGTAAACAGGTCAGGGATCTTGAGAATGAGGGCACTCTCATGGGCACTGAAGTCAAAAATAAGGTCCAGTGCTTTGAGATTACAGAGTGACCCAAAACACGACAAAGACCTGGGAAAGGCTAGAGTGATGAGGAGAGCAGGAAGGAGTGGGAGAAGCATGTTGCTCTGCTTCTAAGTGCTGACCGCCCTAACCAGAGTCCTGAGTGTACACAGCCAATGAGTAAGAAGCTAAGGGCCACTTTCAAAGGCAGAAGATTAGCACCCACCCAAAATGTTCAACCGTCCATGACCCGCCTAACCAAGAGGAACTAAAATTGGATGGCCAAGTAACTGGGTTCAAGTTACAGGGAAGTTAAATCAGTACAGAAATATGCACTGAAGTAAAGGAAATGCATGAGAATGCTAAACACCAGAGGGACTGCAACAGAATTAGACCAGTGGCCTCTATTTTTCTTTATTTTTCACCATTACCAGGAAAGCAATCTAAACATCCACTTCTTTTTTTTTTTTTTTAAGATTTTATTTATTTATTTGACAGAGATAGAGACAGCCAGCGAGAGAGGGAACACAAGCAGGGGGAGTGGGAGAGGAAGAAGCAGGCTCCTAGCAGAGGAGCCTGATGTGGGGCTCGATCTCATAACGCCGGGATCACGCCCTGAGCCGAAGGCAGACACTTAACGACTGCGCCACCCAGGCGCCCCTAAACATCTACTTCTAATAGAGGTACTTTTCCTACAGCATATGCGCAGGTATCACGGCATTCATATATCATAAACCATATGCCAAAAACAGATATTTTTAATGAAATAAAATTAATTTTAAAATAAATGTTAATATTCCTGTTCCACCCACCAGTGGGTCATCTTACATCCTGGACTACATTCCCACTCCTGTTTGGTAAGCTGACTAAGGCAGCCTGTGTTTCTGGTTATTGCGTCATCGTCCTTTTTTTTAGATTGATTTATTTATTTGAGAGAGAGAGAGGGCGCATGAGCAGGAGGAGAGGCAGAGGGAGAGGAAGAGAGAGAATCCTCAAGCAGATTCTCCGGTGAGTGTGGAGCCTGACACAGGGCTCAATTCCAGCACGGTGAGATCATGACCCGAGCGAAATCAAGAGTCGGACACTTAACCCACTGAGCCACCCAGGCCTCCCAATGTGTCTTCTTCTGTTTGATTCAAGTCATCTTTGTCTTAAGGGAGCCTTGCTCATGATAGCAACTGAAGTTTAATTTTTTTTCCTGTTCACAATTTTACTTGATCTAGATTTTTTTCACATGGTAGTCAATAAAAGACAGATAATACCCAAAATGCTATGCTGGGTCTCACATCACAATCTCATTTCATGCCACTCCCCAAAGCCAGAAGAGATAAAGAAACTTCTCCTTTCACATATCAAATAAGTAATTAGCAGCAGATATTAATAGGCAATTCAAAAAAGAAATAGAAATAGTCCATGAAATCATGGAAAGAATAGCTAAAACAATCTTGAAAAAGAACAAAATTGAAGCACTCGTATTTTCCAAATTCAAAACTGACTACAGTCTTCAAAACACAGTAGGGGCACCTGGAAGGCTCAGTTGGTAGAACACATGACTCTTGATCTCAGGGTCAGGAGTTCAAGCCCCACTTTGGGTACAGAGATTACTTTAAAAAAAAAAAAAAGACAGTATGGTACTGGCATAAAATGGAATGGGATTGAGTGTCCTGAAATAAGCCCATACACTTCTAGTCAACTGACTTTCAATGAGGGTGCTAAGAAAACTCAGTGAGAAAAGAATAGTCCTCCCAACAAATGCTGCTGGGACAACTGGATATTCACACCCCAAAGAATGAAGTCATACCCCTCCCTCATACCACATATTAGAATTTACTCAAATTAGATTGGTCTTAAATGTAAGAACTAAAACTTCAGAACTCTTAGAAATCATGGAAAGATACTTAAATCACTAATAATCAAAAAATTAAAATCAAAATAATTAGAAACTATTTTTCATCTCCCTAATTGATGAAAGATATTCTGAAGACCAGTACAGGCTAGGTTGGGAGGAAAATGTACCCGGATGTATTCTGATGATTATGTATATTGGCACCTTCTGGAAAGCAGTTTGGTAACATGAATCAATGTTAGAATGTACATACAGTTTGTCTCAGTAATTCCACTCAAAGGAAATTATCCTTTTAAGAAATCTGATAAGGATACACAGTTGTATGTGTGGAAATGCTTAGAAAGTATTGCAGAGAAGAGCAGAAAATTGGAAGTATAAATAAATACATAAATTTATATAAATGTATAAATGTCCATCAGTTAGGGTTTGGTAAAAACATACACAATGAAAAAATAAGCACCATTAAAATTGTTGATGGATACATATATTTTAATGACAAGGAAAGACAGGGATATTTATTATTAAGGCAAAAAAGAAGCAGGAATCCCTAGGCCAGATGGGGAATACAGAAAAGAGAAATCAACACTCAAAGGGAATACCCGAAGTGCTAAAGTTAAATTTTGTGTTCCTCTCTGTTTTTTCGTAGGTCAGATCCGGCTGTATACTTCTTTCCCCTATGCTAACGTTTGATTTTTTTCTCTTATAAATATTTCCAAGAAGTACATCATGCACTCCAAACAGCTTCCTGTCCAGAAACAATTTGGACGTTGGAAATGACAATTATAGCTAATGTAACAATTCTAAATGGGCTGACAGATGTTGAGAAGGCTGGAAGCATCATTATACAGCTTCTTCCAATTACACTAGCCAATGGCAAGAGGTTCTGATCTTTGGATAATTGGGATTGATAACCCTGAGTTCCTGGATAATCCCAAAAATTCTAAATCCTCTTATGCAAAAGAAACAATAACAGCCGACATTCCCAACTAATTAGTGGTAATCCTTTGTAGTATAAAACATGAGTCTAAGGAATCCTTCTATATTCACACTTAGTTAGGAAACTCTGGGAAAAGGACCTATCTGACCCACAGATGTATTTATTCCTCCCAACAAATTCTCTGGGGACAAGCATCTGTCAACACAACTTAAACCTAACCCACCCAAAATGGAGCAAAAGTCAGTAGCTTTGCTTCCCATCTCCTTCAAGAGAGTGTTTACAGCATTAAAACAGTCCATGAAAGATGAGAGATCAACTGTTTTATCACTTGTCAACTGTTTGAGCCACATTTCATAACAATTGCAGTCACACCTCTGATAGCCACAAAAAAAAAAATTTCCCTAGACACATTATATTATGCATAAGTCCATGGGATCAAGGAGCCTGTAAAGCCCCAGAGTGAGAAAATGCTGAGGACCCGGTCATGCCTCAAAAACTCCCCTTCCCTCCCAGGTCTCAGGCGACAGCACACACTCTCACAAACTATCCATGCATCACCCACACCAACAGGAGATTGACATTCCAGGAAATCAATCAAGTGTATATTCAGCTTCACTTCTGAAATGCTCAATTAAATGTGGCTGTAAGTCCTTAAAATTAGAAACAACAACAACAAAGTAGGCTTGAGTAAAGTGAATGATTCCAGCAAGTGTCACATCTCCAAGTGTTAGTATTCCCCAAGGAGGAGGAAGAGGGGCTACTTGTCATTAATTTCAAGAATCACTCAAGAAGAAACCTTAACTTTCCACTCTGTCCCATTCAAGAGAAAACTGGTGCTTCTAGACTAATGCTAATGGCAGCTCAATCATCTTCAATGATTTACCCCCATTATATTTTATCTTTTTCTGTATTCTGTTCTTCCACATTCTTGCCACCAACTCCATTTTTGAAACTCTGTGGGATATTGGGTATGGCATTTATAAAGAGAATCACTACTTAGCTGTTGAAATTAGGAGAGGGATGTATTTAATGTCACATGGGAAGCACCTGTCCTACATTTCTGTCCAACAGAGGATCCATTTTCAGCTCTCACTCTGATCAGAGAGTTATTTTTCCTGTCAACAATGGGAAATCATCTTCCTCCAAGCACTAAAGGGTAGATCACAGCAAACACAAGGGTTGATGGCAAAAGGCTTGAGAACAATTGGAGTAGAGGATGAGAAAACTGTGGGAACAAACAACTCTTATCCCATTCTTGGGATAATAAGAACAATAATAAAATGACAGTTTTGCTGGAGGTAAGAGGCTTCATGATGAATACAGTAGAAAATACTATAAGTAAAATAATTTTTTGCCTCTTCTTAAAAACAAAAACAGTATTTTCAGCCAACTGAGGCCATGACAGAAGCCAAGTGAAATCTCTGAATACACCAATATGGAAAACTAGCACTGTGAAATATACTTCAGAGGGTAGTCACAATTTACGTAATAGAAGAAGAGATGTCCAACTGGGCAGGAACAGGGCTCCTTCTGTTTACATTCACTCATCATTTCCTTAAGAGGAAGAATTATCCCAGAACCCAATTATGTCACTTTTAATTTGTTGTATATAGTTATTTTTAAATGTACAGAAACTCGTGTAACTTCCATCCCAAAGCATGAGTTCCATCATTTTAAACTAATATATCTTCACAAATTTCTGATTTGAGGACCACCTCCAGATAGCATGGGAAGGAGATATCTGAATATGGTGGACCCAAATGACCACAGCAGGCAGGATTCAAGCACCTGGCTAGGAAGGTACTGACTACGTAAAGAATGGTACCCTGGAATGTCACCTACCATCTAATACGTTACCTTATCAGATTTCTAATGTGTCTGGGAGTACTCTTTGCATTTACTTTGGTACTTAGATGACAAAGATGTGATTCTGATTCTTCTAAGAAAAAAGGAGCCCTATTTTTTAAAACTTTATCTGCTTATATTAACAAGCAAGGTTTCCAGCAGAGTTGATTTCTTTGTATTGACCTAAGAAATGCCTCAGTTCACAAGCCCGATTAGCCTGAGGTGTAACAGGATAGTCAAAACTTTTCAATGAAATAGGCATCATTTTCCCCCTCTCCCCCTTCTCCCTTTACTTCTCCTTCTCCTCTTCTTCCTCCTCCTCCTGTTGCTTCTGCTTCTTGTTGTCTTTTAGTGTTTCCAATGCTTCATAGTTATTATGATTCAAATATAGCCACAATTTCTAAGCCAAACACTAGTGTTTATTATCCACTATTTCAGATGAACCACAATACATAAGTGCTTCCCCCGCTTTTTGTAGATGCTTTGTTCAGATGTCAAACTCTTGCTCTTTCTGAAGGTATCAGTAATTATGCAGTAGATTACTAAATCTTTCACCCAACACGCTTTCGTGAAATAGTATTATATGCTAGGCACTGGATGACTAAAGATGAAAAAAGCAAAGCTCCTGACCCCCAAAAACTCCTAGAGGAAAAATCAAAAACAGATCGCACTATAGAAACCTAGGTACCATTGTAGAGATATGAACAAAGGCCACGAGAACACGAAGGACTTGGTGATTTGGGTTGTTTTTTCCAATGTGGTATACCAGTTGTCGGTAGTACTTTGGGACCTGAAGAATATTCCTGTGTTGTTGCTCAGTGTTCTGCAGGAATGGATCCACTTTCCCTTGTCAGGGAATCCTGACAAATCCTCCAGAGAGGATTTTA
Organism: Ursus maritimus; assembly: GCF_017311325.1. NCBI lineage: Eukaryota > Metazoa > Chordata > Mammalia > Carnivora > Ursidae > Ursus > Ursus maritimus. The sequence continues at coordinate 20,315,384 of NW_024424230.1, read as the reverse complement.
CAGGCTCAGATCAAGCATAATACCACTATTACTATTCATCAGGCTAATGGGTCATTTTTCTTGGATTCATCTCTAGGTGTCTTCTCTGCTAATTCAAGCTCAGTGGATTCTTTGGCTTCATAGGGATGTGAAGCAATTGAGTTATATATGAGTTGGTAGATGAATAAAAAGAAGTAATTCCACGTTGTAGACTTAGAGAAATTAGAATGAAATGGGAAAAAGAAATGAGGAGGGTGGTCAAGAGCTCTTTCAGAAATTTATTAATAATATGCCCCAAACCGCTATCTGTGCAATCATGTCTCCATTTATGTATTATACGCCATCCCAAAAATGGGACTGTGAATCAACATTTGAGTCAAATTCTATTTCAAATGTATCCCGGGGCAATTTAAAGAAATAATTTAGTAAATTTCCTTGTAAAGCAGAGACTATTTTACAATGTGAATAATCACTCCCTTTTTTTATGTCTTATAAGTTGGAGTTTCATCAAAGTTCGCTTAATGCAAGGCAAACTGCACCTTATACTTGATGCTCAAAGAAAAAAAGAAGTATAAAGGAAATGCCTGTAGACTGGCAAACTTTATGTCCATATGCGTTCTAGTCATTAGGTTCATGACATCTGGTGTTCTACTTTTGGATAACTTGCACTGGGTAGACCAGTATCCCAGCAAATACGCAGAGTAAGAAGGGGGAAACTCTACTCTAGAACGCCCTGGTTTAGAAAGAGAGAGAGAAAGAGCTCTAAGCCAACACTTCTCAAAGTTTAATGCACACATGAGTCAAGTGGATTTTTTAAAATGCAGATTCTGACCCAGGAGGTGTGGGGTGAGGCACAGAAGTTCTGCATTTCTAACAAGTTGCTGGGTGATACCAATGCTGCTGGTCCATGGATCATATTTACGTGGCAAGAATCTAAGCTAAGATCCTGAAATAGATGCTTAGATGCATGTCTTGTACTATGCGGTTTGTCAACAACTTGAATGTCCAGGCATAACATCTTTGAGGTCCCCAAACAATATCAGTGAGGGGAAAAGACAGAGAAAAAGGAAACTCCCTGAGACCGTATTTTCTGTTCCTCATGTTTCCTTCCACTGCAACAGTCCCATCCAACCCCACTTTTGCGTGGGGTTGGAGGTGGGGGAATGAGGGTGCTGTCTGGCATAGGGAGTCAGCTACCATAACATTTTCAGCAGTCTTTGTATTTCCTAACAGCAATGAAAAGGCAGGACATACTGGAGATGGTCAAAGGTTTTAGCTTTGATCTCAGGCACTATCATTCCACTGAGCCACCCTATGCTCACTCTTTCAACAAAATTAATGCAATGCCTTTACTCTGGCTCTCTTCCGCTCTTGAGATGTCCCTGGAACCGTGCTGGATATGTAAAGTTTTTCCTTTGAACTACGCAGGCAAAGAGAGTATGTAAGCCCCAGAACACCTTTGGGCTCTGAGTGCTGTATCAACTTTGAAACTAACTGTGAGACAATAGTTTGATATTTTTAGAAACACATATTTACTAAAAAATAATAGATATGCCATTGCACCGATTTTTTAAAAGCCATGGCCCAAATAAAGGTATATAAAGAACTTCTCTTTATCAGGGCCTAGGGATAATGTCTACTCATTGGTTTTCTCAACAGACAGAGAAATCCATAGTAGTATGTATCTCCCATTGCCATTATAATGCTCCATTTCTATGTGGTTTAGAGAACTCCCTAAAACCACAAATCAGCTGTAACATTCACCAGGACTTAACTTCCCATTCAGTTGGAGTAAATTAGCAAAAAGGATACTCAAAATCAAAATAGTCCCACCTAGAAATTGCAGACAGCTCTTCTCCACGCTGGGGGGACAAAAATCTTGACATAGAAATAAATCAGTATATCAGAACTGTTGTTTCAAAAACACATAAGACAAAAGTAGGATATAACAGCAAAGATTCTTGCAAAATGGCATGCCATGCCAATTAATTCTACATTCATTTCTTCTTAAAATCTCCTTTGTGATGTATGTCTTCTGCTTCAAAGGAAGTCTGGCATAACAGGAAACAATTTCTATAGCTAACTACTCTTTCCATGTCCATAAAACCACTATCAGTGAAAGTATAAGTTAAACCATTCTAACAATACCCATACTCACGTAGGATAGATATTAATATTCCATATACTAATACACCCTGTAGATCCTTGTAAATATTAAAGATATACAGAGAAGGACACAGGAACATAATTTTTATGTCACCTTTTTTATTAATACGGTCTTTATTGTAAAGCATAACCTGAGCGTGTTTCAAGACATAGGACAGATCTGCCCTCTGGTGGAAAGATGGGAGCATTTCAGGCCTTACTGTTCGGCTTCCCGCAACAGAAATTGGCCCGCAACTAGAGCAGTATCTTTACCTGAGGGGCAGAAGAGTATGATTTCATCCTGATGGTGTTCAAAAGAGACATCCGGGGACGTCTTCAGAGTAGTTGAGTCACTTCCGCGCAGACATAGTTACATGAGACATGGGGAAGCCCTGCATGAGAGGTCATCCGGCAGGAAGCTGACAGGCTCCTGCTCCTGGTCCCACAACAATGTCCCGGAATCCGAGGGGAGGAAGCATTTCCAGCACTGCAGGGATCCTTCCCTCAGAACGTCCTCTGGCCCAAGGAGCTCCGGTCTCATGTTAGGGTTTTAGGAAGCCGAGGGCCACTTATGAAAACTGAAACATCTATCTTCATTGTTATTTTAGAGGCAGAAGGTAGCAGTGCCTTGGAACCAAGAGGGTGTGACACAAAGCTGGGCAAAAGATGTCACCTCACTTTCCATGTCAACAGAGGTAGCACTGTCACAGGAAGGGAGCCGGCCCTCAAATGGCTCCGGCAGCATCCGCGCATTCACACAAGGCCACAGGGCCGTGCGGGGTGGGCACAGCACAGCTTCCAGCATGGGCCGACGTTGCTGTACAGAGCAGCTCCGCCGGCAGCCACACCCGAACCCACAGCATCACCGACAGCCTTGGCGGGAAATGTCAGGAGCTGCTGTCAGAGGAAAGGGATAGGAGAATGCCTTCCTGGCAGGGGCTGACAGGGTTATTTTCATGAGCAACCTGAGATATTCTCGGAAGACCCTAGAAATAACTGGCTGTTGGAGATCCTGAAACCGGAGGACAGGAAGGAGCCAGAGGAAAGAGTATTTGTTATTATAAGCATCTTTTTCAGATCAAGCTGATGTGACCCCATTAGGAAAGTGACATCAGTCCTGCGCACAGTCGGGAACCTTTAGATGATGTCATGGAATTAAGTCTTGTCACAACTCAGCAATATGCCACGTAAATATTGTTGCTGCTAAAACAGCAACGGCTCTGATGAATGACGAGAGGTGAAGAACTAAGGAAACAGAAGAGCGCTGAGGAAACTAGTTTGGTTAACAATGGAACCACCCAGACTCCACAGAGATGAAACCCTAGAGGATCTTCAATTGTCGAAACCTCACACACACAAGGAGCCTGTGGGCATCTCTTGTACTTGATTACTCCCACCACCGGAATTCATGTTTGGGGAGGATATTTCAATAGGGCTTTTCTTTCAGGCGTCTGATCGCTCCCTTTTCCAAACTCTTCATCACCATTCATGGGACACTTGTTCGGAAGTTTTCACCTGCAAATCTTTCCATGTCGCTTTTAAATGCCATTTCTGGGGTGCCTGGGAGGCTCAGTCGGTTAAGCGTTGGGACTCTTGATTTCAGCTCAGGTCATGATCTCAGGGTCACGAGATGGAGCCCCACATCAGTCTCCACACTCAGTGAGGAATCTGCTTGAGGTTCTCTCTCTCTCTCTCTCCCTCTCCCTCCCTCCCCCTTGGCCAGCCCCCCCCCATGCACGTGCACAATCTCTCTCTCAAAAACAAAACAAAACAAAATGCCATTTCCTCCACAGTGCCTGATACTAAGGGGCCAATAAGTCTTAAACATATTTTTATGAGTGACATATTGTCTAAAGCACAGAACGTAAACCATTTGAAAAACTCACACAGAAACCAGGCTTCAACTTCACTCCTCCTGCTGCTTCCATGTCTTCCTTCAGAATGAATATGACATTGGGAATATTCTAGGAATGGGATATCAAAAACACAAGATGCCTAAATTCTCACCCGTAATTCCTGCATTATCCAAGTTTTCTAAAATAAGCATGTGCCACTTTTGACATCAAAATCAAAGGGCAAAAATGTTTCAAATTTTCCCCACTTAATTATCCTTCCCCAAGCCATTGCCATCTACTCTTTTAGGGCCACCACCCTCCCAGCCACCCAGTGTCAAAGCCTCAAATTTTCCTGGATTCTCCCTGTCCCCGTTTCTTCCCTCTCAAATGCAAACCATCTCCAGATGTCATCTGGGTTATAACCCATCACCAAACAAATGGGTCTGTTCCCAGTCCTCTACCCAACTGTTGGATGTGCCATGTCATAGTCATGCTCACTCCCTTTCCCTCACTGAACACTTTCTCCTACCTCCTGTTACCACACCAAATCCTCCTCTTCCTTTGAGGCCTACGTCAAGGCGCCCCTCTTCAGGGACTCTTTCTGTGAACTCCCAATTTCATAGTGATGACTTTCTCCCCTGAAACTAGGACACCTGTAGTCCACAGGACATACCTGACAGTCTCCATTAGTGTGACTATCTGTCTGGGTTTGTGTGTCACCGTCCTGGTTTGTACCTATATTCCTGGTGAAATACTTCATAGCACCCCCTTTCCCACTCAAAAACACCCCAGTCTGGATGATAAATTGAGATCACTCTACTTATTAAATCCACCTTTGCAAAAATCTCACCTCCTTACCTGACAGTAAATGATTTAGTGATGGGAACTTTATCACACTCCTCTGTCCCCATCTGCACCTGCTGCACATTTGCCCACAGTAGCAGTTCAAACAGCATTTGAAAATCAACTGGTCTTATTATCTTTGACAATGGGCAAGCTTGGGATATGCTTATCTTGCTTATAAACAGTCTACCCAACAGATAATTCTATGGGCAATTACCTATCCTACTCCCCACCACCCTCCCCTACACACACACACACACACACACACACACAGACTGGCCAGAGTACTCATGCAAACTCTTCCACAAGCCCCATTTTTATTGTGCTCCTCATTCCAGGTGGGTGGGGCCAGGAGCAGGGCTCCCTTGTGCCTTCTAGAGCCCAGAACCGCACTTCTGGATTTTAAATGCTCTTACTAAGGACTGTTCTGCAGCAAAATTGTAACAAACAGCTTGTCATCAATGATGCTCACGTCTTCTTCTGGCACATTCACAACCTCCTTTATTCACAAAACAATTCATGAGCACTTGCTATGTTCTAGCTACCACGAAAGGCACTAGGGACACAAAAACCAAGCAGACCGTCCTTCCCGGTAAGAACTTAGAATTTGGTGGCAAAGGAAGGCACTCAATGAGGACACTGCATAACACACACTATTAAATGCATCATGTGCTAGGGGAGCACACAGCAGAGAGTATCTAATTCTAATTGGTCTACTTGCATGAGTTGGGGAAGGTTTCACAGTAGTGACATTTGAGCTGAGTGACCAAATAAAGAATTAGGAAAAAAAGGTACACCTGGAAGATAATTGCAAGAAACATGCCCTGGAAACAGGATCTAAATTAAGGGTGCAAAAAACATGCTGGGCAAGGGAGCTGGAAGTGGAGGGAAAGGATGGTAAATATGGCTGGAAACATAGACTGGAGCCAGACAGAGCATCAGGTAACATGCTTGGAGTTTGGGGCTTTATCTCACAGGCAAAGAAAAACTGGCAAAGGTTTGTTAGAGAATACTGTGACTAGATTTATGCTTTAGAAAGCTTGCTTTTGCAAAGAGCACCAAAATCCACATGCAGGAGGTTACAGGCTGCTTTCCTATAAGGAGAGGTTGGATGGGAAAGCTGTGTTTGCAGAGTAAATATGCCATTTATACTTAGTGTTATGTTTACATGGGATGGCTGGGTATGAGCGGTAGTTCAGTGGAGACTATGAAGGTGCTAAAGTCTTCTCCACCAAATAAGAACTCATTCCACTCATTTGGTGCTCCTCATATCCACCCTCTGTTACTGGCTGAAGTCTGAGGGGCAAGCTGGTGATGTAGGAGGTAGGGGTAGGAGGAGATTGCAAGAAAGGAAGAGAAGCTTCTAGCTTGAGCTACTGGATGGATAGTGATGCCACTAACAAAGGTGGAAAATACAGGAGACCCAGATTTTAGGGCAGTATAATGATGAGCTTGGTTTTAGACATGTGACATTAGAAGTGCTGGTAGGAGTTCCAGATGAAAGAATCTAATAGGTTATAGAAGGATCAGTGTTAGAAATCAGGGAAAGACTTGTTTTGGAGCTAGGGCCTGGGGTGTTTTTAGCATATGGAACCCATCGAAACTGTGGGAGGAGGATGTCATCCAGGGAAAGGATGGATATCAAAATGAAATTCTTTTCATTGTAGGAGAGATATAATTAAGGCAAGCTGGACGGCAAGACAGCCATCGTGTCAACTTTGATCTGTTGGCAGAGTCTCCTTGGAGCCACCAAGAAAGATTCTAGGGCCACATTCGGAGGGGGGGCAGGATGGACTCACAAGGTTTTAGTAGAGAAAGAGATCTAGACATAGTGGCGCCAATACCATCCCAGATTTAGGAGTCTGTGAAACACAACAGTGCAAACAAAGGCAAAAACACATCAGAAAGAAATGTTCAACAGGGCCAAGTGCCTCAGGAGAACACGCAGAATCAAGGGCTGGAGGAGGGAGGTGGAAGCTGGACTCTCTCAGTGATGGAGTGGGTTGAGGAGTAAACGGGAGGATCTGAAATTACCTCAACGAGAGGAAACTGTACCTCAAGAAATCCCCAGAGTCTTTCTTCCCACTCCTGCAATGTCTGTCCAGGGATCACCAACAGCCAAGCTCCATCCCCACCCACCGTTTTAATGGTGCGGCCTTTTCCCGCTCTCTCCCACACACACCCCCACACCGTGCCCGAAAGCTTACCTATCCTTTGATAACATTATGAAATAAATTAGGACTTTTCAAATTTGAAAGACGAAGGCCAAAAGGACATCTGTATACAAAAGCACACAGGCATGCGAGCACGCGGGCTCTTTCACTAAGAAAATAAATAAATAGAAGGGAAGGAACATAAGGTGAAAAAGCAGCAGGCCTCTGCCCACCCTGGGATGGAGCTTCGAAAGGACAGTGGGAGGGGGCAGCCTTCTGGGTTCCAGCAAAACAGGTGAAATGCAACAAATATTTAAGACAGCCCTAAATTTCAAATTAGAGCTGCTTTTGATTGCAAATGTTTAAACTTATATTAAAGGAAAACGGCCATCAAGGGGATTGCTTCTGGAGCCAGGCGCAGCGTGAAGTAATGGGACTGTTCCCTCATTAGAATGAAAAAGGGACAGAGCTGTGATTAAAACCTCACGGATTCAGCGCCCCGGCCCGAGCTTCGGCCATTTTTTACGCTGCACTGACCCCTAGAGGTTCTCCCTTTCATTCAGAATGTGCTAGGCATTTGGCCCAGGGGAAAATAAATAAGTAAGTAAGGGAAATGCAGCTCTGCTTTCTTAAAATCAAAAGGGGTATGGAGAGCAGGGGGAAAGAGGAAAACAGGATCTCACTGCCAAGCGCCATCAATTAAAACCGCCTTAATAGAAGCACCCTTTGTCAGTGCATTTCTCATGCCCCAAGCGCCGGCAGTTAAGCTTGCTACAATATTAGTCAGACAGATTGGAAACAAGCGCTTGCATTTTAAACGTGCATCTTTGATTTCCTGCCCCATGTGGCAGCTGAGACCCTAGGCCAGCTGCCAGCCACTCCGGTCCCCTCCCAACACAGGGGGGCGGTGGGAAGTTGTGTTCTGCTCTGAGCACCAGGCGCCCGGATCTTGCTTCTCACTTTGCCTCCTTTCCCTCTGAAAGACGAGGTAGAGTCCCGCTAAGTAACCAGAGCTGTCATGGGCATGCCTGCTGCCTCAACGCCCCAGGGTGGGGGAAACTATGGCGTGTCAAGCTCTCCCAAGAATCTTAACGGCATACTTCCGGCACCTGAAATTTTGACTTGTAACACGCAGGCCCCCAAACGGAGGAAGAAAAAAGGAAATCAAGCAATGGAACAACGGGGGAGCTGAGATTCCAAGTCTGCAAGTCTGACTTTGGGGGACGGTTGATTCTGAGGGTGCACGCCAGGGTTGCAGTAAGGGGTCAGCCCCACCAAGGGCAGACTGTCCAAGCTGATTGGTCCACAAGGGGCTGGGATATGTGCTCTAAAATTCAAACGGTCCACAGTTTCCATCAGGAAATCTACAAAGTGTCACAAATTGGGACGAAGGAGGAATGTAAGGGTCTTTGTAAACAATAGTTCTAAAACCATGGCTCAATCCCTCTCTAAAACACCATGTAGGGGGCGCCTGGGTGCCTCCCTCCTTAAGCGTCTGCCTTCGGCTCAGGGTGTGATCCCCGCGTTCTGGGATCAAGCCCCGCATCAGGTTCCTCTGCTGGGAGCCTGCTTCTTCCTCTCCCACTCCCCCTGCTTGTGTTCCCTCTCTCACTGGCTGTCTCTCTCTCTGTCAAAGAAATAAATAAAATCTTATCCCTTTCTTCCCCTACCAATCTGCCTAGTTCTTATGTTCCATAGATGAAGAAAGGGATAAAGAAAGGGGGGGTAATCAGAAGGGGGAATGAAGCATGAGAGACTATGGACTCTGAGAAACAAACTGAGGGCTTCAGAGGGGGAGTGAGTGGGGGAATGGGATAGACTGGTGGTGGGTAGTGAGGAGGGCACGTATTGCATGGTGCACTGGGTGTTATATGCAACTAATGAATCATCGAGCTTTGCATCAGAAACCAGGATGTACTGTATGGTGACTAACATAATATAATAAAAAAACATTAAAATAAAAAAAAAGAAACTAAAAGATTTGACTCCCCTACACGTGCTAACCACAGAAGTGTAAGTTATTCTGAGTTAAAAAAAAGAAAAGAAAGAAAGAAAGAGGGGCGCCTGGGTAGCGCAGTCGTTAAAGCGTCTGCCTTCGGCTCAGGGCGTGATCCCGGCGTACTGGGATCGAGTCCCACGTCAGGCTCCTCCGCTATGAGCCTGCTTCTTCCTCTCCCAGTCCCCCTGTTGTGTTCCCTCTCTCGCTGGTGTCTCTCTGTCACATAAATAAATAAAATCTTTAAAAAAAAAAAAAGAAAGAAAGAAAGAAAGAAAGAAAGAAAGAAAGAAAGAAAGAAAGAAAGAAACTCTTTAAAAAATAAAATAAATAAAATAAAACACCATGTAGGACCTTTTTATCCTTGAGGCAGCTCAGACCTACCTAAGGGGCCCTGTCCTTCCAGAACATCTCTGGTTTGAAAGTGGCTTTGCTTGCACCTGGCCATACATCTGGACTCGGGGCTCCCTGATGACCCGTGCACCTGAGAGGGAATGCCGGCTGCCCTAGAGAGCTCACTGGGGGTAACGGGAGAAGCAGCACTGTGTCGGGCTCCTCGTTCCCTGATTGTCCTGGTCTGAGCAGGCAAGGGTTCAGATGAGGCTCCCAATCAATATTCCTCTGGGCAGTAACGGTCTCACCTACAAGACGCTACCCAAAGCTCCTTTCCTCAGCAGAGATAATCATTAACACCTCAAACAAAACCAGCCTCTCCGGAGCACGCACCTGGAAGAGGCTGAATTTATTGAAAGGTGGTGAGCCTGAGAAATATAATCTCAGATAAATCTCTTTATCCCCATGAACTCTGGAAGAAGGATTTTAAGCCTGTATATACATGGGTGAATTTTTTTTCTTTTTAAAAATGAATACCTACGGGGCTTAGGGGAATGAAGTGGGGGAGGCATGATTTCTAAACACCTGATTTGATACCAAAAATAAAAATGTGGAATGTCATGAAACAACCCATACCCAGTGGCTAAACCAGTTGCCAGTCTCATGAAAATTACAGTTGTGCCTTCGACCCTGTCCCAGACGCTATACATCGGCATTTCAGGCTGCCTTTACTACTGATAACTCAGTAATTGATTGGGCAGTGATCTGATTTGACGGGTGACTTGGCTGAAATAATTGGATTGACAATTTCCACAGATGAGGAGGTTACACACCATCTTTCACCCATTAGAATCTCATGCATTTCTTTCAATAGATTCAAGGGCATCCTAATTACTCACAAAATTTTCCAACTCCCCACTGTAGTTGTCACTCGGAAAGGATGCCAAGAAGCTAAGCAAAAGAAATACATAAATTTGCAACTATTGACCACATGTGTCCACCTTACCGTTGGTAACCATTCGTCCGAGGCTCCCACTTTCCTTCCCAGGGAATCCTGACACTAACACGCAGAGGCCCACTCGTACCTTTCAAATATATCTTTTTTCCCCACACACATCTGAGTTTCAAAGAACTATCGTAGCAAACACTGCTACCAAGTCGTAAGGCTTCATGGTGACATCTACAATCTCTGAGAAACTGGGAGAACACAAACCTTTCCAGATGACAAAAAGAGGCGATTCGTACTTACTTTCCTTTAAGCACCTTTCACCCGAGGGAAGGAGGCGGTTCTTCTTGTCCCGTGGGGTTGGCAGGTAGAAGGCTGCGGAAATGAGGCAGCCAAGTACGGGCGTGGGAGCAAAGGCCGCTGGCTAACTCCTCCCAGCTCAGCCCAAAATGGCGACTGCTCCGCTCCTTCCATTGAATCTTTGGGCCTGGAAATGATAGAATGTTGTTGGTTCTCGACCTCAGGAGTTTCCCGGGTGAAATTCAAAATCGGCCCCCTTTGCAGAGGGCGAGGGGAGACCACAGGCAAGTCACCTGAGATCGGGAGGCGGCAGTTTTGACAAACAAGGGAACTTAACTATAGGAGGTGCGTCTTGGGCTCCCCAACACCAGCAGATCTCTGCACCGCCCCTCAGAATCTTCGAACTTGGCACAGAGGCCTCACCTGCGTTCTGTCTCCACGTACAGGGTTCAGACGGTCTCAGCCACACCTCACTCTCTCGAGGTTGCATCCAGGAAATGACTGCTCTCGAACGCACGTCCCAAGGCCCGGGGAGAGGGCGGGGCGCCTCCCATGGCCCCGGGGGCAGCTGGAGGGTCAACCGGGGGTTACGTCCTCTCAATGACCTTCTCCAACAGTTTCATTTAAAGAAGCTCAATGACAACACTATTGTTCTTCCGAAGTCTACAGAAAACGAAAACTTCTATGGAGAATGCCTTCCTTTTCCCTCCAAATGTCGGGTCCATATAGAATGATTGCGATACGGTAAAGAGCCTGATAGAGTTTTAAAGATTATTACTTGAATTATGAAAGTGCTGATTGTTATTCAATTTAGGAGCAATTCCCACTGCCCATACATCTGAGTCGAACAGTTTCACTTAAATGAGGGATGGTAGTTGCTTCCATGCGTGTTGTAGAAACACATTGACTATCGGCTAAATGGAGGCAAAGGGTGTTAAAACTGAAAGTTGCCAAAAGCGACAGGCAAGTCCTGCAAAGGCTGTTGATCACTTTGAAACCCTTCCAATATAGATTTGGGGTAAAAAGGGAAGTTCTGTCAAGGGTTGTGAAGATAATTGATCCTCTAGATGCAAATACCATGGCTTGGCGTCCTGACGCATCGCAGAATGGGAAAAGAGAGTTAGTGGGAAGTGGTAGTTAGCACTCTTAAAGCAGGCTACTTGGGTTTGAATCCTGGCTCTGCCAGTAGCTACCTTTATGATCTAAGCTACTCAATCTTTGGGTGCGTCCGTTTCCTCATCTATAATACTATATAATACATCTATAAATACTGCCTTCCTCGTAGCGTCTCTGTCTCAGAGTTCATATATAACTGAGTTCATATTTGTGGAGCACTTACGACAGTGTCTGGGAGGTTGTAAGGGCTGTACAGTGCTCTGTGTGTGTGTGTGGACTATAAACACAATGGTGAAGTGTGCTTGTTATTTATTGGAAAAATATTCTGAGATGAACAACAACGCCTTTTCCATCAGCCATTAGATCCTAATGTTTTTTTTGCACTACGAACCCTTTAAGAGTCTGATAGAAGCATACTCATAATGCATGACAGTAAGCTTTGGCATATAATTTCAGCACATTTCTGGACCCAAAGTAGTCCGTGGGCTCTAGATCAAGAGACTTGCATTAAACCAAAATCAGGTTTACAGTGAGAGTAGTGGCACAACGAACATTAATATAAATTCCAACAAATGTCAACATGTAAGATGTGGTATCTGGTATTTAGGGTGTAAAGAACCAAATTAACACACCCCTGCCCCGTAATCCCTACATTGAGTTCTAAACCCCAGAACCTCAGAATGTGACTTAAAGAGAGGGTCTTTAAAGAGGTAATTGAGTTAAAATGAGGTCATCAGGGTAGGCCCTACTCCAATCTGACTGGTGTCCTTGTAAGAAGAAATTTGGACTCAGACATGTAGAGAGGAAGGTGACCATGCACAGGTCAAGGAGAGAGAGGCCTCAGGAGAAATCAAACCTGCCAACCTCTGATCTTGGACTTCTAGCCTCCAGAACTATGGGAAAATAAACTGTTGCGTAAGCCCCCCGGGGTCTGGGGCACTTTCTTTCAGCAGCCCTGGCAAACCAATACACAGGGTCATAGAAGCAGTGAGAACAATGGCCCTGGCCACACCGAAGAGCTGAAAGGGTTGCAAAAAAAGAGGAAGGACACTTATTTCTTGATGCTTTGATGTGGGGCTGTTGAAAAGAAGTGAAGAAAAACAGTTGCTATTATGAATTCTACAGAGACCTCGTTTCAAAATCCTACCTCTTTTGAAATTCTTCAACCGTCACAATGTGAGACCGTAGGAGAGTGTCCAAACGAGCCAGCAAGACACGCAAAGCTTTCAGATCCAGATGGATTTAATTATGTGGTGAGAGAGAAAGACTTGAGAGGCAAGTGCCTACAAGCACGGATGATGTGGATGTCGGTGTTGGGGTGGGGTGGGGCTGGGGGGGCGGGGGACTGTGGCTGTCCCGTGTCAAGCACACTAGTCAGCTTTGGCCAGGGAGCAGAGATTGTATCTCCCTGTACAATACTTACGCTGTCGCCATTCATAATTGAGGGTAATGGCAGGGCTGTGTCTGCAGGCGGATAGGACATGAATGTTAACACCAAATGCCGGTTCTAGGAAAATAAGAGCCCCATTCTGTGAGGCAGCCCTGCCTGTTTTTCCCTCTCTTAGAGCAGGTCCTGAAGGGCCGCTCTGCGGGCTGTGGTAATGACTGATGAGAAGGAAGAGGCAGGGCGAAGGAAGAGCAGCCTCATGATGCAAACAGGTCCCTTTGATCTGGTCCCGGCTAGGATTACATACCAGCTCTGGGAAAGACTCAGGACAAGATTCTGAGAACGCGTGGTGAAGAGAACCTCCGGAGCGCTATTTTAGAAACTCAGCCCTGACTTTCGGCACCGGCTTCATTTTAAGTATTTCATGGACATTGATGAATGAGCTGGCAATGCTCGTTTTAAATTTTCTTGAATAAAAACAATTCAGAAACTAGCTTGCATACATTTTTTAGGCTATTTTTAGAAAGAATGTAGCATTCAGGAAATATGTGAAATTGATGACTGGCTCCCAAGAGTACAGAAAGTTTCCCATTTACCCTGCCTGGGTCATTACCTCAGCGTGGCCCATCTGAACCTGAGCTATCCTGACAGCCAGTAAAATATGAAGGTAATGAGGCTGCCTGTCCCACCAAAGGCTAGGGAAAGTGAAGCATTAAAGAAATAAAGCATGCCATTTCAGTGAAGATGCGAAATGCTGAAGCAGCAATATTTTCTAAAATATCTCAGTGTGGCTTCTTTCAACACGGGACGAGTGCACCTATTTCCCTTTGGACTTTGACACACGCCCTTTCTTCACATTTTTATCATTCCCTGTTTTAAAAGATATATATTTCTATTACAAGACATATTTTCTCACTTTCTCCTTCTGCTCTCATTCCCAGATCCTCTGCTCCCCTCAGATTCCCCACTCTCCACTTACTAAAAGTCATGTTACTTCTCTCAGTTCTGGGGTTTTCACAAGAATGGTGCCAGAAAGGTTGTTCTCTCATTTTCACACAATCCATTCCTTTCTAGAATCGTGGTGGTCCCTCATGCTGTTCTTTCTGTGAATGTTCTTTTTGTCCCCACAGCCAGAATGGACAGGTGCGGACGTTGTCCTGCATGCACCCTCTGGCACCTGGGTTCTGCCCTGGATCTGGTGTCCACCAGCTGAGAAGTCTCGCTGAAGGTCCTCTAGGACTCTGTTTTCTCATCTGCAAAGTGGGGATAGTAACACTTCTCTTGAGGGGGTACGGTGGGTCTGGAATGTGATGAGCTAGCTATGTGTCTCGCATTGTCGTTTATTATACCATAAGCTATCCTCTGGAAGTTCTGCTATGAATATAGCAGTAAGAACTGCTGTGCTTTTTTCGTGGAAATAAAAACAGACTGTAACAGGAAGCAAAGGCCCTATGCTGGAAGTGTTTGATCCATGTCACTTCTCTCTGCACTAATAGAAAGTTTAAGGCAGGGAGGTCATCATTGCAGAGATCAAACCTTTTTCTTGTGCGGCACCTTAATTAATGTGACTGCAAGAGTGACCCTGGGCTTATGCCCCATGTTTCCCCTTGTCATTTGTATCTTTACACATAGTTCTAAAAGTAGTTGGATTGTTTGAAAGCACATCACTGGGTCAAACTGTTAACTATTTACTAAGTTCACTAATCCAGACAGCCAATTTTCTATTCTTTAACATCACCAGAGAAGACCAAGTCAGATGTCAGCACTGTTTCCTTCAGGAATTAACCAAAATCTGTCACCAATACCATCCAAGAAAACAAAGAAATGAGTCAGCCACCAAGGAAGGAAAGAAACTGAAAAGTGAAATTTACAATAAGGAAGATGCTACAGTAACAGAAGTTCCTCATTTGACCAACACCGACCAAGGTCGACCCAGAAAGTCTGCCTCTTCGCTGATAAATGAGAAAGGCAACATTGCCCTTTTCCAGACACATCAGCTGGATCTATTCTGTGCGTCAGCCATATGGTAGATGTTGCAACCAGAAAGCCCTCCTCTCCATATTTGTTTAATGCAAAGATAGCCAAAGAAATTCTCATCACTAAGGGTGAAATAGCTTAGTGTCTTTCTCAAAAGACAAGAAAGAGATCATTCAAAATACTTAATAAAGAGATGTTAAAATGAATATCGGGGTTAAGTTATGAATCCATAAGAATATCATTAAGATTCTAAGATAACGTCTTCCTCTTCCACAAAGATTGTGATGACCACGCAAACAGCATTTCCACATTAGAGTGGATTAGCCCAGAGGACAAAGATGATGTCTAACTCACCTGTAGCGTTTGGAGAGTAGTCTGTATTTTCATTATTGTATCCAGCACAATCCTGAGCATATATATTAAAGTGACCGGATGCAACTCGCTAAAGCAAAATACAGAATGATTAAAAATGGAGCAATTGATTCATATGTGTACCTGACTTACATTGAATTTAGAACTTGCCCATGTACAGAATACAAGGCTACTCTTTTGTTTGAGCCTCTCAATAATAAAAAAAATCCTTTAAGATGTGTTAAGATTTTTTAAAAAGCTATGTTGTGTTGCCTGTGTGGTTTAGTCGGTTAAGCGTCTGCCTTTGGCTCAGATCATGATCCCGGGATCCTGGGATGGAGCCTCGCGCAGGGCTCCCTGCTTAGTGGGGAGTCTGCTTCTCCCTCTCCCTCTGTGCTCCCCCTGCTTGTGCTCCCTCGTGCACACTCTCTCTCTCTGTCAAATAAGGAAATAAAATCTGAAAAACAAAAGATACGCTAAGATCATCAAGTTTTGTTATTGAAACAGTGGAGTAATGCCCTTCAACCGATGAATGGATAACAATGGATAAAACAAGCATTCATAGCAATAAAAGAATGAACCATGACTTATTCTCAAATGCGTTATGTTAAGTGAAGGAAGCTAGTCCCATAAAGTACACACTGTGTGATTCCATTCATATGACATTCTAGAAAAGACAAAGACTCTGGGGAATGGAGAACAGATCAGTGGCCCACAAGGGTTTATGGTAGCGAAGGGGTTGACAGCTAAGGGGTAGCACAAGGGAATGTGGGAGGATGGTGGTGATAGAACTTTCCCCTATCAATTATGGAGACGGACATAGAACTATTCATCAGACAACACTCATAGGCCTGTACATCAAAAAGGCTGAATTTTAGTCCATATGATTTAAAAATAAATATTAAAAAAAAAAAACCCAGAGTGATATGTAATCCTTCGGGCATGCGGGAGCACTTTAGAATTCTCTACCCACCCACCCCCATTCACTTCTGTTGAGTAACATTTACCTGAGAGGCAAAATAAAATGCTCAGATATCCCCATAAAGCCTTCTTTTTTTAAGTCTCTTTCTTCACACCAAGGTTTCGGCACCATGGACAGTTGTGGGCGCTGTTCTGTGTCTTACAGGATTTTTAGCAGCGTCCCTGTGCTCGCTCATTTGATGTCAGTAGTCTCTGCACCTCTCCCTTCTTTGTGGGAATCACAGATGTTTCAACATTGCCACGTGTCCTGGTGGAGGGAGCGGGGGAGGTGGGCAACGTTACTCCAGACTGAGAATCACTGCTTTAGACTAATGTTTAGAATCACCTTATAGAGTTGTGTATGTCAAACCATGTATAGCACACTGTATAGGAGATTTAGAGCTTTTGAGGGTAATTTCGACTATATATGTTTTCACTTTTTTTGATGACTTTGTAACCTCAGGACCCCCAGATATGACTCCATTCTGAGTTGGTTTACCACTTTTACTAGAGTCATAAGTTTAGAACCAAAAAACTCTAATATGATAGAGATAAAAGGATGGATTTTTAAAAAGGTCTAAAAAGTATTAAATTAAAGGTAGGGAAGACCTATGACTTTGCAATTGCTGCAATAATTATTATTGCTGAAGTTTAATGGAGATTATTGCTTTTTCTTTGCAGGAGGCAAAGTGTTTGCAAGATTACTCGGTCTGTGGCCTTGTTATTCATTCTTCCACCATTTATTTGCTCCAGATTGAGAAAAAAGAAAGCAATTATGTCTTAATTATCTTATATAATTTGTGAAGAAAGAGCAGCAGAGAGATTCTCTTGCTTATTTTATGTGATGAGTGCAAGGAAGTAGTCCTGTGTAGTAATAAAAGTTGAAAAATAAGGTTTTAGCGGAATGGCACTAAACGCTAATTGCTCTCTAAGTATGATCATTCTAGAATACCTAAATATTAATTTGATTATCAACAGAACTTTGCTCAAGATCCTGGTAATAACCAAGTTAGTATCTGCTACCAAAATACTTAACACAAAGCATATGGTAAAGAATTTGGCCTTGATTAAAAAGGACTAGGGGCACCGAGGTGGCTCAGTTAATTAAGTGTCTGACTCTTGGTTTTGGCTCAGGTCATGATCTCAGCGTTGTGAGATCAAGCTCCCACCCCTCCCCCACCACCCCACCTCTGTCAGGCTCTGTGCTCAATGCAGAATCTGCTTGGAATTCTCTCTCTCTCTGTTCCCCTCTGCCCCTCACCCCACTCTCTCTCTCTCTTTCTCTCTCTCTTTATCTCTCAAGTAAATAAATTTTAAAAATCTTTAAAAGAGTTCCTATTAAAAAAAAAAAAAGGACTAACCGTGGACTTCAGCTTGTGGGAAGTAACGTATCCATACTTCATAAGGGTGTCTCTGTCTTAAGTAAGGGTTTTAGCTGGGGGTGTCCACAGGTAAGCTGTGTAGACCAAGGACAAGAGTGTCATCTGAGGAATTCAGACCTGGTCCAAAAGGATAGATACCCACTATAAATGTGACTCAGAACATCAAATAATCTAAAGGCATTTGAGAAAGACCTGGCAGCAATATTTAAAACGGCATGGGGCTGGAAAAGTTAGAGGCCGGGAGAGCAGAGAGAAGTCACTTTATTTTTTTTTTAAAGATTTTATTTATTTATTTGACAGAGAGATAGACAGCCAGCGAGAGAGGGAACACAAGCAGGGGGAGTGGGAGAGGAAGAAGCAGGCTCATAGCGGAGGAGCCTGATGTGGGGCTCGATCCCATAACGCCAGAATCACGCCCTGAGCAGACGCTTAACCGCTGTGCCACCCAGGCGCCCCCGGGAAGTCACTTTAGTAACCCAGACAGGGTTAACAAAAGTCTGGCATGAATAACTTAAGAAAAACAATAATGAGAAAGAAAACTTGACAGAACTCCTGGTGACTAATTGAACATTAGTGCGCAAAGCAAAGTCTAAATTTGGGCATGTACCAGTTAGCAATAGCTTAAAGAGAGAGAGACATTCATTCATTGCATGTTGGCATTATTGATTTAACAAAAAGCCCAGGGGAGGGATTATCAGAACTGGTCTAAGAATTTAACATTATCATGGCGAATCTGGGCTCTTGCTGGTTTTTCCGGTCCACCTTCCTTGCAGTGTTGGTTTTTCATCTTCAGATTTGTCTCTTCAAGGTCACATGACAGCTGCTGCTGATCTAAGCATCAGATTTAATTAGGAGCGTAAGGGAGGCACAGCACATCTGTGAATGGCTGGCGGCTTAACCAACCTCTGTGTCCGCCACCGATGGTTCAATAAGGAAATGGAAAAGATAAGAGGTTTCCTTTTCTATTTGAGGATATGATCTAAGTTTAGGTGTAGACATCGGAATTAACAAGAGAGCGCACTAAGTGGACATGTTTGTGAAATTATATATTTCTTCCTTGTCACATTTCCCTCTTCCCCAAATTCCTCCCTATCAGGTAGGGATCCCCCATTATTTCCTCTTGCCTCTCTACTGGTCTTTAAGGATATGGCAGTGGGGCCTATAGGATTTCATTAAAAAAAAAAAAATAGACGAACAAAGATTGTGACTATTCCCTGAACGAATTTAAAGTTCCGGGAAAGCGGAACGTGTTTTGCTCACTGAGTCACTGTGTTTCCCCAGTGCCGCGTGTTAGGTGACTAATCCGTCCCTTCTCACAGCAGCTTCGGGAAAACTCAAATCTGGTTTGCTTCAAGGCAGCACCACAGTTTTTAAAAAATAACTGTTCTAGCTATACAGTGTGGTTTTTCTCATTTATAACATTATACTGAGTGACTCTGTTTTGGGAGACGCAGGGGAGGGAAAGAGAAAGATTTTCAAAGAAGGCATTCATGCTGACCATAAACAGCATTTTCTACCATGTTGCCATTTGTATCTTCCTCAATTTCCAAATGTTTCCATTTACACACAACTAGCTATTGTTGGGTCCCAGGACTTCCAGGATCAATCACGCTGCGATCAACAAGGCACTCGGACAGCTCACCATCCACCTTCCCCCCCCCTGCCCCCGACACACAAAACTCCCTGCTTTGGTTCTCTCTTGGTCCAAGGAGTATTTGCCCAGTCACCAAAATTCAGGGAAGCTCCTCAAAAAGCAGATTCTAATCCCCCAGAGTCACTGGGCTTGTTTTGAGGGAGAGGGCTGCTACCATTTGTGAAATGTGTACCATGTACCAGGCACTATGATATATATTCTCTATGGAGAATTTTATGGAAGCTATGGGCATGTTATTGCAAACCTTGCCATCCAATGGCAAGAAGAGGTTCTTCGACTCCAGGAAACATGAACCCCAGATGAGGAGTCCTGCACTGAAGTAGTGGTCTCAAAATTCCTTTAATAATAAACCCTCTCTGGGGTGCCTAGGTGTCCCACTGGGATAAGCGTCTGCCTTCGACGCTGGTCATGATCTCAGGGTCCTGGGATCGAGCCGAGCATCGGGTTCCTTGCTCAGCAGGGAGCCTACTTCTCCCTCTCCCTCTGCCCCCCCTCCACTTGTGCTCTCTCTCTGACAAATAAATATTTCTTAAAAATTTAAATACTAAACCCTTTCTGGGGCACCTGCGTGGCTCAGTCCATTAAGCATCTGACTGTTGGTTTCAGCTCAGATCATAATCTCATGGGTCATGATCTCATGGGTTATGGAATCGAGCCCCGCATAGGGCCCCGTGCCCCGCCCCCACGCTGTGGGGAGTCTGCTTGAGATTCTCTCCCTCTGTCCCTCCCCCCCTGCACACACTCTCTCTCCAAAATAAATAAACCTTTAAAAAAATAATAATCCCTTTCAAAAACAAAAGCACATATCCCAATTATTACCAGATATTTACTTATAAATTTCATACGTGTACTACTCTAATAGAATATGCGTATAATAAAACACGCAAAAACTTAGACATCAAAAGGATGAAATGCAAACAAGTATCAAAAGTCAGATATTTTTCCCACCCCTGCTGAACGCTTTCATTCATGCCCTAGAGGCATGTGTAGACACATCCCACTTCAAACCCCTTGCCCCGGGGTCTACGGTCCGGTCTCATCTTACTGCTGGACTTGGCACAGCACTGAGCTTATGATGCAAAAAGTTGAATGTACTACAGCAGAAAGAAAATGCTAACCCCCCGGAGAAAAATAACTCCCAACATTCTGTGACAAAGTAAGAAACTGCACCTGTTCCAGCTCTTATAAAAGAGAAGCAATCCTAGTAAAGATTGCTCAGCAGAAGAGATCAATGGGAAAGCTTGGACTATTCCCACATAAAAGAAGCAGGTGTCCTATAAAAAAGCCCTCTGCCCTATATAAGCTTTCAGGCCACAGTCACACTGTACTTAATAAACCAAACTGTGTTGTTCTCCGTCACAGAAAGAAATGCAGCTTGAAACCCGTGAGGAAGAGCATTGGAAGGTTGCAGGGCATTCTAGAAACAGAAGACCTCTGCGTATGAGCTCCCTTCTCCACACCTTTCTGGTCTGAGTAAGTCATTTAACTTATCTGCTTCTTAGACTCAACTCTTAAAGGGGGATAACATGCGCATATAACATAGTTTAAATGTAAGCTAAAATTCAAACATGACATTAATGGGGTGAAAGTGTTCTATAAATTATGAGAAGCTATATAAATGAAATAAAAACTTGTCTTCCTGCTATAAAAACAAAAGCTGAGTAATTGACAAAATAACTTCCAAATATATGCTCTTGTAGAGAACTCAGTGTGTAAGTTAGACTTTTGAAGTCCACCCCAGACCCTTTGAGACATGCAGATTTATAGCTCACTGTTCCCGTTCCCAATCCCACAGCTATTCCCAGCGAATCCTGTTGGAAGTGACTGATGGGACCGCCATCATGCAGCTGGAACTTCAGTAGAGGCCACTGGAGTGTATTTTGTGCAGAGGTCACATCTGCATCCCAGGGTGAAGGCAGGCAGGATGGGGGAGCTGTGACAGCTCTGGTGGGGGCTTCGAGGCTACGGCCTCACAAGGTCTAGTGTGGCCTCCCTCTGCTTCTGTGGAGAAGCTTTCAGTCCTTTCTGCTCAGTAGACAGACCCACCTATGATGAAGCAACTGTCTCGGCAAATGAAAGTAATGTCACTGAATAAGCTCCAAACGCTTTGGGAACCTAAACCCCCATCGAAAGCCCCTTGTGTCCAGGAAGCATGGGCCATAGTCCTTCGTGGATTAAGTCATTGAAAATGACTTACACAAACATTTTTAAAGCTTCAAAATTTATTGCTGTACATTTTCGCATAGCATTTACTATGGAAATACTAATAGTGCAAATATTTATTTTGGACTTCGTAGCATTTGAGAGATCACAAAGCTTTTTGATATCTTTTGCAATCATTTACGAAGATCTATATTATTCAACTTATCTTTAAAATTCAAACAAGTCATCTTATACTCAGAGAGATTACATAATGCTTTCTAGATCTCTTTTCTAGAACAAAGCCACCAGTGGCACTCCACTCCTTGATAATACATACGTCTCGCAACACCTGTCCAACTGCAAGACTCTGTTCATTTACAAATTCATTCAACAAATATTTATTGACAAAACTGTTTATGTGCTGGGCACTGTGCTAGGCTCTGGGGACATTAAGATGAAAAGATGCAATTTCTGCTTTCACGGTGCTTACAGTCTAAAAGTAGAAACAGACATGCAAACAAATTTACAATACAATACAGTAAAGTGCTTCCATGGAGGTATTTACAAAGTGCAGCGGGGACTTGGAAGAGGGAAGAACATCTGCCTGGAGAAATCAGGGACAGCTTCACAGAGGAGGTAGTCACTGAGCTGAGACTTGACCAGTAACCGGGAATTTGCTGTGTAGACAGGCGGGCAAAGGGAATGACAGGTGCAAAGACACAGAGGCCCAAGGGGCACTTCGAAGGACCGAGTGATGCGGTTTTTCTTGAGCTGTAGGTGCAATGGGGACAGTGGCAGGATGAGCCAGACAAACAGGCGGGTATCAGATCACGAAGAGCCTTTGCATCATTCATCCGTTTATTCAACAAACATTTATTAAGTGCTCACTACGTGCCAGGCACTAGGCTAAGTGCTGGGGTTGTAACAGGGAACAAGACAGACATATCCTCGCTCTCGTGGAGCTTACATTCTAGTAGAGAGATAGACAAAAAGTTAACAAATAAATACAGATTTAGAAGACTTCTACAAAGGAAATAAACAGAGTGCTGAGGCAGAAAATGAGTATTATGGGGGGTGGAGAGTAGTTACAGTTATTAGAAAAATGCCTCTTGGAAGTGACAAAACAGACACCTGCAGGGGTCATAACAATAGCAAGTCCCAACGGGAGCACTCACAGTGCACCAGGCACTGGGCTAAACACTTTATAAACAGTATCTCACTTAGTCCTCACGACAGCTCTATGAGGTAGGTATTATTATTCCTATTTCACTGAGGAGGAACAGGCTCAAAGAGATTAAGTAACCTGACAAGTCACACAAATGGCAAAATCAAGGTTCAAACACAGGTTCTCTTCATTGCAAAGTGCTCGCTCTTAAAAAATTACTCTTGAAACAATTCTTAAAGATTACACAGAAAAGTGAGAAATTTTGAGTATGGAAATGACATGGTCACATTTGCTTTGAGGACCATTCTGATGACTATATGGAAGAGAAAAGGGAGAGAGAGAGAAGGCAAAGGGAANGAGGGAAGGAAGGAAGGAAGGAAGGAAGGAAGGAAGGAAGGAAGGAAGGGAGGGAGGCCCTGAAAGTCCAGAGGAGAGGAAAGGAGGTTGTAGGAAGGCAGTGGTTGCAGGAATGGAGAAGAGGTATGGGTGTGAGAAGTGCATTTAGTAGTTCTAACAGGACTGATGGGACAGTGGAGGCAAGGGAGAGTAGCATCTGGAATCACTCATGGGCGTCTGCCATGAGCAATTTGATCAGATTATTTGCTTTTACCCTAGTTAGGGGATACAAGATGGTGGTAGATTTGGGAGATAAGATAATGAATTTAATTCTGGACGCGTCGTCCTGTGGGTATCTTGGGAACACCTGGATTTATGGGATGGTCCCAGTTGGACACCATGTAATGGCTTTCATACCTTGTTCTCTACCTGAGCAAAGTATATAAGAACAAAAATCAAAGTTGTATATGTGTGTACATTGTGTTTTTGCTTTTACAAAAGCTGTTTATAAAAGCATGTAAATCTTGGTTGGATAGCTTTGTAAAAAGAACATATGATCACCAAGGTGAAGTTACCCCAAGCTTGATTACAAAAGAGAACTCATGGACTTGGGGGAAGTCTAAGAAAAGCCTTTGGACATCCATTCTAAGTAGTCACACTACTTACAGTCACACTACTTAAAAAGAAATCAGTATTAACTTCCCACTGCCAGCCCCGCTGGGGCAGTTTGATGGGTCTAGAGCAGGCCTCCTTGGCCAATGGTCTGCCCAGAGTCTGCAAGCATCCCTGCTCACTTGCCAGCGAGACCACTCTGAGGATACTAGTGGCCTAAGGCCCAGAGATCCAAGTTGAATATAGATCAGGAATTCCAAAAAGGTGTTATTTATGTAGTTTGGCATAAGGTCCAGAGAGACAACAGCCCCAACCTAGCCAGTTGTATTGCTCTATTTTCTTTCCCTTCCTCAGGAACAGCAAGGGTGCTGGAGGTAGCCGTAATAAAATGTACAGGTGACATTTACATGGAATTGGTCACACTGGTGACCACGTCAATTTCTGGGTCTAATTTTAGAACAACTCAGAGTGAAGAAGTACATAAACCCTTCCCATAGAATGATATTATTTCTCAAAATGTATTTAAATTTGTTTATGAACACTCCCTCCTTTCCTCAGATTAACTTAAGTATGTTTTGATTTTAAAACTCATTTAATAATGTGGTGCCAGTTTTAGTAATTAGGTATCAAGGAATTTGAGTGGGAATGAAGTTACACTTAAGAGTTTCAATAACAACAAAACGTTAATACTGTGGAGGCCGGGTACTGATTAGTAAAGTATTACAGTCTGGTTCATGAAGCAACTCTGTCTGGAAAGCTGCCTCTCTCTGTGGCAAAGGGTCTAACCCGCACCTGTTAACTTGTAGGGCCAGTGGACATTAGAAAATGCAAAGTGTCCTGGAAAAAAACGACAGACATGGACCTTCCAGTACCATCTGAAGGGCACTTGTGTACCTCACTCATGCCCAAGGGAAGAAAATGCTTTATTTTATAGAACTAACAAAAGTACTCATCATGGGCAAGGAAGAAAAAACATCACACATGCTAGATGGCAACTTAAGAATTCAGGGGAAAGCGGGCGTGTTTCCACACTTTCCGGAGGCGAATTGCAAATGGATGAGCTATTCTCCACCACCTCCATTTGAAACCTAAGGCCCAGGGAGGACAGCTGACTGTAAATCAGGAATCCTAAGGGGGGCGGGGAGGGGAGGCTATTTATTACTATTTATTATGTGTGCTCTTTAACAGAAAGAATTCCAATCAGTCTGTGAATATAATCATTTATTTGTCTTTACAGTGATGATGGAAGAATGTACAGGTGTCCTCTTTCAATAAAGTATAAAAATCTGTTTATATACAGTGAAGTCACAATAATCTTTAATTGGGAGATTTATTCGGTACTCCTGATCGGTTCATATTAAAACAGGGGGGAAAACAAATATTTCACGTTAAGTGCTACATTTCCAGTAGATTGCACCTGGCATCAAAAGCTCAGCTTCATCTTAAGGGTCCTGCTTGATATTACAAAAGTCTAATTTTAAGTCCTAGGACTCAAAATAAACATCATTTTTTGAATAATAGATATATACATCAAAAATACATCTAAAAAGGCATTGGTTAGCGCTATTAAAAAGCTCTATGTGCTCGGGTACGTTTTTTCTTACAGGCAAAACCCAGTGGAAACGCTTTTGTTCAATTCTAGAAATTTGCTCTTGGGGAAAGTTGGTCGAAAGTTACCTGTAAGGAAAAACAAACAAACTTAAGTACTGCAATGATTTCTCAGGTGAGGTCAGCAGAAGCTTAATAAGTAGTTAGAAGCTTAATTTCACTTAGAACCATATTTTTAAAGCCTTAACAGTTACAGCACTTTGTACATAAAAAAAATGTTCAATATATCCCCTCATTATTTCAAGTGCTTTAATAATAAATTTATATTCATTTCATTTTCAGAGAAATCATATGCACAACTTTGTATGCTAACACAAATATTTTCTACCTATAATTAATTAAACCTGTACAAAAAGAGAAATCATAGGGCATACAAATAAAAAAAGAAAACTGTAATAGCCAAATCCAAACATTTTTGAGAAAATTTAGGAAAACATCTACTAACCACGATGTATTTTCCTTCGGAGCATTTATGGGGGACAGATACGCACTGAGGCTTTATCATTATTTAGCCCGGCTGACGTGGTACGGTGCGACCACAGACACAACCATTTATATATCTGATCCCGTATCTCATTTGTAGCTAAATATTTTGACACCTTTGTTTTTACAGTTTCCTTTTTCTTGCAAGCACTCCTAAAATTCTGATAACCCGGGTACCCCTCTATGATTGTAAAATTTTAACTAACACAGTAAATCTCAACCTGTTATTGAGGACCTACGTAAAACAAATCAATAAAGGCCCACGTTGCTAATAAGGAACGTGAGAGAAAGCCGTGGCATGAAGAGGCTGGCAGACCCAAACGGAACTACGCGGTACTGGCTCCATCTCCTACCAGCCATGGGAAGCTGGCCATGACCTACACCCTTCGGTGGAGCCACGTCCTATCCGTCCTACAGGTTATTATGAACACCTAATTAAGTCAAGCGGCAGTGCTCTGGCTTATAAAAGACTTTAGGTGTAGACGGGGCTAAAAGAGTCAAGCAGGCGAATTTAATTTTGATAACGAAGAAGTGCTTCTGATTCTTCCACAACCTTCAAGCCTACTAGCCTGGTCTAATAAAACCATTCTCCAGTTTAGAATGTGATACACATACTATGAATCTCTCTCTACCCAACACAGCAAAATAATGGCTCTTTAAAGTATATATTAAAACTCCAATCACTCAACATTCATTATTTTGTTCCCACCATTAGCCACCTCCGTGCCAGGCAGTGAGCGAAGCCGGCTTCTACGGGAGCGAAGTGCGTAGTCCCTAACACCCACGCTTGCTCACATCAGTCAGGGTGCTGCCTTGACATCCCCCCGCAAAGCCATCTGCGGAGTAAGCAAGGGTCTGGTAAAGCCTCGGTTAGATGACCCCTGATTATCTTAAACTGTCTTCAGGAGAAAAGCCTGAGAAACAACAAAAAGCTAAACAGCTCTGAAGAAGAGGAGGGCTTTCCCAGCGTGGGTTCCGGGGCAGCACACACACAGCCATCCCAAGGGCCACCCCGCGCTCCAGAGACAGCGTGGCTGAAGGCCTCAGACAAAAGAAACACACTTCAGGCTTCCCTCCGACTTGACACATACCAAGCACACTAGTCAGAGCCCATAAAACGCATCCTTGCCAGAGCAGAAAACAAGATTCAAGATCAACACGGCCTCTTCCTGTGCTCAGTAAGGGGGAAAAAAAACCTTAAAATCGCCTGAACTAGATCCCAACAGTCCCGTGTGTTCAGGAAACGGTCACAAGATGGTGACGCTTCACTGAATGGGCAACGCAAGGCATTAAAATTACTACCTGATTTCTTGTCCCTGCGGCACGAGCTGCTCCCCGAATTCGCACAGAGGCGCTGACGGGAAGGGAGCGTTGTGTGGACGCGGCCTCTCCGCACACAGCACCCTGTCTGTGCCCGTACCAAACAGGCCCCCGGCCATCCCCCGGGGCTCCAGTGAAAAACCTGGAGTCACCCCGCCACTCTCTCCCCGTCACTTCCAATCACTCACCTGATCGATTTCATTCTTTCTCCAGCACATTTCAAATGGACCTTTGCTTTACCTCTTTTTCTCTGTACCCACTGACAACACCCTCGTGAAGCCACTGCCTCTCGCTGCCAGACTACAGCAGTCTCCTCACTGGTCACCCCGCTTCCAGGCTCTCCCTGCTCCCATCCTCTGTGGCGGGGGGGGGCGGGCAGCCGCAAGGATCTCATATGCATAAGCACATCTGATCACCTTCCTCAGCCAGCGGTGGATTCCCACGGCTTTGATATTAGCCAGCAAGCCAGGAGGCGAAGCATGATGAGACTGACTCTTCACATTCTTCAAGCCTCCCCAGGTTACATTCCAACTGGTAAGATCTCTTCTTTGTTCCCTAAAGGCATCAACTTCTCCTTGGTGTTTCTTTTGATGGGAACACTTTTTACCCAAACTTTGGCCTACTGCGGCTTGCCCTTGAGGCTCAACGTAAACGTAACCTCCTCAGAGAGGCTTTGGTGACCCTTCACATCATATCGGCTCCCCTGCCATCGGCGGGCACTTTTTCTTTTCCTTTGTAGCACTTATCCCAGTTGGTAATTATGGAGTTATGTGAGCATCTGGTTAATACAACTATAGGGCAAGTTCTACGAGCATAGGGACTGTGTGATTGTGGCCACCACTGTGTCCCCAGGACTAGCACCGAATGCAAGAACGACTAGTGGGCAGGTCCCCAGACTGAAAGGGACAGGGAGGCCAGGTTCCAAAACACTAGGAGTTAGGACTCTAATTCACTCTGTTCATTCTCCCTCTGTCTCTCTTTCTCTCCCCGACACCCCTCCGTTTTGGCTTCAAAGGGCACAAATAAAGAATCGGCATATGGGGGGCACAAAGTAAGACAGACCTGCCAAAACAAAGCAGGATGGCAGCTGGAAAGCAAGGTGCCCCACGAGCCCTTGGGGACTTGACCTCAACCACCTGAAGACAGAATACAGCCATCAGGACAGAGCCTATGGCGCTCACGTGAGCTCACAATAGAGTCCACGTTTGTATGTTATAAGGTAAGTTATTTAATGTCTTTGAAAATGCCCTTGCCATTCTTTCTGCATTAAGCCTGTGCTAGAGAGAACCTAGAAAAAGAGGGGAACTTTGCCTACTTTACAGCCGTAATTTTAAAGAGGGGACAACAGACCCCAGAAAGATCGCGTGGTGGGGACGACAGCCACCTTCCTCTCCTGCAGCCACTGCCCTACCTGGCAGAGCCTTTATCTCTTCCCCTGATTGTTTCTAATGCCACCTTGCAGGTTTTCCACCAGGCATTAAAGAAGGAGGTTAGATCCCTTGCAAGTGGCTGCAGGGTGTGGACGTCTTCACATCAAGAGGACAAAAGGATCGGATTCTCAAATAGAGAGGAGGTCACACAGCAGTCCATGCCCCCTCCACAGAGGAGAGGCTCTTTTATGTTCTGCTGAGTCAGGCTACAAAGGGCAAACTCAAGAAAATAAAACACCTTCCGCTGCAAGTCTCTCTCTCTGCTCTCAGTTTACCTGATCATATTCTTAGGCTTCATCTCCACTGTCCACTTCAATATCCATCTCTTCTGTATCAGCAGCTCGAGACAAGATGTCTGCCATCAGGGCTTCTTCCAATTTTTTGCGTACTTGCTGTACTCGCTCTTCCTGTTTCCTTTTATAAAACAGAGTAAATGCACTGAGAATCTGGCAAGTAATGGAAACATGCAGCTGGTACTACAGTTTATCTTTAGTTCAAAATCATGAAAACTCCTGAGAAGAACACATTTCCTTCTCCTTAGACTTTGCAAGACTTTCTTCTACGCCCACAAAACCAAACTGCACAGGAGGCGAGCCTTGCCAAAAAGAGGAATATTCAGACAGGCAGGTATCCCACACTTCACGGAGAATTCTGGTAGGAGTAGATTTATTTCAGTGACTTTTTGTTCAACTGCAAAAATTTCAAGTATGTGAAGATTTGGGGTTATTGCTATAATGGATATTAGAAATAACCTGAAAGCAGGGATAAAAGAAAGAAATTATATGGAAAATTAAGAAGAGATTTTTTTCAACAAAGCAGAGAGTGGAGGAAGTGGGGAGCATGACTGAGTTTGGCATTCTATGGCTATGTTAGGGGAAAGACAGACGGAGCTCTCTCCCGGGTTCCCAGTCCTACTGGCAGCAGGCCACCATGAAGAAGCCAAGAGCACATGATCCTATGTACCAAGGAGAGAAACTGAACAGCATCTCTTTGAGATGAGCTGAGTAGTTAAGAACACGCCACAAGTTTCTCTGTGTCTTGGGGATTGCAGTGGAAGCTCAAAAGTGAAAGTTAATAATGCCAAGTCATTAAAAAAAAAAAAAAGAAAGAGGTTCTGAACCATTTGATGGGAAACAAAGCACAGGAAGAAAGCCTATTGGTAAATTTGTTTAAAAATCAGAAAAAAATTCAGAGTCACTCCCTGACAGTACAAGAGAGGGATTCCTAAAATAGTTCTAATGAGACAAGATGGTAAATAGCAATTCATATCCAGAGCCAAGGGGGAAGGCCAAGAAACAGAAGAGACGGGAGAACACTGGAAAGTAAGAATCTTAGGAAAAAACAAGAAAGGGAAAGAAGCAAAGGTACAGGTGGAAGGGTTGGCCCTGACTAGAAAGCGGGACAAATCATCCCCTGAGACCAGAGGTTAGGATGGATGCAGAGTGGGAAATGGAACAGCCCAGTAACAAGTAAGAGACACAACAAGGACTACTGAGGGCTCCACAGTGGGGGAAACAAAAGTGATTTTCTCTCTCAATATTGAGGA
The DNA here is from genome assembly GCF_017311325.1 of Ursus maritimus. Lineage (NCBI taxonomy): Eukaryota > Metazoa > Chordata > Mammalia > Carnivora > Ursidae > Ursus > Ursus maritimus. The sequence goes on along the minus strand of NW_024424230.1, from coordinate 20,285,385 downwards.
AAACAAAGTGCAGCACTGCCTCGAACCTGGGAACACGGAAGGGTAGAAGGGCAATGTTCTGGAAGTTGATGCTAAGATCCACTGAGTCTGTACTTCTTGTGTCCTCAACCACTTGTAAAGTTACATTTACTAGATTCCAGCTGATACGTCTATCTCATGAGACTATATTCAAAGTGAGAAGCTAACATAAACTGTCCAGCTGCAAACGCTTTAGATGTCCTCTTTACCAAAGTCTAAAACAACACAAGGAGTTAAAAGGTACAGGCTTCCACTTTTTAATTGAATTTTCACAAAGACGGAGGCTGTCACTGAGATAGCCTGAGCTCTCTGTCATATTACAAGAAACAGGAGTTGAACAGATTTTCATGTAGTTGGAGCAGGGTCAAGAAGAACACAGTGTTTATTTCTTACATAGTTAGTCAGTCTTGCCTCTGGCCTCGTGACTCAAGGTTTATGACAAATGCCATATCAGTCTCATTAGCAATCTCTCACTCCTAGTAAGAGAGTATGAGAATCTGCACAAGTGCCCTAGAGTAATGCCGTTAGGAAGAAAATAGAGCAAATGGTGCTTCTGGCTGGAGAGGTATATCTTAAACTCTAATGTTTGCTTTGATTCTCTTTTGTCTTGAGCATTACTTCCCATATTTATGTAAGCTGAAATTAAAGCATTTGCCCTTTGTGGCAGGCAGAATTCTAATATAGTCCCTGGCCCTGGATAGACTCCTTGTATAATTCCACACACCGCCCCCCCTCTCCTTAAGGGCAGGCAGAACTTGTGAATGGGCTGGGATATCCCTCCATGACTAGGTTACTAATCAATGGACCTTGAGTTAATCAAAAGAGATTATCCCACAGGGCCTGACCTAATAAGAAAAACTCTTAAAAGGGTTTAGATATGCCCTTCCTGAAAGAAGTTGGAGAGGGAATGTGGAGGGGACCTCAGGGCAAGGAACTGCTATCCACCTCTAAAGGCTGGGAACAGCCCTATCCCACATCCAGCAAGATACCCAGAGGCCCCAGTCCTACAACTAAAAGGAAACAAATTCTGCAACAGTCATAGGAGCTTGAAAGAGGACCCTGTGCTCCAGAAGGGAATGCAGTCCAATCGACACTTTGGTTTCAGCCTCGTAAGACCCTGGGCAAAGAATCCAGTCACATCTGGCCCAGGCTTCTGGCCTATGGAACTGTGAGTGGTTGGGTGTTGCTTTAGGCTGTTAAGTTTGTGAGAACTTGTTACTTGTATTAAAAAACAAATACAGGGGCACCTGGATGGCTCAGTCACTTAAGTGACGAACTCTTGATTTGAGCTCAGGTCTTGATCTTAGGCTGTGAGATCAAGCCCCACCTCCGGCTCTGAGCTCAGCAGGGAGTCTGCTTGGGATTCCCTCCCTCTACCCCTCCCCTGTTCTCTTGAGTGTGTGCTCTCTCTCTCTCTAAAATAAAAAATTTCTAAAAAAAAAAAAAGAAAGAAAGAAAGAAAAAAGAAAACAAATACAGGGGGTGCCTATGTGGCTCAGTCGGTTAAGAGTGTGACTCAATCTCAGCTCAGATCTTGATCTCAGGGTCATGAGTCCAAGCCCCACCTTGGGCTCCATACTGGGCATGGAGACTATTAAAAAAAACAAAACAAAAAAAACCCCAAATACATCCACGGGTGAAAATATTATCAAATATGATGAAAAAAATATGTACTTAATATTGAGATCTTTAGTTAAAGGTTTAATATAAAGATAATATTGGCTGCACAATTACAGAAAGGGTAACAATTCCATTTGCAGCGATTTATTTTGAACCTGCACTAATTCAACAAGAAATGTTTGCTTAATAATTTCTGTTATGACAATGAAATCAAATGGACAATTTGTTAAACAAGTTTACCTTAAAAGGAAATCATGCAGATCTGGCTTTGAGATAGTTTCCTGTACTATCAAAAGATCTGCTATTGAAGCCATCAGCATTCCCATGACATCACTCAGAGGCCCTCAGTCAACACCATGATGCCCTGGCAGAACGCCTGCTGATTAACTGGGTATTCATTCCAAGACAGGTAAGAACTTGTCTCCAGAGGAATTTCCTTCCTCGAGGGTAAAAATAATCCAAAGAGCAAGCTGATTCCTCCCTTGATTTTACATTTTGTTTTTCTTTAAAAATAAAGCTGATCATGAATTCCTACAATCAATACACATGAATGGAACTTTGAGCCATGTTACATCTTTGCAAAAGGAACTACTTTAAAACCCAGGAAGGGCCTTCCAATTACAAACCTAGCTAGACTCATTCATTTAAAAACATTTTCATGCCAACTTTTATGGATTTAGAAAAAAAACATAAACATAAAACATATTTTTAAATTATATGATTCAAAAGTGCCACCTGCTGGTTTTGTCTAGGAATAATACTCCACAAAAACCTGATTTAACATTCAGAGGGTAGAAATAGTGAAGTATACACACTGTCCTATTTTTAAAGAAAATACAATACAGTACAGTCTCGTTATAAGGTAATGATACTCAAGTTCATAAATCCCATATAAGAATTTCTTTCTGGTCTCAATATCCAAAATAGTTTGCTTCTTCTGAGCAATGGTTTGCTTATATTTTTCTAGGCATTATCAATCTGAGTTGTACGTTTTCTTTTCACTATTTGGAGCTAAAAACCTAATTTGTAGCCCAGTCTTAGAAAGCAAAAGATGTTAAGAGATGCAGCTTATGCCCTCTCCTTACTCCTGACTCTGTTTTATTGCTTTATGCTTTTCCCTTTGCTTGATCTTTGCCATTTGCTTCTCATCTGGCTTTACCGTGTGTGTGTGTGTGTGTGTGTGTGTGTGTGTGTGTGTGTGTAGCCACCTTAAATTTTTACTTGAAACAAGATGAAGCAGAGCTAAACAAATCTCTAAACTGAGTTTAGGAGAGTAAACATAATCAAGATAAGCATACTGAACTCTAAAAACACAACTCAGCTTAAAGCAGCATGGCTGTGATCTGCTTTAAAGAGAGATTGGTTTGCAGACAAACCAATGCAGGAAGCAATCACAAAAGGCATCACTGAATGAGAGGGATTCTTTAGAGCAGAAAGGCAGAACTCCAAAGTGCAAAAGACACTCAATAACAATGTGGAGAGAGTACAACTGATGGGTCCTTCGGATACAACCATGATGCTTCCACCTTTTTCCAAGCACGTATTTGTTTTAAGCGTTCTATATCACCTTCTGTTAATTTCACAAAAGATCTAGTTAAAAAAAAAATGTAACTTTCTGACTGATGCCTCACTTACTAGATGTGCCACAGAAAGGACGAGGCAGTATAAAATGTATCCAATGTAAAGGACAAGTTTTTGAAGTTATGTTAAATTGCCTTACCTAATGTCTTCATCTGTGACAATGAAAGCCTTGCAGAGGGGTTGAGATGTGTTCAGCCAAACAGCGGGGTTCTTTTCCACAGCAGCGGAGGAGACCTGCCCTGTGATTGGTGCAGAGCTGGTGTGCAGAGCACTGGCAACAGCAGATAAGAGGGTCTCATCATTACTACCTGGACCAACTCCTGCAATTAGAAATATATACCAGCTAAATTTTAGGAAATTTCTAGATGTGCTAAACAAATCTTACGTAACCTAAAACAACTGATATTTTTGTTCGTTTGGGATCATATATTTAAAACTGACACAAGCCGAAGAAGTAAAAGATAATATCGTATCCACTTCATAGTTACTGTATACCAAAGAATTAATATTAAAAGAAATAGTAACAAGGCGCGCCTGGGTGGCGCAGTCAGTTAAGCATCTGACTCTTGGTTTCAGCTCAGGTGACGATCTCAGTGTCGTGGGATGGAGCCCCATGTGGGCTCCGAGCCCAGCGCAGAGTATGCTTCACTCTCTCTCCCTCTGCCCCTCCCCGCCAAAATAAATAAATAAATCTTAAGGAAAAAAATTGCAACAAAATGGCCGAGCACTTTAATAAAACTTTAACACAACTTCAACATTCTCCAAGGTACGAAGCTTTTTAAAGTTGGCTACATTTCCTCAAGCAAGGTCACTTATTTTAATGATCTAAATGTGTTCTAAAGTCGCCTTATACCCAAGTTTCCCTATTAATGTATCCCTGGAGTCCTAGAATAGTTTCTTTTGTAGGTTTTAACATTAATTTCTAGCAATATCTCAACACTTTTGTTTTGGGACTTCAAAGGAAAAGCCAATGCAAGCATGCTCTACCTGCAGCTTTCACATCTTTTTCAAACACCAAACAAAATATCCAAGTTAATAGAATTAATAATTGCACACCTTGACTACTTACAGGAGACTGGCAACATGACCACATTTAAACGCACTGCTTAAAGTCCTAAACTTATTAAACCAGTTAAAGCAATAATTTTCAAGAACACAGGGGGTGACACAATGTTCTAACCATCAGTGAGGAGAATTTTTGAGAAATCCACACTATCAACATTTAGAAGCCGAAGTACTAATGCTTGAAAAATAATGCTTCTCTAGAATTGGAATTAACATGTGCTATGACAGGCACACTAGGTAACTGAGTTCTACACCCCACACCCCACTTGCTGCTGTTACTGGACCAAGGTGCGCCTGTTCCCACGGCTACAGGCAGCAGCAGTCTGTGCAGGGACAGGCAGAAGAGTTGTTAGCTGTTCTTTTGGTAAGAGGAAGAGTGAAAGAGCAAGTGCTGGAGCCAGATGCCGCTTTGAGCAGGAAGCTCGAGAAATGCCACCACTCAGCTGCATTTGGTTCTAAAGGCAGCACATGGGTTGATTATTATGATGAACCTAACCTAAAGCCAAAATTTTTAAACAGAAAAAAATCCGAAACATCCCTGCAACACACAAGCTTTTCAGATACATTTTCCCTCGGTTTAATAAAACACAAAAGGGAGGTCATCCAGCCAGGCATACAATCCCCCAATGTAAGGACACTGTCTTCTTCATTTCTGACTCCGCAGCGTCTAACATAGCCTGGCATACAGCGGGTACTGCTCAACTGGATTTTGATAATACCTTGAAGACCTTTAGGTAGTTCCATGGTTTTTATAATTTGTTCTGTTACATCTGATGCACTAAGTCCTTGTAGCCTCTTCTCCCAGAAAAGCTGTAAGGCAAAACATCACTGTTAATATACATTCTTGGAACAAGAAAGTAGCGCATCGATGCTGCTGAATGATGAAATTGAAATCATTTCGAAAGTTTCCTAATTTCCCCATTTTTTTCCTTACAGATACTAAATGACACTCCAAATATGAATTATTTCAGCACACCGTAATTCCTTCAAATGATATTAATCAAAAAATGTTTTCTTATTTTATGCAATCTACTCAGTTGTTACAGCAGGTCAGATTTTTACATGCTATATACTACTACATATAGTACTTCCTAAGGTATCTTCCAAAGAATGTAACTTGAATGCTTAAAGATTCATTTGGTATGAAAATTTAATGTTATAATTTATCAGGGAAAAGAAAACAAATTATATTACGCAATACCCCTTTATCCAATACCATTAGGGAAAGAGCTCCTCCATCTGTGTGATTTTTCCACAATACTGAAGGTTAGCCCTTTGGCATACTTTTAAGGGGTAAAGAGCCAGTTTTAATGGAAACGTTTCTAAAACGTTTTGCATACTTCCTTGCTCTTTAAAAAGGGTGTCCCGTTCATGGGCAACTTTCCCCCTGTTGTGCAGAGCCCAGGTCACCTTAGTCACTCGGCGGCCCTGCATCCTCATTCTGGGCATGAGTCAGCACACTGAAGGCTCCTCATATTCCATGGGGCCACTGAGGAATGCTATTGCTTAGTCAAACACTGAACGGTCCAAGACAGTTCTGCTGTTTGACTTTTATATCCTGTCTATACTTCATTTTCTCTCCGAGTTAGCTATTACTTCTCAATCACGTCATTCATCCGTTCCACATTTATTCACTGAGCTCCCACCAGGAGCTGCCCTGTGGACGCAGCCCTGGAGGAGACACACTGTGTCTTTGTCCTCAAACCTTATCTCGTTTCTAGGCTCTCTCTTATTTACTGCAGCCCCAAAACAAATACAGGAATTCCTTAGGACTCTGTATAACTGTTCATAATCCCGAATACCTGGGGCCTGTCACAAGTAGGTACTGAAAAAATATTGGTACTGAAAAAAATATTGACTGCCTGAATATGGGAGGAACAAGACTCAGAATGAGGATCTTGAGGGACTCACAAACCCAAGCTGAAACTTTGGCTCTAGATGTCTAAACCTTCCACTGCCTCTTCTGTAAAATGTGACAGCAGTGAGGACTACGTAAGATTAATGTGGAGTCTAATAAGGTGATATATACAAAGCGCCTGTCATGGAGTAAAGGTTTATCATATTTACTTTTAGCAAATTTTGACCACTCTGAGGACTTATATTCTGACTTCTAGATACATAAAACATATCAGGTAATTGCCTCCAGACAAATGCAAGATACAACAAAATCTCTTTTTGGCAGAAGAGTAATATGCTGGATCTCTAATAACCCCCATGCTAGCACCAAGAGTAACCTGCAATAGAATGGTTCAGTCTCTTCTGAAGACCTTTGGTACATGGTAACAACTCCTTATATCTCCCTATAAATTATGTCATCAGCAGAATATGTGCTCAAGACATATGAGGACATGAACACATTAATCATCATGGGTGAAAAACAGGTGAAGATAATAGTTGATAAATGTGATAAATGTCCCAAGAAACCCCACCTGCTATTTCCTTTCTGTAGGAAATAATATCATCTATGCATTGATTATCATGACTATGGAAAAAAACAAGGAAAACAAATGCCAGTTAATGCCCAAAGAAAAAGGAAAAAGTATCCGGAAGAATCAGTGAGTATGGGATTAGAAAGTGCTTTTATAATAAAATTATAACTTAACTTACAAAATAAATCAACACTACCAAAAGACAAAGTATAGAAGTTATATACAGGTATGATTACTAATATTTTAATACTACTATTTTACATAAAAATCCAATTCTAGATATCAAAGTTCAATTTTTTACATTCTATAATTTTTCATTCTCAATTTTTTAATTCCTATTAATTCAAAGGAAAATGATACAAAATTCAGAAAGAAAAATTTTGTAAAATAAACCCTGGACTGAGAAACGAGTGTACGGGTCTAGATTACAAGTCCTGGTATCATCACACACCATCTGACAGCCCTCAACTGAGTCTGAAGTTGAATCAGATATGCACCGATGACCTCTCTATAGATGAAATGCTTATGCCATGAAAATGGAGATACATGGATTTACGTATGTGTATGTATGTTGAGTGTGTATTTCTACCCCTACTCACGCTCCCCAGCGGAGATGGGGGATGTGGGAAAGGTCAGAGAAGGAAGGAAAGAGACTAGTTTGATCAAAGATGATGCATGGTGGGCACAGGTCACCAGTGCCTTGTTCTCCATCCTTTCCACCACTCATTCAACACTGATCAGCTTACCTAATTTTCGTAAGAACTGAAACAGTCTTCGTGAGATAAATGTCTGTTTACAAATCCGTATGTTCCTAACTCACCTTTCCTACATTCATCTTCTCAGGCCTCCACCGGTTTTGTTTGTTTGTTTTGGGGCTGGGGGCTTCTTTGCATTTTAAAATATTTTTTAAATTGACATAGGCATTATGCCAAGTGAAAGAAGCTAATCTTTTACATACTGTATTATTCCGTTTATGCTAGTCTTTTACATACTATACGATTCCATTTATACGATATTCTGAGGAAGAAAAAACTATAGGGATAGTTGCCAGGGATTAGGGGTGGAGGGAGGGTCTGACTACAAAGGGTCAGAACAAGGGAATTCTTTTGGGGTACTACAATTGTTCTCTGTTTTTTAATAAAGACAAACTTTAGCCATGGTAGAATTACCATTTTCTTTATTTTCCAAGCCAGTTCCTCAAGGAATGGACAATATGCACTGACTCCATCCCCCAGGCCCATTTCAACTTGATTACCCAGTCCCTTTCCTCATAAATTTTCACCAAATTTACTCTAGGAGGCAGTTAGCTCCTCCCACCAAATTCAATGACCTTTCCTCTTTATCTCTGATCATTTTATAACCCTGCATGCTGTGGAGAGGTACAGGGAGGGGAGAAGTCTTCCTCTGCCTAAATTTAAAATTTCCTGAGCTGCTCATTTATGAATTCCATGTTTTTACTAGGTGACAAATTGTGGCCATCTGGAGTTCTTATTACATTACTTCTCCAGCCATTAAAAGTCTAAAGACACAGGGCGCCTGGGTGGCTCAGTGGTTGAGTGTCTGCCTTTGGCTCGGGTCGTGATCCCAGCGTCCTGGGATCAAGCCCTGCATCCAGCTCCCTGCTCAGGCAGGAAGCCTGCTTCTCCCTCTCCCACTCCCCCTGCTTGTGTTCCCTCTCTCACTGTGTCTCTGTCAAATAAATGAATAAAATCTTAAAAAAAAAAAAAAGTCTAAAGACAAAAAAAAGAAAGAAAGAAAAGAAGAGTCTCCCTAAATTTGTAAGGAGTCTCCCTCTTACCAAAGCTATCCAATCTCTTCCATCACACCTTCATAAGCACTATGGCTTTCATAAATCCTAACCTACCCACTGAATATCTGATTTCACCTGCCAAATCCAATGATAATCGCAGCATAACCCTGCTGCTGGTGCGAGGCCAAATAATCAAGGTAACACTTTTAAGAAGCAGTGATTGAATATTTGGAGAAAATCCCAAAACGTGCTCTCACCCTCAGTTATTCTATCCCTTTCTAATCCCCAATAATAAGACCCTCCAGGTGCCTCTAATACCTTGGTTTTTTTTGTCACCCTCCAGTACATAAGAAAATTGGATAGCTCCAATTTTGGAGCATCACATTCCATTGCCAAAAATCTGGGCAATGCCCTATCCAGTTGACTAGCTGATGGAGAAGCAGAAGCTGGGATTAAAGTCATTCCGAACCACAGCAGTGTCTAAAATATCAGGGACAGGGGGGCGCCTGGGTGGCGCAGCGGTTAAGCGTCTGCCTTCGGCTCAGGGCGTGATCCCGGCGTTACGGGATCGAGCCCCACAACAGGCTCCTCCGCTATGAGCCTGCTTCTTCCTCTCCCGCTCCCCCTGCTTGTGTTCCCTCTCTCGCTGGCTGTCTCTATCTCTGTCAAATAAATAAATAAAATCTTAAAAAAAAAAAAAATATCAGGGACAGGGGCAGCAGAGCTTTGGAGGAACCATCTTCCTGGACACCTGAGTTCATCGCCACACCTTTGCTCCTCACATGGATGTAGGAGGCATGTCTACGACATCAGTGGAAGTACAGACGCATGTATTTATCTCAGAGTCCCAGGGGACACACAGGACAGTGTGTTATGAAAGCTGCTTCTTTAGCGGGATGATCAATCTGTCTTCTGAAAATAAAACCAACCCAGATACAATTGTAGTAGCATTTTCTTTTCTTAGTTGGTGTGGATTTAACTGGGACTTTGGGCGATTTGTTCAACTTGTCTTCCAGAGGGTATCCGAAGAAGAGGATGAGGAAGAAGCAGGGACTGCAAAGCAACTGCTCACAACCACACACAAACACACATCGCTATTTGGATGCACTGGGAACTCGGGCTAGTTATGTCTGCTAGCAGCGTCCTCCAACACCCTGAGCTTGATCATATGTACGATGAAGGAATGTGCGCTCTGCTGCGGAAGTCAGGACAAGACGGTTTACTGGAAAAACGTAATTAGAGGATCAATCCAAATTCAACAAATACTCTTTTAGTGCCCATTATATGTGAAGTATTTTGTTAGGCACTGGGGATAGTTACGAGGATAACTGGCAATCGCTGCCCTCTCAGAGCTTACCATTTGGTGGGAAACTAGCAAAACGCTACAAGGCAGACCATGAGAGCCGCAACAGTGAAGATACAAAATTAACTTCAATTTGGGAGAATCTGGGAAGGCTTTCAGGAAGAGGCAGCTCTTGAAAAAGAAGTGTAAGAATTCTACGAAGCAGCAAAGACTACTGCAAGCCAAGGGACTATCTTAAAGAGGCAAGGAGGGGAGACAGAGAGTACTGCTCAGTATTTCTAAGTGTTCTCATGCAGAGGAATAACCACAGTGGCTTATTTTAAATGTATATCCCAAAGTCTCAGCCCTAGGGATTCTGTTCAGTAGGTCTGGGGTATGGGGCTAGATTTATTTATTTATTTTGTACGTGTCTTAGGTGATTCTGATGCAGGGCCAAGGATCTCAGTTCGAGAAAGACTGGTTTAGTTTGTATTGAAAGAATGGTAGTGCACACATAAGGCTGGTGTACACTGATCACCAACATCTCTGAGCTTTATTCCTCATTACACCAGAAAAGTAAAAAATATATTATTCTATTCTGTCCCTTGCAGAGGACTGGAAGAAGATACTTGCCTTTCTCTTTTTCACTGCAGGAAGACATGTGTCAAGGTATATTTAAGAGCATACTAAATTGTTCAGGCGTGAATAGAGAAAGGGCTGACCCAAAGTTCTGCTGATGCCCAGTCACATTCTCTTGGCAGAAAAGAGGAGGAGGAAGAGGACAACCTACCACTTACCCACCAAGCCCTTTCCAGAGGCCTGGCACTGTGCTCAGTGCTTTATGTACAGAAATCCAGTTAATCTTTCCGACAGCATTTTGAAGAAGGCACTATTAGTCCCATGTACAGTCACTTACCAAAGGTTGCGTAACTAGTCAGTGGTGCAGCTGGAATTAAAACTCAGGTCAGTGTGATTAAACGGTCCTGATCTTACCAATAACAGCCCTGCAAGAGCATTTACGTATTTGGCTCTATGTTAGATCAGAAGGTAACAGGCCTCAGACTCTTTCACTCATGAAATCAAAGGCTGATGAAAGTTCAATAAATGCCAACAACACTGTCAAGTTACTCTTAATTTGCCTAATACTGTGTAAGTCGTTAATTGCAGGCAATTTGTGCTGATGCCCACCTCCTCGTCAGGCAGCATTAAGAAGCCCAGGCTTGTAATGTTTAGACTACAGCTGGCATGGAGTTTTACGGTAGCAAACCATAATCTGGGGGTAGCTTACATGATAAAAACCAAAGAATTGATGTAATATATATTTTCTGCAAATTAGCTTTCTTAGAATTAATTGCAAGTATCAACCCCATTGAACATCACATTTTTATTTGGTGGATGGAAATTAAAGTCTGAGACTCGCCTAATCCAAGAAAATGCTTTCAGATGAGTCCCACTAACAACAGAGTGGTAGCAGGTATGTCATGAAACAGGAGAGGGGGAGTGGTTTCCCGAGCATAAAAACGGAAGACTTTTGAATTCTTTCTATAAGAACACTGTTTTAGGTTAATTATATTCATATCTATTTCTCATGAAACATTGAAAAGTATGTAGCTCAGATATACCAGCATTATTTCCATCCACCATTAGATGTAATTTGAAAAGCACTGATACGTTCGTGTAGTGTCCAAAAAAAAACCTCACTGATGAAAAGAACTTGACCTTCTGTTTATACTCATAACATCAACTTGACAGTCAACTGTCAAGGGTAGGAAGGGTAGGAAGATTTAACGTCTGAGTAGCAGAGTGACTGGCAGCGGGCTTGAGTTCAAATTCTTACTTTGTCACTTACCAGTTTTATAAAGTTAAACAACTTAACCTGTCTCAATGTCAGTTTCCAACTCTATGGAAAGGGACAATAAAAACAACCTCAAAGAGTTATAGCAACTAAATGAGGAGGTTTTACAAACATTTGAACATGCCCAATACAGAGCAAATATCATTTTTACTAAATTTTTCAGCACACTGACCATACAATAGCATTCAATAAGTAACTGGTCATCTTACTAAAATTAATAAATATGAACAAATTAAAAAATAATCAACTCTGAAAGGTGAGTATTCATACATGAAGACTGAGCACATGCATCTGAATCCGCCCTTCCCTCCCAGATTTTCAGCTGGGGTTTTCTTTCTACAAATATCTTAAAACTCCTCCTTTTCCTCTTCTCATCCAAGCCAGACTGCCTCTCACCTAAACCAAAGTTGGTTGGGAGAACTCTGGTGAGCAGGACCGACCACATAATTTGCAGGACTCAGTGAAATGAAAAAGAAAATACGAGGTCCGTTGTTCAAAAAGTATTAAGAATTTCACGATAGTAACAGTGAGCATTCAACCAGGCATGGGACATTCTAAGCACGGGCACATGCACCCCCATGACATCCGTGGAGGCAGGAAACACACTGCAAGAGGAAAGGAGAAACCGGTAGGGAAAGGAGATCCCTGTGCCACGCAGCAGGACTTAGGAAAATGCTGTAATATAATCTCATTCTGTGAATTTCATAAAAGGAGGAGGACGACAGAAAATAGTTCTGGCTGGACCTATCAAAGAAATCTTCCCCTAACTCCCTGTTAAAACGATGCAAGAATTTTTCATCCCTCCTGCCACTGCTCATTTGGAGGACTGTGAAAGGATCACTGCCGAGGCTCTCCACAGTTGAGTAGAACGAGTGAGGAAGGAGGGAACCCAGGGAATGAGGAAACCACAATGGGGAAGAACGGTGGGAAGCCCAGAGAAGGACCAGAATTTTGTTCTATTTAAAGTCCAGCGGATAACATGGGTAGCTTTTAATTAAGATTTCCTGAAACTGTAATTTTCTTGTTATTTTTACTCCATCTATTTCCATGTTGTGATGATAGTAAAGCCCTTAGAAAAACCTCAAAAGGGCTCCGAGCTTATTTCAAGAACAGAAGGTAGGAGAGAATCAGGGAACACGAACTACATTTCTGGTCTGCAGTGAAGCAAGAAGAGAAAGAAAAACAAAAAAACCAAACTCGAACCAGGAAAGATGGCTTCAAGAAGTTTCCCAATCTTGGCATCATTAACGTTTTGGGTTGGATAATTCTTCGTTTTGGAGGTTTAGGAGCAGCCCTGGCCTATGCCCACTATATATCATTAGCACTACCCCAGTTGTGACAACCAAAAATGGCTCTAGACATTGCTAAATTTCCCTGGGTACATGGGGGAAGACGGACAAAATCAGGTCTGTTAAAAACCGCTGGTTCAGAGAAAGACAAAGAGGACAGGTAGGAGGTTTACAACGCTAGAGGCCCAAATCTCATTGCTGAAACAGAAAGAAGAGCCCTCCATTGGTAGATGCCATGACTGTAGCCAGCTCCAAGAGTCTCTATCCTAGCTCCTCACTCCTGGGCCCCAAGTAGCTTGGAGCTGGGCGTGTCTTCTGTCACTGCCAGGCAAGGGTGAAAGACAAAGCAGAAGTGGGAGAAGTATTTCTGACCTTCAGAGTTGAAATTTAAGGCACCTCCAGATAGAAACATGGTTATAAACAGTAATTATTTTTAATAATTCAGACACACCTAAGATTAAATGGTCTTTTATAGGCTGGTCTGGGATGCTAGAACCATTTATAATATCATTTCCACCGGAAGCCGTAGAGTTCCAAACACCTAAAACACGACCTTTGATATTCCAACCCGTGTTAGAAAAGCATCGGTATGTACAGATTTCAGAAGGAGCTCTGTCACTCCCAAAGGATCGGAGACCACACCCATGTGCAAATCTGCCACTGACTACTGAGAAATGCACACCTCTGTTCAGAACGATTTTAGGTATTCAAGTACAGGCAGAGCAACAAAACAGAACAAAAGGTGGATCTTGAACATGTTAATTTCCGTAAGATCTTAATGTGTAGCTACAGGTAGGGCCTGGGCAATTCGAAACTAAAAGCCCCAAACTGAGCCACACAAAAACTTAAAACCGATTTTAGCCCTCATATATTGTTTGAAAATACATCCTCCCTTACCTTTTGAAATTATAATCTCCACTAAAAAAATGAACTGATTATACAGAAACACACTGAAAATTCAATAATGAAACTAAGTTAAAGTTCATCTAAAACTCCCATATATCTGAACTATTTCTCATTGTTTATTTTAAATATGTACCACAAGCTGAACGTCAGCTCCTATGCTAAGTAGCTGTTAATAACAGACATTGTTGACCAGAAAGCCAAGAGTTCAAGCCTAAGGGCCTTGAGCCTCCTCGAATATCCCTTCCACAATAGACCCCCTCCCGGCCATTTACTCTTTACTCTTTCTTTTCTTATCTCTTGTGTCTGAGGAGTAAGTATCCTGCTGCATTTCTAAGATTATCTCTACACTTGGCTCTTGGTGGTATCTTCTGCCTCCTCCTGATCTTGCCCTAACAATTTGCCCAACTTCTCCTCCTACATTTTCCATTTTCCCTCTTCCTCTCCTTGGGCTTCTTCCCCTGAAGGGACTGATACACTCCAACACTGATAACCTAAAAAATGTCCCTATGCACACTACTTCTCCCTCAAACCAGCTCTATCTTCTTTCTACTAGAAGAGAAACTTTCCCTCTTATTTCCTCTCCTTCCATGCATTCTCTTCTTCTAAACTCTACTCTACTCCTATTATTATGTTAACACTGACCTGCCGAAGGTCACAGTAACCTTGTAATTACCAAATCCAGTTCCTGATTCAAGCCCTCACTGTTGAAATCCCCTGCTATCAGAAGACTTATGAAAGACTGCCTTTTATAATGGTTCTCTGTATGTTTCTGTATTTTCTATTACTGTTAAGCAACAAATTAAAACTAATGGTAAGAGTCAAAGAAATAAGACTATGAGCATTTTTTTCTAACAAAAACAAATATTTAAAATGCATAAATGTGATGTAGCTTTTAAAGTGTCTGTTAATAATTTGTAAAATAGAAGAACCAAAAGTCACCTTTAAAATCTCGCCATTTTAAGAGTTTTAATCTGCACAGTCTTAATCTCTGTCAAGAGCATGATGTTAAAAAAAAAAAAAAGAGCATGATGTTAGACACAGTGCAGGCACTCAAATGTTTAGAGATGACTTTGTGGCTAAGCAGGAGTACAGGGTGACGGAAAGACACTGGTTTGGGAGCTGAATGTTTTCATCCTGACTCAACTATTAAAGAGATGTGCTGCCTTATTTACGCAAGTCATTTCATCTCTTTGGATGTGTTTTCACTATTAAATAGAAATACCAATCACTGTCTCATCCATCTCAGAAAAGGTCATCAAAACACCGATTAAAAAATGAGAAAATTCTTTGGAAATATGCAATTTTTATTGAATTTCTCATTTTCTAATGTTAGAATTTCATAAATTCAATGAATATTTTATTCACTTTTCTAAGGCTTTTGCTAAATCCAATCAAAGAACAAAGGGCCTTGTCATGTATTTGTAGACGAAAGCAAAACCCAGAAAATGTGCACTTTATATTCACTGACTCATGAAAAGCTAAATATGCAAGACACTGGGTTAGGGCTATACAGAAGAATGATGCTTCCTGACCAGAAGGAATTCACCGTCCAGTTTAGAAACTATTTCAAATCAACCCCTTATGGTATCTGAGTTGTCTAGTTCTGGTCAGCAAAAACAACTTAACTTAAATACCATGGCCTGCAAACATCAAAGTCAAACCCTAGCCACCTCCTTATTTTGTGAGAGGGGCCCAGGAAGAAACGGCAAGATCATGACAAGAAAACTACTATGTAAATCAAGGAAAAGCTTGACTCATGTGGCTGTGCAAACTATAGTGAGATCTCTTGTTAAGGCAAAAGATAACAATTTGGGCTACAGAGGCTGGAAGAATGACGCAAACAGCAAAACTCAGGGTTGAGGGGGATGGAAGTGCAGGACCATCTGCTGCAGCTGCTTGTCGAGTTTGTCAGGAGCACATCTAACCTACACCGAGTGGGCATGCAATACTTGTCAAAATGTTAGCAACAGTCTGAAACTACTAAATTTGAAAATTATGAAATCTACAAATTCCTAGAAAAACATATTCTCAAATTTGACGTAAGAAGAAATAGAAAATATGAATATTCATGCACATACCTATCAAATAAATTGAACCTAATTTCAAGCTTTGCCATTTAAAAAAGGGGGGAGGAGATGCCTCACAATTAACTTCCAAACACATAGAGATAAGTACCAATTTTACACAAACTCTTCTAGGGAACATAAAAGAAGGATAACCTCCCAGCTTACTGTACAAAGCCAGCAAAACCTCCATACTAAAGATTGAGAAGAAAATTACAAGAAAAGAAAAATGCAAGTCAATCTTTTAGGGAATATAAATGCAAAAAAATCCTAAACCACATAAGAGCAAATCTAAACAGCAATAACAATGATAATACATCATAACCACACTGGGCTTAATCCAGGAATTCAAGGCTTGTGTAATATTCAAAAGAACCAAGGAGCACAATCCACCACATAGACTAATCACTGTAAATTCACTATATTAACAGAATAAAGAATAAAAAACATTTCAGCATTTAGCTAGGTAGAGAAAAAGATTTTGATAAAATTCAATACCCACTCATGAAAAATATTCTTCGTAAACAAGGAACAGCAGTGAATTTCATTTCCTTAATCTAAAAAAGGTATTTACCAAAAAAAACTACAGCAAGTATCATATTTAATGGAGAAACATTAAAATCATTCCCTAGTAACATGAATGAGAGAGGGATATCTGTTACCACTCCTATTCGAGACTGTATTGAAGTCCTAGCTAGCGAAATAAGACAAGAAAAAAAAGGTTTAAGCGTCAGCAGGGAAGAAATAAAACTCTCATTTGCAGGTGACAGGTTTGTTTGTTCATGTATAAAGTTGAAGAGGCTCACTGACTACGTTTAATAAGTGAATTTAGAAAGATAAATGAGTACAATCTACAAAATCAATTTATTTCTACATATTAGCAACAACTAGAAAACAAAAAAAAATGTAATTACTTACAGTAGCATCAAAATACATCAAATATCTAGAAATCAAAGATATATAAGATCATTAGACTGAAAACTATAATTTTAATATAATTTTATGTTTTAATGGAGGGATATATAAGATTTGTGAATTTTAAGACTTAACATTGTAAAAATGATAATTCTCCCCCATATTGTCCTATAGATTACAATCCTAGCAGGGTTTGGAGAATAGTGGACACAGTCAATCTAAAATTTATGTGGAACTGCAAAGAGCCAAAACTAACCAAGATAATCTTGAACCAAGAATAACAAAGCTGGAAATGTATACTACCAGATATCAAGACTTTTTATAAAACTATAGTATTGAAGACAGTGAGGTATTGGGAAAGAAAAGACAAACAGACCAATGAAATAGACCTGAGTGTAGAAACTGATTCACATGTACAAATAGACCAAAAATAGAACTGGGAGCCCAAAAACTGACTTTCATAAGACTTCCACCCTTTCGCATTTCATTTATGACATTCGTGACCATGCAGAGCAATGAAAAAGAATGCTCTTTTTGGTAAATGATGCTGGGCCAAACCTGATTGTGTGCAGGAGGAATAAAGTTATTTCTAATGTACAGGTTCTCAAAAACTTTACTTCCCACTATATTTTATGAGAAAGGTACTGGAGGATTAGCTACAATTAAGGGTATATACTGAGAGAGAAGAAGACAGAAATCCAGAAAAGTCCAGTGCAGAAGTACAGCACAGGAAATCCCTAGAGCCACAGCTACCCAGCAGGACTAGAGAACAAATCCAGCCTAAGGGGAGTCGAGGTGACTCCAGGAAAAACACAAGACAGAATCCCATGGATTTCAGCATAAGAAAAATATTATTGATAGGCCTGTGGCAGAAATAGCAAAGCATTACGAAAAATTAACTATAATCATAAAGAAACCTAGCATACAATTCTTAAGATTAACAACAACAACAAATTATGAAACCCATTCTGATGATGATGATAGGGCATTATTTGCCCTGTGCATGAATATTTTCAGTCATAATAATGTAAACCCTGACTATTTAACCAAAAACATGATACAACTATGTTGGGAACATGAGAGCAGACAGAGAACTATGTACTCATCTACCATTGTGAGAAGTCAAGAAATAATGTTGAAAATTAACAAATAAAAAAATAGCAGAATAAGTATATTATTCAGAAACAGAGAGGTAATTATAAAGGAAAACAGCCAGAATTAAGAATAAAGCCTCTGGAAATGAGACTAGAAGACATAAAAGATAGGAAACTACTCTTTTGAAACAAAATTTTTAGTATTTTTTTTCATCTATATTCCTATGTTACCTAGATAAATACTAAAATTTTGAAAAATGTCATGGGTCTCCCCACATGATAGCTAAAATATTTTTAGATGGACTACAAAAATACAAGATGATTAGAGGTTACTATGAATGAATAACCCATGAATTCATTAATTTAAAAAAATATTTACATCTAAACTCTCGGCTACAACTCTTACCTCCATAAAGACTGACAAGTCTTCAAACCAGTTTTCTCTCCTGGGCTCTAAACCATCATCTTTTACTACCTGGAGAGCCCATGATTGCTTTAAGGGTACAAATTTTCTAATACTCATATTCATATTTTATTATTTAAAAAAACTGATCTACCCCTCAATATTTCCATATTCCTGTCAATGGCATCATTCTCCCAGTTACCTAAATTCTGAGACTCCTTCTCGCAGGCATGGCTGGTAAGTCAACAAATTTTGTCAATGACTTTATGACCAGCAGGAAACAGATCTTATCATCTATGCCCTAATTTCCTACAGCTTCTTCAGTGTTCTCCTGGCCTTAAGTCATCCCTCATATTACATACAATACCCAGATTAAGACCTCTAAGATGTTCTCCGCATACTTCTCTGCTGTTGAAGACCATATATTTTCTCCTTTGCTTTTTTTTTCATTGCACTTTTCATACCATGATAATTACATATGTATTTGTCTCTCTCCCTATTACAGTAGGAGATAAGATCCACTGAGATCAGGAGCTGTTGTTTTGTTCACTGCAGTAACCCTACTACTTAGGTAAGTGCTTGGCACAGGTTGAAGGCTCAGTTAAAGACTTTTTAATTTAAAAAGTTCATTAATTCATAATTCAACAAACGCATATCAAGCACTAACATAGTGAAGATACTGTGGATAAAGCAATGAATGACTAATACAGTTAGAGCAGAAAAGGAGAAGGGAGAGATGCTAAGGAGGATCTCTAAAGCCAGACTTGATAAATCAGTGGTTTTCTGAACAGGTAAAGTGATATCTAAGTTCAGACTTGAGGGAGGAGTAGAAAATAGGTAATTAAATGTAGAAAAGAAAACAGCATGAAATATGACCAGAGAATGCAAGGGCGTGATGTGGGCATGGAGGGGGGTGGGGAATGAATAGCACATTCAAAACTCTGCAAAAAGTTTCATGTGATTCGAGTGTAGAACAAGAAAAGAAAGTGAGGCCAAGGAGATAAGCAAAAGCCAAATTATGAAGTACTCTGTAAGTCATGTCAGGTGTTCTGACTTTGTACATTATATTTAGCAGGTTTTTTTCCCCTAAAAATTTAACAGGAATCATTAAAAGCTTTCCAGAAGAACAGCATTATCAGATCTTCATGTCAGATGGAGCTTCTGAATGCAATATGAAGAATGAATTGAAGAGAATAAGCAGAGAGATGAGATGAAATGACATCTACCTGGTACAGCGATGGAGCAAGTGAGTATTTATGGAGACAAAGTCAATAGGACTAGTTGGCTAATTAGATGTTTGAGGTAAACAATGGCAAGAGTCTAGGATGATGCTCAGGGTTCTGGCTTAGGCAGCCAGGTAGACAGTGGTACTTTCACTGAGATAAAGCACATAGAAAACAGGGCCGGTTTGACAGGATGATGGAGATTATAAAATGAATTAGAAGTGCTGGTAAGACTTCCAAGCAAACAATGTTAGTAGGTGGATTGATACAAACAACTGAAGCTCAGGAGAAAGACGTAAACTTGGAAATCATTAACATATAGATGATAACTGAAGCCATGAGAATGAATGAAATCATCCACGCAGGCTTTACATACAGAGAATGCACAGTATTCCCTGGGAAACCCCATGATTTTAAACGATGGATACAGAAAAAGGAACCTAAGAAGGGGAATGAGAAAAAAGAAGGAAGGAGGAAAACCAAGAGTACAGTGTCACAGAATAAAAGAGTATTTAAGAAGCCAGGGGTAGTCACAGTACCTAAGTCGTGCAACTTAAGGACTGAAATTTGTCCATCATCAGCAACCTTGATGAGAGCCATTCAAATGGCAGAGTGGGAACAAAAGTGGTATTTCAGAGATATAAAAACTAAGAGATAAGGGAGATATTAAATACACACAATTCCAAGAAGTTTGACTGTAAAAGGAAAAGAAAGAAAACAAATCTTAAAAGGGACAAAGAGTAAAATGAATATTTTTTTAAGAGAGGGAAGATTTGTGTATATTTAAAAGCTTTGAAGAAGAAGCCAGTTAGAGAAGTCGATGGTGAAATGTAGTTGACATAATCCATTGAGCGAGATCTCTGAGAAGGTAGGAGGGAATGCATTTGGGGAGCACAGATGTTGGAATTAGCTTTAGGCCACAAGGAGATACATTTACATTCAGTTCAGAGGGGTAATAAAAAAGCTACCTCCTTATTCAAAATTCTTTAAACATTTCTCATTTGCAAAGTTAAACACAAATGCTTTAGTTTGTTCAAATACATGAGTATTCAAATAAATGCAAATATACAATGAAATACCATTTTTACATATTGAGTTACCAACAAGAAAAAGTACTAATAATACTCAATGGCAATGCAGGTAAGCTAAAACTGGAATGCACATAACTTATCCACAGACTTTTAAATTGATGCAACCCTTTGGCAATCAGTGTCCCACTATGTATCAAAAATCACAAATATTCACACTAATTGTATTTCTGGAATCTAGTCTGATGAAACAATGTAAAATATAGAAAGCAACTTATATATATAAAGATAGTCATTGGAGCACTACCTATAATAGTGATAAACTGGAAATAACACTATGGAAATGGTCAAGTAAATCATACGCTAGTATAATACACAGCTGTTGGAGCAATATAAATTAATTATAAAATCACAGCACATAAATTATATAAGACATGGATAACGTGTATAATATAATGGTATGTATACATATTAAAGTATGTATATATATGTATATATATGTATACATACTATGATCATCAAAAGATGATCAAAGACACTATCAAAAGATGCATTAAAATACTGAAAGAATAGGGGTGCCTGGGTGACTCGGTTGGTTGGATATCTGCCTTTGGCTCGAGTCATGATCCCAGGGTCCTAGGATCGAGCCCTGCATGGGGCTCCCTGCTCAGCGGGGAATCTGCTTCTCCCTCTCCCTCCCCCTACTCGTCCTCGCTCACTCTCTCTAATAAATAAATAAAATCTTTAAAAAATAAATTGAAAGAATATAAAAAGTGCTAAAATACTATTCTAATTGCATTTAAAAAATGATGAGAAATTTTTTCTTTTGTTTATCCCAAATTTCTCTCTTATAAACATACCAAATGATGGTTAAAATTGTAAAGACTGACATTTAAGGAAACCCCTTACAATATTCTCAATTCCCACTACTTCCCATGAAAACCCTGATATTCAAACAACTTATCTTCTCATTCCTTGCCCATTGCCATTATAAGAGCTTTGCTAACACTATTCTCCCTAATTGGAACGTCCTCATCCTCCCATCTGCTTTTCTAAATTCCACTCAATCTGCAAAGTCCAGCATATGTCCCATATCTTTTCTAAATATTTCCCCAACCCTCCTAGCTACAGAAAAATCACCCTTCTGGAACACCTACAGCACGTGTCTGTACCAGTTATTTAACCTTTGTACACAGCATCTTTCCTACGTCACCCAGAATAATGCTTTTAAGTAGTACAGGACAACATGCCATCTATTTCCTCTGCGCAGGCAGCCAATTGTTCTATCTAGAGAAGAGGAATATAATATCCTCCATGGAACTCTGTGCTTTAGCTTGTCTATTTCTCAATCATAAAAACATTAATATGCAGCTATACTAGAAATAACCCTCTGAAGTTAGGAAGAAGTAAATGTTGTTAGAATGTCTAGAGCGAAGAGTAATTTTATGGGTTATAATAACTAAATACTGAAATATTTTGCAAACTTTTCATACACAATGTCTTTAGAGTGCACACATTTTTAAAATTTAACTTCGTCTTAAAAGTTTCTTCTAACATATTTAAAAATATTCCCTCTTGGTTACTATCAAAAAGACAAGAGACAGTAAGTGTAAGCAAGGATGTGGAGAAAAGGGAACCCTTGTGCACGGTTGGTAGGAATGTAAATTGGTACAGCTGCTATGGAAAACAGTGTGGGGGTTTTCAAGAAATTAAAAATAGAACTCCCATTTGATCCAGCAATCCCACTTCTGAGTACACATCCAAAGGAAATGAAATTACTGTCTTGAAGAGGTATCTACAGCCCCATGTCATTGCAATATTATTCCCAATACCCAATATTCCCAATATTATTCCTAATATTGGAATTCCCAATATTAATTCCAATATTCTTGGAAAACTTGGCTATTGTCCATCAACAGGTGAATGGTTAAAGAAATATTATCAGCCATAAAAAGGAAGGAAATCCTGCCATTTATAACGACATGGATGAACCTTGAGGGCATTATGTTAAGTGAAATAAGTCAGAGAGAGAAAGACAAATACTATATGATCTTTCTTACACATGGAATCTAAAACAGCTGAACTCATAGAAACAAAGAGAAGACTCGTGGTGACCAGGAGTGGGGGTGGTTGGACAGGTGACAGTCAAAGGGTATAAACTTCTAGTTATAAGATGAATAAGTTCTGGGTACCTATGTACAGCATGGCAAATGTAGATAACAATACCGTACTGTATACTTGAAAGCTGCTGAGAGAGATCTTAACTATTCTCACCACCACCACCACCACCGCAACAACAAAATGGCAATTGTATGAAGTGATGGTCGTGTTACTGAACCTTATTGTGATTATCATTTTGCAATGTTTATGTGTATAAAATCATCATCACATCATAGACCTCCAACGTACAGAATGTTATATGTCAATTATATCTCAATAAAGCTGGGAAAAAATCATTCCAAAAAAAAAGGCTGACTTCTAGAAGAAAGTAAAGTTTCTTATCTTTTGAGAGAAGAATTAGCAAATACAAGGAAAAAATCCAGGATCAAATAGAACATTTAAGTCCACTTCTTCGCTGATTTTTAAATATTTATTTTTTGGTAAAAAAAGTGAATATTCTGTAAGATATGTAATTGATATTCAAAGACTATCAAAAACACCCATAGCCTATGAGCATCCTATAATATACTAATTAAAAGAAGTAATGGCTCAACGATGAAGTTTGAGTTGAGGATAAAAGAAAAAGCAAGAGACCAGAAAGTGTCAAAGATGACAGCAGAAACAGAAACATGAGTTCTTCATATATTGAAGGAAGAAAGCCGGGAAAGACATCCTTAACAGCAAAATCATAATTCAATTAGGTTAAAAATTCTGGATATGTTTTACATATCTGACCCAAAAAGGACATTTCAATGATCTTACTGTTTGGGATAATAGTCTTATAGTTGGTAGAGTACCCTTCACCTCACTCCAGATTCTTTTTTAATCTAATGAAAAGACAAGCACTTATCAAATATGCTGATAATATACCTATAAATATCTCACTATTCACCCATCATAACCAGGTTTTACAAATTCCATCTCTACCATATAGTTTTAATTGTAGGCAGAAATCACTGCTGAATTCTGTTTAATGCATTTTTGTTTCCATGCCCTAATTTGCCATTTTAAAGCTAAGGCAGTTTCAAGGAATCAATACATTAGAAATTTATAATTCATATATTTTACAGAATTCAAATCAGACTGCCATATAATGACGCAGGCATAGGATGTTTGTTATATAAGACAGAATTATTTGGGCGCCTGGGTGGCTCAGTCGTTAAGCGTCTGCCTTTGGCCCAGGGCATGATCCCAGGATCCTGGGATCGAGCCCCGCATCGGGCTCCCTGCTCCACTGGGAAGCCTGCTTCTTCCTCTCCCACTCCCCCTGCTTGTGTTCCGTCTCTCGCTAGCTGTCTCTGTCAAATAAATAAACAAAATCTTAAAAAAAAAAAAAAAAGAATTATTAATTTCTATGATTGCTTCACATCTAAATTAATCACTTCAACCTATTCAAGGTGGAACCTAGTTAAGATCCAAAAATCTAATCCTAGTTCTAGGTCTCAAAATTCAACCCTCTAAAAAGAATGGCAATACCAGTAGCTTGAATACCTTATTAAAAGACTGTGACACAGTTAAGGAATAAAAACATTTATATCCACAGGAACCTCAAAAATAGAAACCTCTTTGTCTAGTTTTTTTACTGGATGATCAAAATAACTTCTCCAAATGGACTATCTGGCAATTTATACTGCCAATCTGGTTCAGCAAGGCTGTGGAAAAGCACAGTTGGAAGAATTACTTTTGCCAATTTTTTTTCAACTATCTCCTCAACAATAAGAGTTGATTAACACATATCTGACATATGTATGTCAAAATATAATTTAAATCAACATCTTTCCTTTACTTAAAAACCTGGATTTATACTGGAATTGTCAGAATGACATTATGATTTGCAAAACATTAATTTAAAGTTGTCTCTGCTATTTTCCTAGAGTTGCTCAATGCCCAGTCCTTTATTCTGAAATCCTATTAGCGAGACAGTAGTCAAATATTACCTCAATTCTTATGTTGAAGATAAAGACAGGGGAAAGACAACTAATGTCTTCGTATAATCAAAAACAGCAAAAACTGTCAGGTGACACGAGGATAAAGGGAAAAACAGTTCAAACTTTCAGAGAAGTAACCTCCTAAATAATTTTAACACTTCCTGTCTGTGCAAGCTAAAAGGAAGATAAAACCCTCAAAAGAGCTGGGTTAAAATGACATAAGATGGGGGGGGGGGAGATGGGATTTAACTTTTTTGACATATACTTCTCATTTGAAAACAATGTCATAAACTTTAGTAAAAGAAGGAAAATGTAAAACTACCCAATGTATCAGTGAATAAGGAGCAACTGATCTGACTACTTCAGCTTTAAAAATCTTCATTACCAGTGTCTCTACAGCCAGGGAAACACCCAATAAATACAATTACTACAGTTGTTCAAATCTGCGACTGAACTAGGTATAGAAAACGATTAAATTACTGTTTAAAGCACCATAATTTGCTACTCAATTGGCCTGAAAATATTAGGGTTTATAGACTATTTTGAGAATGATTTGACAAAGAAAAGATGAGGATAAAATCCATCTACTACCTAGTCTCAATAAGACAACTCAAATTTCCAATATGGAACTATTATTATTAGTTATTCCACTTTCTTTATCTTTTGGGCTTTTTGAAGCAAACGGTCTTATCCAATTACAGACTTTGGAAATTTCAATCGATAAAAATCTTTACAAGGAAACGATTTAAAAATCACCAAAAAGCCAAAGGACAAGATGTTCAAGACTTTAGACAGTATCTAAGAAAGAATACAATCAGGGAATGGCTTTTTCAAGGTGGGCAAAGTTCAGAATGGCAGAACTCCTTCCCTGTTGTCATGACTATACTAAAACTACGGGAGGTCTGGTGACTATCACTGGGTGCAGTAGTGAAACGGAAGGGAAAAGCCTGGTACAGAACGCTGAATGGCCCAAGGGAAACCTAAGTGCTGACAAGAGCCTAAAGGCACATGCAGGTACGCATCTTTTACATTGGATGTGATACACTTACATGGCCCCTGTTGAATCTCTTGGGGACCAACAGTAAAGCAAGTTTAGAACTTCAAATCTTGAGACATCTATAGCAAGATGCTGATCCAATGTGGCTCCAAATATCTTCTGTTTTCCTGGCTCACCTGAAGAGGAAAAAACACTACAGAGGATGTGGGAACTGAATTTCTTTATGTAGTTTCTTCTAGAGCAACTGCCTGAAAGTTTTGGCCCAATCCTTTATGAAGTCTGGAGATGAGACACTTGAGGGACTAGCGAAAACCAAAATTCAAATGAAAAGGTGGAGTGAGGCATCTAAACGGGGAATATGAGAGCAAAAGATAACCGTCGTAGATAAATCAGCATTTCTAATCTGTAAGTGGGAGGAGGCAGAGAAAGGAGAGAAAAAATATGCACAGATGTTTCTCCCTCCACTCCCTCACCCCAATTGCTACTAAAAATTCCAGAAGTACCTAAACTTTTTGACCACAATTAGGGAGTGAATGAGCAAGGTTATTTGGAAAGGTAAGCATTTTGTCAAGTCTCCCTCCCCTGGCTATGTGACATTATTAAGCAGCAGGGAGGCCTCTCAGGCAATACTTTTTTCTAAGAACAGATTCTGGTGCAATACAGCTCGAAGCAATAAAGAAAGAGAAATATAAACTCAATTTCTGCAAAAATGGAAGTCACAGGACAATATACCATATTAACAAAGTTTATTTAATTCTGTTTTTCAAAAGGGGAGGGACAGCTTTCATATAATACGAAATCAGAACAAAAAGTAGTTTCTATATAATAGAAAGTATTTTTAAACTAAGCAACACAAACTGCATGCTTCGTCCCCTTGGGAAATATTACTCCCTGGAAAGATAATCTTTAAAAAAAACTAAGATTAGCAGAAGCAAATCTCATGTACATTACCACACAAAACCATAAAAATGTAGTCCATATTAATTTAGATTCATTTTTAATTAATTTTTTTCCTAAAACATTTTACCTAAATATTATATTATTATTCTCTAGCATTCATGCAATAGCCTAGCACATAAAACAGTTTTCTTTCCAAATATTTTCCATTTTAACCAGTTTACTTGAACTATGTCTGGTAAAAATACCAGAATTTTTTGACAAATAAGATTGGAGAAAAAATTAGATCCTTACCTGACGTGGCTGCTCATTCATTCGTTGTGGGTCTGATTTCACTTTATTACTAGGATGATTTGTGACTTTGGTTACTGGTTGTTTGAAAATTGATGCGGTTTGTCTAATTGGCAATGTTGTATTCAAGTCTGGTTTACCCTGTGGATATAAGCATGTTTTCATTAGTAAATATTACATAGAAATATAATTTGATGAATTTTTTAATTCATTATCCATTACTTTTTTAATTTAAATTCCAGTTAGTTAACATACAGTGTAATATTAGTTTCGGGTGTACAATATAGTGATTCAACACTTCCATACCCAGTGCTCATCACAAGTGCCCTCCTTGATCCCCATAACCTATTTCCCTCATCTCTCCACCCACTTCCCCTCTGGTAACCATCAGTTCTCTATAATTAAGAGTCTGTTTCTTGGCTTGTCTCTCTTTTTTTACCCCTTTGTGGTTTTTTTTTTAAGTTTATTTACTTATTTAAGTAATCTCTACACCCACTGTGGGGCTCAAACTCACAACTCTGAGATCAAGAGTCACGTGCTCCTCTAACTGAGCCGGCCAGGCGCTCCTGTTTTGTTTCTTAAATTCCACATGAATGAAATCATATGCATGGAGCTAGAGATTATTATGCTAAGCAAAATAAGTCAGTCAGAGAAAGACAAATACCATTATCCATTACTTTAAATCAGATTATTCCAAACTTCTCAATCTCAGCACTTTAAGTACTCTAAAGCACATTTTTAGCACTTCATTATGCAAGACATACATGAAGTTTTCTCATTTAAAAGCTTTCTGTGTACTTTAAAATGTAAAATTATCTATATGAAATTCATAATTAATTTGATTAACAAGGTACTTGGGACTTTTAAATGAACAAATGTATTTATGGGTAACACAAAAAGGAATGTTTTCAGAACAACAATCAGGATAGCAATGGTCTAGACATTAAAGAATGGAGGAAATAATGGCATACTTGGCCATTAAAATGTGAATGAAGTGGTCAGCGATTAGGAGGCCAGGCTTACATAAAACCATGTAAGTTAAATTTCACTCCCATATAAAAAGATAATTAGAAATGGAAGTTATAATTCTAGCAAACAGAACTCAAATTAGCAACAAACTTATCTAATTTTAATCAACCAATAAATAAAAATCTACAATGTGTTCTAGTGAAGTCAAAATGTGGCAGGGTTGCTATTAAGTTCATTTGCAATGCTCTAACAACCATTGGGGGGGCGGTGGACCTGCAGGGGAGGAAGGCGGGAGAAAAAAAAAAGAATAAAATGTGATTTAATAATTGTATATTCTGTTGCTGGCAAAAAAAATATAAAAGCTCATCTATATCTGAAAACAATATACCTCTGATATTTTTGATATAGAAATATACTTGATAAATCTACAGGATATTCAATGAACTTGTCTTTGCATCTATCCCCAGACAAAAATTGTGCTATCAACTTCCAGACTCCAAAACAATGGTTCTCAAACTTCACACATCGGAACCACCCAGAGAGTTTATTAAAACAGATTCTTGGGCCTCACTCCTAGAGATTCTAATTCAGTAGAGAGCTGAGGTGGGGCCTGGGAACTTGCATTTCTATTAAGGTCTCAGGTGATGCTGATGCTGCTGATCCAAGGACCACTTGCAGAACCACTGCTCTAAAACAAAGGTTGTAAATTGGTGGCAGGAGAGCCAAATTTAACCCATAGATGTATTTTGTTCACTTTTTAGTGTCTAATAAAATGAACGAGTATCTACAAATCTGGAGATTTCACATAAAATCCAGACCCTAGCTTCTCTTAAATAAAACTCAAAGATCTAGAAATACTGGACTTGATTTGGCAACAACAGGCCATAAAATTAACTGATAATGGCTGCTCACAAGAGGTGTCAAGGGTCCTCTTCTAGCAAAATTCCTCAACAACTCATGTTTGCATTACCTGTGTGGGCCCTACGTGTTGAGTTTGTGACCTCTGCTTAAAGAATGTTACCAATGTCTAGAAAGGTAAGCATCAAAATAAACTAAACTGACAATTAGCACAATTGTGGTATTACTTGGACCCAATACTAAATATGTCTCCATCACCATCCTCTCCACACCCCGTCTTCTCCCATCCCTTCTTCTCTACATGTACTGGGCATGCTTGTCGTTCCTCTATCTCACTCGATTTTCTTCCAATGTATGTGCTTACCTTTAGGAGATATATTCATTGTTTTTTAAGTTTATTTATTTTTTTTAGTAATCTCTACACCCAACTTGGGGCTCAAACCCACAACCCCAAGATAAAGAATTGCCTGCTCTTCCGACTGAGTCAGCCAGGCGCCCCGAAATAGGGTCATCTTAAATAAGACTAAATATCTCTTAGGTATTTAGCTTCCTTATCTTTATAGATTTTCAAAAAATTAGTTAGAAGTGAGCAAATTTGACTGACAGGCTGCAAATGACCACTTAGAATGCCATCTTTAAAAGTGTGAAGCCCAGGAATGTGTATTTTTAAAAGCTCTCCTGGATGGGGCCCCTGGTTGGCTCACCCTTGATTTCAGCTCAGGTCATGATCTCAACATCCTGAGACTGAGCCCCACATGGGACTCTGTGCTCAGCAGGGAGTCTCCTTCTTTGCTTCTCTCTCCCTTTGCCCCTCTCCCCACTCAAATGCGCACACACAGGCACTCTCTCAAAGGAACAAATGAATATTTAAAAAAAAAAAAAAAAAGCTCTCCTGGGAATTCTGTGATGCACAAAAGGTTTGGATATCTCTGATTTATGACATCTAGAGCATTCTGAGGCCCTAAGTGAGGCTACCCAAACTATAAAATAGTTAATATTCAACCCTAAAACTTACGGAGAACTTTTCCTGTCACTAGTTATACTTAGTATATATCACTAAATAATACCTTGTTTGGTTTTCAATGTTTTCATTCCTTATTAAACAATATATTCTGCTGGTATTAGAACAAGACACTATCAGTGGACACAATTACATTGCAACTGTTTGTATGAGCAAACAGTGGAGCCTCCAAGATTCTCATTGTTACAAAGGATGACTAGAGACGGCAGGGATTATTCTAAATGAATCCTGAACCCACAAAGACTGGAAGGAAGCACGAAACATATAAAATTATTGGTGCTCTAATGATAAAAGATTGGTTTTTTTTTTTCATTAACTATGTTTTTGGTGCAGTAAGTAAAAATTAGAAGAAAAAGCTGGCTGAAAGGTAAGCATCAGAATAAATTAAACTGACAATTAGCACAATTGTGGTATTACTTGGACCCACTACTAAATATGTCTCCATCACCATCCTCTCAAATTGTGTGTTCAAAAAACACAATTCCACTGTCTGATAAAGAGTGCATTCCTCAGTGGAATGAAGTAAGAGATTATTCAAGAGCGTGCTGTGTTACTTTTCTCTTGATCTTATTTTGATTTTTATTACATTTTCTCCTTTTAACTGGCTTGAAAACTCTGAAGACAGAATTTTTTACTAATTAATTTTGTATTCCAAAACAGTGGCTTGTAATCTGAAAAACTGGACTAACTGGTTTTCCCAGAAACTGTCACAAAAACACTAAATTTTATTACCACTCTCACCTGAGGAGTGTCAAACAGTTCATGTCAGTTGTGTGTCTGAATCCTTCAAAATAACTACCAATCCACCATAAACTTAGGAGCTATAAAGCAAACACTTTTTTAATGGGACAAGATTAAAGCTACTCTTACAGTTGCAATATAAGAAAAAGTAAAGCAGAAGTTTCTTACATCAGAAAATTAAAATAGCAAACACACACATTCTAATATTAGAAAGAAAAGTATCCAGCTTTGATAAATCTCAGTATATACACCAGCCCTCAAATCAAAATTTAATGTATTTTATAATAATGTGTATATTCGCTGGAAGTACTCAACTCAAATAATTTTTGAGACTCTATTCTATCCCCTTACGTGCTGGGAGGAATACAAAAATAAATCTTTAAATTTTTTAAAAAAGTTTACTTCATTTTGTTCCGATAAATATCTGAGATGGGTCTTTGTACACTCAGGAAGAATATGCAATAAAAATTAATTTTAAAAAACAGAATCAGTGACAGGGAAAACAAATTTCCTTTTGAAAAGATTAATAGTGATCAATACTAGCACTGAGCATCAAAGGTGGATCTGAAATTATTAGGAGTCTGGGTGAAAAGAGAAACATTAAATCATATAGATATCAGGTCAGAGAGAAGGAAGCATACCAATTAATAAGGAAAACAGAGCTGTCCTGGTATTAAATCTAGAAAAAAATTAAAGGGACTAACATCACAACAAATATTAAGCAAATCTCAAATGCTTTTTCTTTTTCAGTGACTTTTCTTAAAAGCTATGAGCATAAAATTTAAAGGAAACTAGGAGAAGGTGATTCTAAAAGGGACTAAACACCAGTGTGGTCTAATTATCATGTAGACTTTCAGCTGACCTAACCTGACTAAGGCTAGAAAAGGGGATAATTAAAGAGGTGGATGAAGAGCATGTGTCATACACCAGTGATTTTCAAACATTTTCACATTCTTACGCGCTAAAAAATTTTTGAAAATAACTTACCTACGTTTCAAAGCTGACATCAAGACTATTTCAAACCTTAATGTAAGTACAAAGAATGCACTTACTACAGTATTTTAAATATTGACACTTTGATAATAAATATATCACTTTAAGATGTATCTAACACAATCTAAATATACCCACCAACCACTTACACATGAACAAACTCTTCAATAGTTACATTTTATTTCACTCTTTTTTCTCTTTGAGTAATTCCATTCCCAAAGTTATTTCTTATTTTAAACCTGAAAACTTTTCACTGATCATTTATACATCATGAGATTACTTTTCTAAGCTTTTTGTTATCCTAAAGTACTTAGTGATTAAAAAAAAATTAATAAATTTCTGGTTTACTACATCAGTAGCATATAACTGCCCCAAAACAGTAAATCACATGTTAATAGATGAAATAAAAATTAGATGTATTAAAGAAGAGATTTTTTTATTTAAAATTAACTTCATGGGCTTCGATGAGTATTGCTAGCTGCTAGATTGTGCCAAGATTTGGTACCAATTTTGTTCCAAGTCTTCATTTTTTAAAGATGGAACACCAAGAAACCTTGTTCGCATAAATGAGTAAATACAGTGAGTTTTATTATCAATCTTTGAACTTCTTTTGAGTTATATGTCAAAATATTGCATAGTGAACCATCAAAAAATTTTTTAATAATCAACGTCTACATTCAGTTCTCTGTAAATTTCAGACAAAGAATTATACTGGCAGAAAGACTTGACCGTTACCAAGTAATTCATTGTCTTGGCATCAACACCAGTATTTCAAATGATTCCTTTACTAGAGATCAAACATTGTGCACCATGGTAATACAGCAGACAAGTAAAAAAGTGTGCTCTTCTGTAAAATGAGAGAAGGTGGACTATGCGAAAGGCACAGGGGAAAAAAGAGCCCCTGTCTCCAGCTCAGGTGTGTGCTCAGATCAACAGCAGGAAAGAGTATACCCAGAAGTTAAGGATACAGAAACACTCTCAACATCATCCCTGCTGTGTATACCATGTAAGCCTGCACATAGCATAGTTTGAACAGCAGGAATTTAATTTTTTATTCTAAATACCACTTTTCCCAGCCTGGCTTTGAATTAAAGCTGAACGACAGTTGGGAATTGTACATATTCTATGACAAGAGCCAAAGGACTCATTTTTATCTTTAATCCTGCAAATTTTGCACCTTATGTTTAAAATTAGCCATGTTTGTTTTCATTTTTTTTAAGATTTTATTTATTTGAGAGAGCATGATGAGCAGGGAGCGGGGGGGGGGGGCAGAGAAGCAGATGCCCCACTTATCAGGGAGCAAGACCCGGGCTCGATCCCAGGACCCTGGAATCATGACCTGAGCTGTAGGCAGACGCTTAACCAACTGAGCCACCCAGGCACCCCAGCCATGTTTGTTTTAATGTAAAAATGCTGCTCTGTCGACCCAAAATGCTCAAATAAAGCTGATACTTCCAAGTATCATTCAAGTATCATTTTAATACTATGGCTTTCCATATAGTACATACCCCCCAAGAGATATTCATGGCCCAATCTGAAAAGCAAAGACTTTATTTTTCTAAGGTCACTTTCTCGTCTGTAAATGAGAATAACAATAACCACTCATAAGGTTCTTACAAAGAGCAAACAAGATAATAGTGCAGCCTTCATTCAGTCACTGGACAAATCCCAAACAAGTCTGCCTACTATGTGCCAGGCACAGACTGGTGGCTAAAAAGTTGTCATCAAAACACAGAAGTCCCTGCCTCACACCTTACATTCTGGGGGTAGGCGGAAGACAACAATTAACAAAATAAGCATGTCTTTTATAGTCATGTTGGCATGTAAATTCTGAATAAATAGCTGCTATTTCCATTAGCAGCATTAACATGGTTTTGACTATGCAACTGAAATTTAGGAACTTAAACCTATTAAGCTTTTCCAGGAGGAAAGCCATCCCCTGGTTCACAAAGAGGGGAGCCTGAGTGGTATCTTTAGACCAAACCAGTATTATTGCCAAAAAAATAATTTCAGATTTGTTCCGGAATATGTACAGTAGCCTATAGTAAATGCCTTTACACAAAATCAAAAACCAACAATGCAAAGCACTTCACAGTCTTTCTGATTTTTTAAAAATTGAGATATAATTCACATGCTATAAAATTCACCATTTCTAAGCGTACAATTTAGTGTTTTTTTAGCATATTCAAAGTTGTGGAAACTCCATAACCTTTGCAAAAAGTAAAGAATATCTGGGATCTATGATTTTGTACTGAAAATCCACTTAGTGTAAAATCCCAAGTGAGGAACAAGATTTTTTTTTAAGGAGATCAATGAGATCATATTAAAAACAAAATAGGTGGACCAAACTTTGAGCTCATTAAAAAAGACTTCTAATTAACTGAAGAGGTGGAGTATTGAAATTCATCACTGAAAACAAGTTTTGAAGAGTTCTACTTGAAAAATAACTTCTTGCAGCTTTAGTGAGTAGGAGGTCATTAAAGGACTTACCGCAAAAGATGGGAATGAGTTTCAACCCAATACTTAGCAAGCAGCTCTACTCAAACTAAGGCAGCTACTGTGTGAAATTGTCTCCTTTGCATCTGGGCTGGCACTAGCTGTGTACACATCCTTGGGAGAATTGTGGAAATAGTCACACAAATTATTGTCTGTAGGGCTTAATTCTCTTTCTGACCTACAGTCTACAGTGTCAGGGAACTTCCTTTGCTATATTCTGAGAGTCTGCAATAATGCCTAAGTATAGAATGTGCTAAAAAATTTCTGTGGGATAAATGGATGCATAAAATGTCCATTATATGTAAAATCTTCTGCAGACCTTACCCTTCGACAGTTTCATTTTCTGCTTTAAACTTACAGATGCTAAATAGGTAGAAAATATAATTCAATGCAGTGTATAATAGCCATCTCAATTTTATTATGTAAAGAACAGAGTCATCTGTATTATCTGCCTTGAGATTATCAATGTAAGAGAAATAGTCCCAAGACTTACTCCATCTATTACTATTTAACATATACTTATAGGTATCTGGCCAGTGTCTTCCTTTAAGTCATACACACAGCCCACAGTCAGGACCATATTTCAACTGCGTACTCTGCTCTAACATTTATCAAAATTAATACCACTGCACATCACATTCCTATCTCTCAGTAGTAACCAAATAGTCAAGTCCCTCTGATCACACATTATTACCCATCACTCAACCTCATAATATTCTGTACATCCACTCATCTACCCCATTGTTCAATGGCTTTCAAACTTTTTTGACCCATCCTACCTCCAATCCTCATACTATATATTCCTGAATGACTGACTAGGCTTTCCTATGTTCTCAATACTTTCTCTAAACATTCTTTCCAGATCCTACACTTACTGACTTGGCCATCCCCTGAAGATACTATCTCCCTTTCCCTCCTCCACCCACTCCTTCCTCCCTTTACCTTCTCATTCTCAACTGCATATCCAAAAGCCAAGAGGTGGTATAGGTTTTATCCTTTCCCCCATTTTTCTCAAATAATTTCTCCATTTTTGATCCTTTAAAAACACCAGTTCTTTGAAGCTCGTATCTGGCTATACCACCTCTTCCTCTCCTCCTTTTCTCCTTCCTTCGCTAGACTTTAGTTTCCATTTCAGTCTTTCTCTCCATCCCAACTCTTGTCCTCATTCTGGGAGACCTCAATATCCATGTGGATAACTCACCCAACATCCTGAGTCCTTTGACCCATTCCCTTGCCCACCCTCACTCACCTAACATTATAGCCACAGGTTTGTCAACACTAGTGACTACGCCATCTCCAGTATCTGAATCAAGCATCCAGCTCTTCAATTCCTACTTCCTATCCTGGCAGCTCACTTCTCAGAACAGTCCTCTGCATTTCTTTCACCCCCGCAATATCTCCTATCCATTGACTGTCCTTTTTTTCTCACTCTGCCTTAACCACTTTCACATTCCACCCTACCCAGTACAGGTTCTATGGTCCATCATCATTACACTGCAAATGTGCTTAACTTTCTTGACCTCTGTGGTCTCTCCACCTGTGCTACAGACCCCATTCTTCTTAAACTTTTCAAAGTTTTTTAAGTTGGGAGATTAACCAAATGACCATCTCTTTCATCTATCTACACCTAGTGATTCTCTTCTCCATCCAAACAAAATTTACTGAAAGATTTGTCCATGCTAATTTTTTCTCTCACTCATTTTCAACCCCGTCCAATCTGGATTCTGTTGCCACTGAAAATCAAGATTATTAATTAGCTTCATGTTGCCAAATTCAATGGAAGTTTCTCAGTCTTCCTCCATTCCACCCTTCAATGGCATCAAGACTACTCTTCTTTTTGAAGCATTCTCCTCTCCCATGTCTCTCCTATCTTACTAGCCAGTCTTTCTCAACCCACTTTGCTGATTCTTCTCCTCTAACCAAGTTCTAATTACTAGATTTTCTCAGAGATTGGTTCTGGATCCTTATGTCTGGGTAATCTCCTTTAGTCCCATTACTTAGAATACTACCTATGTGCTGATGACTTTCCAGCTGAGACCTCTCAATTAGCATACCCACTGCACACATGACATTTCCATTTGGATGTTTAATAAACAACTCAAACTCTGAATGTTCAAAATTCATTTTATACATCCATATAAACTCTCCTAAGGTGACCTCAGTGAATAGTAACCCAATCCACCCACTCATCTAAAAACTAAGGTCTCACACTTGAGTCTTCTGTCATCTTCCCCGCCCAATCATTAGTGAATCCTGTAAATTCTACATTTAAAACAGATCTAGAAACTGCCCACTTCTCTCCACCACCACCTGTCCAGGCCATCATTTATCAGCAGACTACTATAATAGCTACCTGCTGCTCACTTCCACTTTTGTCTATTTCATTTCAAATTAACAGAAACTGAACAGTGGCCCACATTAAGGGAGATGCCAATAAACCCTTATAAGGACTTCAAGGCCTAGAAACGCTAATTTATCACCTGTGATCTGCTTACTCCCCCTCTCCACCCCCAACTATACCCACTAGAGAGATACCAGAAGACACTCCATTCAAGAAATACTTAATACAGTGATGAAGAGAACACCAGCAACTTTGGAAAATATTTTACTTTCTTTCTCTATAGGTCAGGAATGTTGGTAGAAGAAATGAGGTCACTGTTTTCAGTGTGGATGGAAAGATTCTAGGAAGAAGCCAAGGGGCAGTTCTTACCACACAGTGTGTTCTATCAGGAGCTTGTAATCAGAACTGATCCTACCACAGAGCTGGTTAGTACTGGTTAATTGACCATGGGGTCCCAAAGACAGAAATAAGTCAGCCCACTAAGGTACTGCTTCAATAACTGAAAAAATCCCTTATCTGTTCAACAAAGGCCTAATTTGAGCTACAGCAAGTGAGTTGGTCCCGCATATCTTTTGGTCCTGCATATCTTTTGCCAAGGCCTAGCTTCCTCTCCTCTTTTAAAACAATGGTTATTAGCTTTCTTAGTTACATTTCCCTTTGAGAGTTTGATAAAGAAAACAGACTCTCTCCTCAGAAAAATGCATAACAGAAAATACTTCACTCAGTTCAAAGGTTCCTGGAGGGCCTCCTGAAGAATGTACTCTCAGGTTGGACACCTGCCTGACTTCTCTACTGGCCTCTTTCATCCACTAAAGGAAAAAATAACAATAATGAAAATGTTCCTTGGTCATACATTCTCTTCTAAATATTGTCCTCTCTCCTCCACCTCTCATTCAAGCTCTGTTTAAGAGTAGTCAAACCATTTTTATGGGGAGAGGGGTAAAAATGCACATATATGCATGTTTGTAAATGCACAGAAGCTATGGAAGGACATACCAAAAAAAAAAAAAAAAAAGAATAATAATAGTTTCCTCTTGGGAAGAAGACCGCACATGAAAGGCTGGAGAGGGAGGGAGATTTTTTTTATTGACTATCCTTTCATCCTGTGTACAGATTACCCAATCAATAATAAATCAAAATTTTAAAACTTTTAAATGAGCAGGCTACATTTTACTTCTAATTTCTCATTTCCCAGAAATTTTCTAGCTTTTTAAGAAAGACTTCTGGTCCCTCAAAATTGGTTATAAAAGGTCATCAGATGCCTTCTAATTTGAAAATCCAATGGATACTATGAAGTCTTTATCCTCCTTGATCTTGCCATGTCATTTAACAAAAAACTTTCTTTCCTAGGCTTTTAGAACACCACATTTTCTTGATTCTCCTCCTACCTTTCTGGAAGCTCCTTGTAACTCCCCAGAAGACTAATTTATTCATTTATTCACTATCAACAGTGTGATAAGATACTTTTCTCCTATTTGCCCCTTTGTGAGGCGATCCTAACAACTTATGAGGAACTACAAGGACAGGAGTTCTCAAAACGTGACCTCAGAGTTCCTGGGCACGCACCAGATCCTTTCAGAACCCCAAGAAACAAAACTTTTAATTCGGTCTTCTTCACCCCATCCCCAAAGTTGCTCTTCCTCCCCTATTCTTTATCGACCTTCACCCCAAGTGACTCAGGCCAAAACTGCAGCAGGCATTAATAGTTCTCTCTACGATCATCAGTACTTAATACCTACTAATTTCTCTTGATTGAATTTCACACCTTTCCATACCTCCTGCTATAGTGTTAGTTGCCATCATTGCTTTTCTAGACTACAACAGCCCAACCAACTATCCCTACTTCTAGTTTCACCTTTTCCCAAATCCATTCTCCACACTGCACCCATTCTATATCCAATATTCAATCCGATTCCCACTATCACCATCTGTTAACTTTCTCAAACTGCAGATACTGCCCCCAAGATATATTAGCTCTCCACAAGAATTTTATTATTTTGTTGAGGATAATTAAAACAAGCACATTCTACATCATTTCGTTACATACCTAGGACACAGCCATATAGAATCCAAGGCTATGTTTATAAAATCACAATCTCATACTACCATAAACCAAAGCAATTCATGAGAAATAAATAATGGCAGACTTGTACAACTGATTCCATTCAAGACAATATGATGCTCTTTATTTCCACATGTATCAAATCTGTGTGAATAGAGAAATGTGATGAAAGAACTGAGTCTTTCCAAGGTATTAGTAGCATGGACAAGCCAACCTAAAAAGTAACTTGTTCCATACCAATTCATATTGTGAGCATTTTATAAAATACATATGTCACATTAATGTTAGGGAACTTGGTTATTATTAGTTTTGTAGCTTTAATTTATACACATTTCAGTGTGGTTAAGAACTAGAAACATAAGAAATTCAATTTAATATTTACACAACTGAAACACTGAAACAAAAGGAATTGCTAATAACAAAACCAAACTACTGGAGTTCCCAAAACATATTTTGCACCCAGAATCACTGTACTCTTTTTTTCCAATCCTAGTCTTCCCAATTGAATTTTTAAAGAAACTTACCTTTTTAAGAAATTAGCTTCCTTTTTAAAATGTTGAAGGTTGTATCTCTGAAACCTTAAAACATCTCCCCTCTTTAAAAGATCAGAGCCTGGATGAATGCCTATATTATTTAGCTTTCCAAGCAAAGGTTTTGGCGTCTTATTTACATATTGAGAGGCATAACTCTCAATGCTGTCCAATAAATAGCCACTAGAAATATGTGGCTATTTAAATGTGATTAAACAAAACTAAAAATCAGTTATTCAGTCTCACTAGCCACATTCCAACTACTCACTAGCCAGCCACACATGGCTGGCTACAGCATTTCCATCACCACATAACTATAACTTCTCCCTCTGAAGTTTGAGAAAGCTGCTCATCACTTCAAACTCTATACTGATGACTTCCAAATCTTTGTCTAGTCTTTTTCCATTAACCGAATGGAATATCTTCAGCAACCTACTTGACACATACCTTATCGGCTAGAAAGATGGAGGTAGCAACTGGAAATATTTATGGTAGTGGCAAATCAGTAAGACACAATATGATCAAGAATGGAACAGATTTTCAGAGTAAGGTGAAGACTGAGACTGAGGCAAGCAGGAATAGTACTGCAAAAACACCAAATATTAATCAAAAGACAATGCCTGCTCCACTGTAGCCTCTCATCCTAAAATAACTGCCACTTTGCAAAGATCTTCAAAAGATATTTTCTCAACCATACCTGAAGTATTATGCACCCACTAAACTCACTTTTGAAATGGAACATATATTACGATCTCAGTTTATAATCAGTCATTATAAACTACAACTTAACCTGTTTCAAAGTTTATTTTGTTAATTACATTTCAAATTCTTTCGAGGGTTTTTAAAAACCTCAAAAACAACACAATAATGCACTTCAGCCAAGTTTGTAACTATATAGCAAAACTAGGTAACATTCCTATTCATCAATTTGTATCTCCCAGCCTTCTCCATACTGTATTATTTTTTAAAAAGATATAATACAGAACTAGCCACGAATACACTTTCTGCTTTTATAGAGATATTCAATGTTGGCATTACTCCAAAAGAAAGCTTATTTTTAAAACTGCAAAACTCCATTTTTGTGACTGCTTAATTAAAATAATATCAGGTGTAAAACTAAGACTATGCCCCCCCAAAATTCAGATAGAAACTTCAGAAAACAATGACAATGAAAGGCACTTTCAAAATAATGTATGGTATATTAATTTATTCAATATTTATGACCACTATAAACTTCTGGAATGAGGTGGATATTAAGTCAAATAAACATGAAGCAAACATTTACTAAGTACCTACCGTGTGCTAGGCTTTGGACTCCCTATACAAAAAACAAAAAACAAACAAAAAAAAAGACATAGTCCTCGCCCTCATGGAGCTCACAGTCTAGCTGAAGCAGACAAACAATCACAAATACAATGGCAAAGCACCAGGGAGGCATTATGGAAGAAGGGACTGGTTCTGCCTGGAGAATGCAGGGGCAGGCTTCACAGAGGTGGAGACAATGGAGCTGGGCCTTGGATGAGTAGGAGTTCACCAGATGGAGGGGAAGGGGGGAAGCGCATTCCAAGCAGAGGAAACAGCACATGAGCAAGCAGAATCTTGAAAGCACATGCCATGGTGCAGGATGATGAGCGGTCCAGCGCAGCTAGAGCATAAAGGTGCACACAAACTAAAGAGACGAATTAGTTTTTGGTTTTTAGTGAATCATAACTATCAGGAACATATCTTCATATTATACTTAGTGTAGTTTAACTGTGATTCTGAGAACAATAAGGCAGCTTGAAAGCATTCCATTCATTTCATAAATATTTGAGCCCTTCTGACAGGTACCCAGCATTGTGGTTAGAGGTTTTTTTAAAGGCAGTTTTAGAAAACTAAATCTTAATTTTCCTCTGTATATTTAAGAAGCAAAATGAACCCAAAATAAGGGGTTTCTTAAGCTGAATCGCAGAGCTATACACACTAAGGTCCTCACTTTCAGTAATTTGAGCTCCCTCTACCACCATCTTTCTTCACACTTAACACCTCCATAGCTATCAACCCAAAGTAATCCCATTGTTAAGCAATAGAGAAAGCAATTTCAGCAGTCCCTT
Source organism: Ursus maritimus (assembly GCF_017311325.1). Taxonomy (NCBI): domain Eukaryota; kingdom Metazoa; phylum Chordata; class Mammalia; order Carnivora; family Ursidae; genus Ursus; species Ursus maritimus. The sequence continues at coordinate 20,244,487 of NW_024424230.1, read as the reverse complement.
TCCATTCCGCCTATAAACAAGGTACTTGACAATGCCCCTATGGTAAACTGATGCACAGTAACCAACGCAACAGATGAAACAATGTACTCTGACCCTCATACCAATTTCTGGAAATTAAACTATTATTAACAAACTATTAAGCTGAATTCTGAAAAAAGTTTAGATATGAAGAAGAGACCCATATCCTTCAGGAAAAATAAAAAGATACAGAGGAAGAGATCTTGGGTCAAAAAATTTCCATGTACACTGGCCACCAAGCAACACTGTTCACCAAGGAAGCTTGGTGCTTGGGAAGGTGCAATGGAGAAAGGAAAGGAACTCACATGGGTCAAATACTTTATTAGATGTTTTCATATAAATTCCTATTTACTCCTCGCAATAATGCGAAAGGAAAGAGTTCATTACCTTAGTTTTACAAATGAGAGATCTGAGGCCATCAGAGGTTAAAAAGAGTTACCCATGACTGCCTGAGCTAATAGGTGGCAGAGCCAGTACATCAAACCACGCCTGCCTGGTTTCAAAGCCCATCCCATCCTACACACTGCCTCAGGGTTCCTAAAATGAATGCAGTACTCCCAAGCAGCAAGCGAGGTTATAGTAAGGTTATATGTACCCTGGAAAGAAAAGCCCTTACTTTTCCCTCCACTATTTTCACACAGTCAGTGTAAAATGACCATGGTGGCAATACACATAGATCTCTAAAATTTAGAGGAAGAAAATTCAGACAAAATGGTTATATAAGATTAGTTGCCCTTGTGGGGGTGGGGGGTGGATTTCTTGATAAAGATATTGGGTGTTCTGATACAATTAAATTAGCGTAATAATTCAAATGCTACTTGTTTAAATTCCCATGCAGTAAAAGACCTAAGCAGCTCAATAAAAGTAAGAGCTAATGGAAAAATCCCCAATCACAGTATTAGAATGAGAATATTATTGCTAAAAGTCACTATCCTCAACATCATCAAAAGTCAAAATAAAAACTGCCCTTTCTCAAATCTTAATTCTGAAAATTGATAGGTAAGCACAAACTATGTGGTAAGGATACTTGCCACATTAAAATTTTGTCTCTCTGGGCAACAGGAACTATTTTAAGAAAAAAAAGAGACAATTAACATCAACACAGAAATCTTTTGTAAACAGTCCCAGTGGGCCAAAAAATGTGATGTTGACCTAGACAGATACTGGAATACTATTTTCAACTGTGCACAATTTACTTATGCAAAGTACTGCCAACTACCAGAAAATTAATCAGATTTGTAAGTCCAAATGTTTTGCGGGGGAGGGGGAGAGATTGGGACGTTCAGACAGCCAAAATTCTAGTGACATAATTACAATGTAAGATACTTTGTGGAGAGCTTCTGAAATAGCATCCATACGCTCTAAGTAAATTCACCAACCTTATTTTGATTGAGAGGATCATTCCGCAGTCTCTGTTTGTTCTTCTGTAATTTACTAGGCATCATCTTTCCAGTTCTGAAGTCAAAACTGCTGAGGTCAACAGTATTTCCCAGGTACCTTGCCAACTGAGGTTTGCTTCTGAACTTCTTACCACTTGGACTAGAAGAAAGAAGCATTCATTGTAGAAAAGATAACAGTGTTTCCCCTGGATCTCTACATAAACCTTTCTTCACATCTTTCTTTCTATCCCAATTGTTACCACACCACAATTTTACATGTTTTTTTTTTTCAAAGAAATGGTAAAGTTTAAAGGAATTTCATAACTTCCCTGTAAGAAGAGATAATGTATCGCTGAATATTACACTCCACCAGGTACACCACTGGAGTACACAACAGATGTTACTGCAGATTACCCCACCTGGCACTCAGCATCCCCGTACAAACTGCATGCACAGCACAACATGCACACTGCCACTGTCTTCAATATTACAAACTTATTTCCAAACTGACTTTTGAAGTGCTTTTTATTTTTTGTAAGTATTACATATACACAATGTCAGCAGTGATCAGAACTTCAGAAAAAGTCCTTCTGAAGTCAACAATCCTTATTAAAAACACACACAAAAACACCTGGAATCCATATATTCTTTGGGCTACCAATCTGAACTCACGACATATACAACAGAAAAAAAAATACGGAATTCTAACAATATTTAAATGCTCCCTAATGTAACTACTCAAAGGAGGAAACTAAGACAAACATTTGCAAATGTGTTTGTACGCTGACATGAGTTTTATTAGCCAAACTCCTATCCTGGAGAAGCTTATCAATAACTTACTTTTCATAAGAAATATTGTCAAAGCTAGAAAATTATAAAAGTGTCAGAATTACACAGAAAGCTAAACTAGTTTTTCTCAAAACTTTTTTTTGCTATATGGCACTGATCTATAAGAAAATTTTTACAATGGGGCGCCTGGGTGGCGCAGTCGTTAAAGCGTCTGCCTTTGGCTCAGGGCGTGATCCCGGCGTACCGGGATCGAGTCCCACATCGGGCTCCTTGGCTGTGAGCCTGCTTCTTCCTCTCCCACTCCCCCTGCTGTGTTCCCTCTCTCTCGCTGGCTGTCTCTCTGTCACATAAATAAATAAAATCTTTAAAAAAAGAAAAAAAAAAAAAAAAAGAAAGAAAATTTTTACAGGAAGAATACCCCCATCTTATCTAATAAATTTTCTGAGCCAAGTACACTAAAATCAACTGTTAAAGTCAACATAGATATGCTACTAGAAGAAAACTGTAAGAATTCTAAAATATTTCTCCAAAAAACTAACACGTCCTATTTAGAACTTAACCTTGTATGAACTGACCACAATAAAAGAAAAATAATTGAAGAGGAAGACAAAAGAGAATTCTGGCTGGGAAACCAAGTAATAAAATACTGCCCTGGAAGAGCAAAACTTCTCTCTGGGTCAAATCCAAACCAACACACTGCACTCTGTCGCAAACTCTATGGTATTCTGCCACCACTGGTTTCGAGACAAAAAATGATCGATCATATCAGCATTTTTTCCCCACAATCACATAATTTAAGTATTCCAGAAACACAATTCAAGTTCTAAAATTCAACCTACAGATAGAGGTAATAACAACTGACATTCTCAGTCAGATATCACTCTAATGAGACATCTCATTAGTGCAATAAAAGCCGAGCTTAAGAGTGGACTTAGTTTCGACAGACTAGTGTTTCAGAAGATGAAATTACTAAGGTAGCAACTTCTATCAAAAAGATAAGCACTCTTATTTTTAAGGATATAGCTTAAAGACAACTAGAAAGTCATTTTTTGAGAAATCAATTGACAATTTTCTCAAATGAGCCCTGCAATAAGTCATTCCTTCTGGAACAGTTGACATGCCAGTTACCTACTCCGGCTGAAAGCATACTAGAGCCTCACTACAACATTCCTCCATAGAACAAAACTCATTAGCTATCAGTTTTAGACACTTCTCCCCAAATTAAGGAAATCTAAATACTTAAGAACTCCGTTAAAAGGCCATACTCATAAAATGTGATTGCCTCGTTTATGATCTAGATTAGCAATTTAATATGGCTTAAACTGTTCCTCTGTTTATTGATTTTAAAAACCAAATGGAAACTGAAAGCCTGAGACACCCTACTGATAAACTAAATTAGCAATGAAGTAAGAAAGTGGAAATCAAGTTTTAGCTATTAACATATCCCGAAAAAGATGGAATATCAACTGGTAACCAGTCAGTTACTCATACCAAATTCACTGTCGCCTGTCGTAAGATGGAATTCTATGAAGCATCTGTATTGGAGAGCTACAAGTACTCTTCATATACACTGTGCCTTCAGAACAGTGGTACAAGCCATTTTCTTCTCTGTAACTGCTATAGCTTGCGCTTGGTGCTTTAAGGAAAGTCAACCTGGCTGCCCCAGGAGATTTTAAACAAGGGACCTTCTTCCTCACAGGATGAAGGCAAGCACATAGAAAGGCAAGGCCCAAGGGAATCGATCATTAAATAAGAATTCTGCCCATCAGATATAAAATATTTGCACAGCACCAAAACAACCCTAGAAGTGGCAGACGAAATAATGCTAGATGAACAAAAAGACTTCATGTCAATTAAGCTCTGGACTTAACTCAGACTAAGCTATCAGTCTGCCATCTAAGATGGCTGCGGTAGGTTGCAGTCTTACACACACCAGAACTTAACGTGACTAAGCTTTTATTCTAAAAGTAGCAAACTATAACTAAGGAAAATTACTTTTTAAAAAAAATTCTAGTAGACTAGTGAAGGATATTAGTCATTTTCAGTTTCTAACCAAAGTGATTACTTCTAATCCCAGTAATGAAATACTAATATTTCACTTTCAACCACAAAAAAAAATTCCCAACCAACTGCCTCCTAGATATGCCAGCCCTGAACCAACTTGTGATTTCACCTTTAACTTCTCCTACCCTCCAAATACCCTAAAGTAATGATTAAATGAAAATCAGAAACATGAAATTTTTTTCATATAAAAACATTTCATCATTTGAACTGTGTCTTTGCTTTCATTTTGATTAAACTGTTTAAAGCACTTCTTAAGCCAAACTCTGTCTTAGAGGTTTCTAACTATAGATTGTCAAAAAGAAAGAAATTTTATTTGGCATCTGACTTTCAACTCTAAAAAAACTTCGATGAGATACCAGAAACTACTTAAATTGTGGTCATCTTTATTTAGTGGTATTCACATTTTATCACTCTATAAACTCACCTGTAATCATCATTCCCTGAGCTAGACAACTGTAACATGCCCTGCTAGTCTCCATATAAAAATTAATTCTTCTGAAAACCTGTCGCTTGCCTGTGCAACTGCACTCTGAAAACACTCCTCTAACACAGCAGAACCTCTTTTTTTCATGTTACTTGGGTAACACGGATCATCGTGACGTTTAGTCAAACATTATGAGGAGACCAGAGTCTGAGCAAACACAAGTGTATCTTCAAACCAGTTTCTAACAGGATGAACTGTGGGGGTGGCAATAATCAGACTGCAATAAGGTGAAACTGGCCTATGAGTGACAAGATGCACTGCGGACAGCAGATGGTAGCTATACGGCTGAAGACCATGTTCAGAAGGGCATCACTTGCCAACAGCACTTTGTGAGGAATAATAAAAACCTCCACACTAAAAATTCTCTAAACTACAGCACTGGAAAAGTTTTGAGAATAAAGAAACATCAACTTTCTATTGTTTTCTCCCCTTTAAGTGTTAAAGCTTACTTGTTAGTTACAGAGTACATATTGAAAAGAAAAAGATTTCTCCAACTTTCAATACCAATTGTCTCCACAAGTCAAGTTTTGGCTGAGACTAAGATCTGAAATTAAAATTAACTTTTTGTACTTCAGTACAAAAACATGCAATCGGAAAGCTGTCAAATCAATTAATTCAAATATACGCCATTGCTTCAAAGCTGAATGCCATATACACACAGAGAAATCTACCTACAAGTCATCCCCCTTCTCTAAGTCCTTTCCTCCCACTCCTTACATGCAGGCCTTTCCTAAAGTGACCCATCCTCAGGCCTCCTCTGCAGATTTTATCTCTTGTCTTACTTATATTCTCCCATCTTCTGTCAGTTACTAAATCCAGTTCCTTCATACCTTTGAATCCATACTTCCTTTCCATTGTTGTTGCCTAAATCAAGTCTTCGTCACCTGGGGTCTAAATCACCAGGACAGGCTAAGTGACTCCATTTGCTCGTCTGCCTTCTCAACTAACCAAATTACTCTTCCTAAAACACCACTCTGACCATAGTTCCAATTTAAAAGCCTTCAATGACTTTAACCCATTAGGAAATGGGGGCCAAACATCTTAGCCCTGCATTTAAGACCCTTTTTCATCTAGCCTCCTTGGAACCTTTAAACCCCACTTTTCCACTCCCCTTAACCCAGTGACCTTTGCTCCAACTATATTGGTTTATTCCCTCTGTTCTAAACAGGCTGAACGGTTTCCCTCTTCAGCCCTCTGCAAACCATATCTTTTACCTGATCTATAATGCATGACTCCCACCCTGATCCCCAAGAGCCCAGAAATACCAATTTACATTATACTTCTTCCATAAAGCCTTCCCAGAATGAAGCAGTGGAATGTTTTCTTTCTCTGAACCATATAGCAATTGCTGCCGGTATCAGGTAAATAATCATGAACTGCCTGTTGGCAACTCTTGTATTCTGGTTTTTGAAATACTGAATTCTGCATGGTTATAAAACTTCTACAAGTTTAAGTCCTATCCTCACAAACAGCATACCAAAGTAGTTATTTATGAATGAAATTATTATCTAATGTCAGATTTGCTTCAAAATAATGAAGGTTGAGTCAGGGATAGTGGATTGGGGCACCGAAGAAATAAGATTAACAATTATTGAGTACTTGGTAATTTCTTGTATGATTTTCTCTACTTTTATATATCTGTTTGAAAATTTCTTTTTTTTTTTTTTTAAAGATTTTATTTTTTTATTTGACAGAGATAGAGAGAGCCAGCGAGAGAGGGAACACAAGCAGGGGGAGTGGGAGAGGAAGAAGCAGGCTCATAGTGGAGGAGCCTGATGTGGGGCTCGATCCCATAACGCCGGGATCATGCCCTGAGCCGAAGGCAGACGCTTAACCGCTGTGCCACCCAGGCGCCCCTGAAAATTTCTATACTGAAATGTTTAGTACATTAAAGTATACAAACTGAATATATCCCCTGAAAACTGGAAAGTAGTTTTTTTTTTAAATATGGAGTTTGGGCAAATTTGAGCATTAAATAATTTCCTTAGCAGTTGGGGGAGAAGTAGAGAATTATTTTTAAAGTATCATTAAGGAAAATAATTATTTACAATTTGGCTGCTGGTAAAATGTGACAGCATTCCACCTCTTCCCTTGACATATATATTTACAGAATCACCAACACAATTTTAAACGGTATAAAAGACCTTAAATATAACTCAAATTCTGTACCAATCATCTCATTACATAACTAGCATTTTTGTAACAAAAATAACATGCAAACAGTATATTACTGGTAGCAAATTCTCTTATCGCTACATTATAGTTAATTAAAAATGAAAGCCAGGGTGATCCACTAAAAAATAAAAAACGAATGAATGCAGAATTATACTTAATCTCATCCCACTGCCTTAAGGCACTCGCTTTTTGAGAAAGGGAAAAGGAAAAACACTCGTTATTTTGGTTGAATTGGGGACTGGACACTGTTATGGAAGTATCAGAAATTACATCGGGGAATTATCTCAAAATATAATGGGGTAAGGGGGCTGAATATTGATGAAACAAGCTTGGCCACGAGTTGATAATCGTTAAAACTGATTAATGAGCACATGGGAGATTCATCATACTTTTCTAACTACTTTTCCTCTTGTATGTGTTTGAATTTTTCCATAATAAAAAATGTGCAGGTAAGTATACCCAAAAAACAGACTATATTTTGAAAAAAGCGAGGGGCCTCTGGGAAAGACCTTTTTAAAGAGATGCATATATCACTGCATACATGTTAAAAATAATTTTGAGGATATTCATCTTTGATCTCATCTATGGATTCTTTCAGTATAAAAAGAACAGCAAAAGAACATAAACACATAAACACACAGAATTGAAGGCAATATACCAAAATCTCAACACTGATTCTCTTTAGGACTATGATGCTGATCGTCACTGCTTCTCTACACTCTTCCATATTTCCCAATTTTCCATACTGAACATGGGTTGCGGGGCGCCTAGGTGGCTCAGTTAAATGTCTGCCTTCAGCTCAGGTCATGATCCCAGGGTCCTGGGATCAAGCCCCACATGGGGCTCCCTGCTCAGCGGGGAGACTGCTTTTCCCTCTCCGTCTGTCTGCTGCTCCCCCTGCTTGTGCTCTCTCTCTGTCAAATAAATAAAAGCTTAGGGGGAAAAAAAAAAACTGAGCATGGGTTACTTTTATAATCAGGGGAAAAAATATTTCTAATAACTCTCATGAACATATATAACAACCTAGGATCTGCCATAATCACATTTCAAAATAAAACAAAATATTTGTGAATCTCCACATAATCAACAAGCACATGCTTCTGCTTAGGTTGGTTAATTAAGGGAAAGAAACTACTATTGTATTGATCTATTGACCATCTACTACATGTCAAATGCCTTACACATACTTTCATTTAATCTCAGAAAATTCCATGAGCTAGACTTCTTACCTTCGATTTACGTATGAGGAATCGAGCTTATGTTATGGAAGCTTATAAAACTGTCCAAGTTAATGGGGCACCTGGGTGGCGCAGTCGTGGGGCGCCTGGGTGGTGCAGTCGTTACGCGTCTGCCTTCGGCTTAGGGCGTGATGCCAGCATTCTGGGATCGAGCCCCACATCAGGCTTTTCCGCTAGGAGCCTGCTTCTTCCTCTCCCACCCCCCTGCTTGTGTTCCCTCTCTCGCTGGCTGTCTCTCTCTGTCAAATAAATAAATAAAATCTTTAAAAAAAAAAAAAACTGTCCAAGTTAAAACAGTAAAGGAAGATTCAAGACTCAAGATCCAATTTTCTGACTCAAAAGTCTCCATTCTTATTCTAAACCAGTGCAACATAAGTGTGGTCTACCGACAAAGTTAAGTAAAGGAGTGGAGAGAAAGCATTTAGAAACTGCCATGGCAATCTGATAAGTGAGTTTATAACTGTAGGATCTAATGGTAAAAAGTTGCAACATGTATTTTGTACGTCCACTTTTACATTATTTTTATTATTATAAACTACTTCCTACCAGATACTAAAGCAACTTCACAGTTATAGCACAAAGAAATAAAAAAATAAGTTAAAAGTAGGTAGAAATATATTATCCTCTCATGATGATACAAAAGCAACTTTTGATGGTAGATGTTTAAAGCAAAGGATAAAAGGATTTTTCTAATATGAAAAGGGAAATCGGGGCGCCTGGGTGGCTCAGTCGTTAAGCATCTGCCTTCGGCTCAGGGCGTGATCCCAGCGTTGTGGGATCGAGCCCCACATCAGGCTCCTCCGCTGGAAGCCTGCTTCTTCCCCTCCCACTCCCCCTGCTCGTGTTCCCTCTCTCACTGGCTGTCTCTCTCTGTCAAATAAATAAAATCTTTTAAAAAAAAAAAAAAAAGGAGAAATCAAAAGCCCTACTACAGATCTACTATAGCCCTCCTATAGGTCTAAAAATCTATATACAATATATACACAAACACTAAACACAATTCTAAAGAAAAATCTGAATACTTACTTCAGCTACTTAAAATTTGCATACCTAGTATAGTACAAGACAGGATGCTGGGTACAGCAGGAGACACAAGATGACCTCTACAGTGCAGGCCCACTTATAGCTAGCACTAACCAGAAGTTTCTTGGATTATTCAATAGAAAACTGTATTAACTACTTGCTCCATTCAGCAGGCAATTCTTCAGAGCTTTCCACATAGCAGGGACTGTGGTGGATACCAGAGATTTAAAAATGAATCAGACTCAGCCACTGACCTTGAGGAGGTTAAGAATCTGGTGGTCAACAAGACTGCCAACTATTACAGCAAATGTGGTAAAGGTTAACAGAATTATGCTCAAAAGGCCATAGCACTTGCCCATTTCTGCTAGAGGCCTCCAGGAAATTCTTTTAAAGAGATGCAGACATCACTGTATACATGTGAAAAATAACTGAAGACATTCATTCTTGCTTTAACCCATGGATTCTTCCAGTTTAACACCAAAATATATTTCAAAAATCTTTAATAAAAGAAGATATGTTCCTCTTCCTCTCATTTGTAAATAACTCATAATTGTTCCTGACAAACATGAAATGCTCAATTTTAAAACCTAATTTTAAGGTGTATTTACTATTATTTATATTCACATACAGCTTATGCAATCAAGTTCCCAAACAAATGAGTCTGAATTTGTATTTGTATTATAAGACAAAGCAAAATCATAAGATCCACAGATATTACTTAAATTTCACTCTATTCCATACTTTTATTCCTCTTTGGGAGTTTTAGTTTTTAGAAATTCTGCTAAAAGGATGTCTGGGTGGCTCAGTCAGTTAAGCATCTGCCTTCGGCTCAGGTCATGGTCCCAGGGTCCTGAGAGCAAGTCCCCCATTGGGTTCCTTGCTCAGCAGGGAGTCACCTTCTCCCTTTGCCTGTCGCTCCCGCTCCCCCTACTTGTGTGCTCGAGTGCTCTCTCTGTCTCTGACAAATAAAGTCTTAAAAAAAAAAGTTCTGATAAAGTTAAGAAAAACTTCATTTTACAATTTGCCTGGTCATTTCTTAGTGGAAATGGCAAACAGTAGTAAAAGACCACTAAAAAGGGCTGCAAAGGGTATTAATATTCCAAGCCAAACAGTAAGTCCATAAAATAAGAGCTGGTGATTTCTTTCTTTTTTTTTTTTTTTTAAGATTTTATTTATTTATTTGACAGAGAAAGAGGCAGCCAGTGAGAGAGGGAACACAAGCAGGGGGAGTGGGAGAGGAAGAAGCAGGCTCCCAGTGGAGAAGCCTGATGTGGGACTCAATCCCAGGACTCTGGGATCACGCCCTAGGCCGAAGGCAGATGTTTAACGACCGAGCCACCCAGGCGCCCCTGGTGATTTATTTCTAACTCACCATGCACATCTAAAATGATCTCAAACACAGGCTAAAAAGTTATGAATTTCTTTTTTTTTTTTAAGATTTTATTTATTTATTCGACAGAGATAGAGACAGCCAGTGAGAGAGGGAACACAAGCAGGGGGAGTGGGAGAGGAAGAAGCAGGCTCATAGCAGAAGAGCCTGATGTAGGGCTCGATTCCATAACGCTGGGATCACGCCCTGAGTCGAAGGCAGACGCTTAACCGCTGTGCCACCGAGGCGCCCCAAAGTTATGAATTTCTATTAGTACCACTATGAAATCTAAAAAAAGACCAAAAGAAAACAAAAAAAACCTCCACCAAAGTATCACCTCCTTTGCAAATCACCAACTTCTGTTCCATTAATTAAAATAATGAAAAATTAAATTATGACTTTATATCTCACAAATGAAATTTTAAAAGCAATTTGAAAAAAATCACCAATTTCTGCTAGAGATTATTTTTAGAATGTATGTGTATCGGTTCCTTCTGAGCTATGTATTTCCTCTATTACAGGTATTGTAGGGGTTCTGGCAGGTGAGACTTTGCATGTCAGATTTTAAAAATCAGATGTCGGACAGATGGCAATGTTGCACCCTAACAAAATTTCCTCTAGCACAACACAAAAAACTGTGATGGTTCAGCTCTGAGAGAATTACCAGAGCACAATTTTCACCATACCTATGTATCTTTTACTTCCAGATCCAGGCTTCGATCAGGCAGTATCAAGAAAAGCAGTATCAAGAAAAAAGACGAAAAGGGCGCCTGGGTGGCTCAGTTGGTTAAGTACGGGCCTTCAGCTCAGGTCGTGATACCAGGGTCCTAGGATTGAGCCCCCCCCCACCCCCCTCCCTGCTTCCTGCTTAGCGGGGAGTCTGCTTCTCCCTCTGCCCCTACCCCTGCTCTTTCTCTCTCCCTAATAAATAAAATCTTAAAAAAAAAGAAAGAAAGAAAAAAAACTAAAAGCAAGTCAAACTTGCAATTATGCAATAGGCACTTAGTAATAAACATTACATTTTGTTCCTCCCTCCAACTAAAGAGATTTTTTAATTGGTCTGTAAGGCACATTTCAATTGCACCTCAACTCTGAAAGAAGCACATGAACTGTTTGCAGGAAATACATAAAACTATCTCATAAGCTACATTTAACCCTCAAGTTACAATTTGATTTCCTCTAATTTAAGTGAAAGCTTTTAAAGTGAAGATGATCTATAGCTTGCTCCTTAGAGAAAATGTTGCCTATATGAGTATCTGAGAAATAATAGGGTCAATCCTAAATTACATATATATGGAGAGAGCAAGTAAGAGAGAAGGCAGGAAACATTTCTGAACAAAATGATCACTTCTATTACCCAGAATAAACCTGCTTTAATTATGTTAATTTACCACAATATTTCCATTTTTTTTTTCTCCCCAATATTACACAGAGCTGGAAGATCATCTTCTGGTACAACAGCTTCGCTACCAAAGAGGATTTAAAATTTACCCTTTGTCAACTTAAGGGTGCAAATATAATAGTAACTAATTACATGGTTTTAGTAGCCCGCCAAGCTCAATAAAGTAGATTAGGCACGAAATGTTGCAATATTTGAGAATTACAAGTAGGGATCTCTATGGGAGGCAGCAGAGCAGGGTGGTTAAAAGTTCTGTGGTTAAATCCCCTGCGTCAGGATTCTGACTCTGCCCTTACGAACAGTACAACTTCAAGCATATTACTTAACTTCCCTGTTCCAAGTCCCCATCTGTAAAATGGAGATAATTGTAACTATAGCTAACAGGGTTATAAGGGCCCAATAAGATAATACATGGAAAGCATTTAGCAAAATAATACTAATAGCTGCCAAAACTATGAGAGCTGTGAGACAAAACACACACAGAATTAAAGACACATAAGACCCTACATAAAAACAAACAAAAACCCCTGTATTATAGACTCAATGAAATTCAAATGCTGAGTTCTCACTTGTATCTTTGCACTATGAGCATTTTACTTACCATTTTCACTATATCTCTAAAATGCTTTCTGGCCTTCTATAATATCCTCAACATTAATGATGAAAATAAGGAACTGGAAAATGTTTGGACTTAATATCTCAACCAATTTCATCCCAGCACACCACCAGATAATATAAAGCAAAGGCTAAGAGGTCATTTAAAGACTTGTTTCACAAATTTTTAAGAGTCACATCAATTGGTAAACACTCATTTAGCATCTGTGCGTTCAGCATTGACCCTGGGGGAAAGACGACAGCTATGTGCAAGAGCCACAGGTTTTATTGTAAATGAACATGAGAGTAACACAGAAGACACCAGGCTGAACTACACAGGGATGGTCAGAAAGCAGATATTAGGGGAAAAGACAATTTACTGAAAGCCAAAGAGACTTCAGTATTTAAGAACTGTGACAATGAATCTCTCCCCTGGTCCATTCAGCTTGTTTTTTCCAACAAAGACTACATGGCAGAGTTGTTTTAGGGATTTTTTTGTTTTTTGTTTTTTGTTTTTTTTTTTTAAGAAAAAAGACAAAAAAAAGAGAGAGAGAGAGAGGGAAAGGCCTGCTTGAACTCTGACATGCTCAATGATTCAGAATTCACGCCTTCAAAGCAGCATACCAGCCCTTGGTAACAAGTCAGATGTATCTATACATTTTTTTAAAACCTATTTATATGTTCAGCCCATACAACTTAAGTTAATGAATTGTTTTCCTTAATTAGTCCTTAAACATATCTGAAGTTTCAAGAGATCTATGTATTTATTTCAGTGATCTGAAATTGAATCCTTGTAACACTATGAGGTACAGGTAAAATCATATGCACTTCACAAACCGACAAACCACAGGACCAGGAAGTGTAAGTGACAAGCTCAAAGTTGCACCAAATGGTTAAGTGCAGAGTTAGAAGACCAGATCCAAACCTCTTCATCCCTGTGCACTGCTGCCTTCCCTAGAGACTTCTACTTTTATCATATCACTCATGATTTTACAGACCTCAGTTACATTGCCTCTGAGTCCTCTTCTTTCCAGGTCAAAGTGAAATAACTTCAGTCTCTCTTCATGCACCTGCTCCCTATGATTATTTTAATTGTTCTCTGGTTCCCCTGTATCTTTTTTTCAGGGAAGTGATCAGGTCCAAACGCATCATAATTTTGATACAAGAAACAAAAATGTTTACTATTACGTTTCCAATATCCCACCACATATTTTATGGCAGCAGCTTAAGTTTACCATGACTCCCAGATCTTTAACCCTAATTATACCTGTAAGTCTAGAAACCAACAAGTTTAGACTTGATAAAAATGGCATGAGTTGGCTCCTATAGGGTCCTATGCAGAGGAAAATAATATTTCAAAAATATCAGTCAGCAATTCCAGGGAACCGAAAACTAGAAATCACAGGAGTCAAGTAGACCAGTTAGAAAATTACTGTTCACATAATGGGTTCATATGATGGCAACAAACTTTTCAGAAATTATTACCAATGGATCCAGCACTTTATCTAACCACACCTTTTTTAAAAACACACTTTGTATGATAATATATGAACTGCCACAACACTATCAGTAATCCTGACAGAAGGCATAATTATATTGCCTAACTGGCAACTCGAGGCACGCCTTCCTATTTGAACTTGGCAGTCTCGGGAAACGGCCAACACCATTTTACCAAAATTTGAGGCCTTCCCGATGAGCTTAATTTCAGCCCAATTAATAAGTGTACGTTAACAGGCACAGATTTGTTTAAATTAATCTCCCCAGGGGCAGGCTAATTCAGGAGTTAGCATTATTAGAACGTGAGTGAACAAATGGGTGCAGGTGTTCACATTACCAATGGGAGAGTTAACTCTCAACCCACCTATTAACAGAGATGGCCGGTGTTTGTGAGCTACTGGTTTTTTAACGGGTGAGGCATATATGGGGATGCTGATATGCAAAGCTGAGACAGTTTGGTTGAAAAAGAATGTGTTCACCTTCACTATGAGTAGATGCCCTCCAACATTCATTGCTGCAAACGGAAGTCAAAGTCTTAGTAACTGCTGTATTAATACCACATCAGGCTACCCTGTGTCCTACTACCTCTGAATGTAACCTCTCAGAAGGGAATCAAGAGTGAGCGTTACAATACTGGAAAGTAACATTTTGTAGGTAGTCAATAAACAATTAGACAACATTCCTTCCAACCCTGAACTAAACACATGTGGCACAAATCTGTTCAAAATGTCTTTTCATTTTGTATAAACAAGTAAAAAGCAAATCATGCTGCACTGTCTAATAAAAAGACTTTAATTCTGGAAAGTATCACTATACTGGTTTCTCATTTATTGTAAGATGAATTTGTTTGGAAAGTTCATTTTAAGTTGATTTTATCAGCTTTTCTACCATAAAATATTTATTGAGTTTGTATTAAAAAAGTTAACATTGAAAAATTTACAACACATTTTGAAAAAATATTAAGTGACCACAAATCAAAATGAGCACTACAGTAAGGTGCCTTTTGAAATAACTTTTCCAGCTACTGCAAGGAAAACAACAAAAAACACTTTGCAATAACCCAAAGTTAGTCTGAACAAATACGTCATCCCAAAACCAAACAAACTATATCCCAGGAGAAATGCCATAGAGAGTGAAATTCAAAGTCTAAGATGCTCTACTGAGAATAGACTAGTCACCTATTCCTCAAGGAGTTCAATCCCAGACACAGAATAGTCTTGTAAAATATAATTGGCTACAAGACAATACATAGTTCACAGAAAGAAGGTAGCATGCTACCTGCTTAGAAAGAAAACATAAGTTGTTAATGAAAGAATGTGCAAAAGTGTACAATTGTGAATAGCACTAACTGAAATAAGTGAACTTGAGAGAGGTAACAATTTGTTCCACAATAACCTTTTTAGTATTACTGAAGTAAATTTAATATTTAATAATGGGGAAATATGATTATCACCTTGAATGTTTAAAATAAGCCTGCCATTTCATCATTTAAGATTTCAAATCAAGTGGTCTCAGATCAAGCAACAAAATAAGTTCTAATGCAACACCACTTTCATTTTTTTTTCTTGAAGAGGTGAAATAAATTTACAGGAACTATTCTTCCATATATCTGAGCAACCATCAGGAATATGTCCGTATTTACATATTATACCAGTGGTGATCACATTCCTGTGTGTATAAACACATACACACAAATGTTTGTATATTTTTTTAACCTTTCAAGTCTATTTAAAAGTACTCTCAATTCATAAACATTGTAGAGTGTATGTGTGTGTATTCTCCTCTACCCCCTCAGAGGCAATGCATTAACCTCCTTGATGAAGAAAGTAAATCCTTCCTAACATTATTCCAATGACTAAATGGCTGGCAGTAACTGGCTCCAACACCCAAATGTATTCCCTGAAAAACGAACTCAATCAGCCCACAAAAATGGCCCTCCACACCACTGAATATAACATATTTATATTCTCTTCTATAAACAGGATGGTTTATTTTTAAAAGTTAGTAAATTTGTTGATAAGAAAATTCCACTGATATCAATGGCCACAGGCACTTTCCTGAGCTTACTGGTTTATCCAATGACATGGACAGCATGACCACAGGATTGCAAGATCACATCAGGGTGAAAACCTGAATCATTTAGACCAAGATTTCTCAAACTGGTGACGTTTGCGCCAGATAATTCTTTGTTGTGGGGACCATCCTGTGTATTGTAGAATATCTCACAGCATCCCTGGCCTCTACCCGCTAGATACCAGGAGCACACCCTCCCAAGGTATGAGAACCAAAAAAGTCCCCAGACACTGCCAAACATCCCCTGGGGGACAAATTTTGGTCTAGGAGTCTAACAACATATTACAGTGTTTCAGTTTTCAAAAGCGAGTAAGTTCTGCAACACCAAGAGAGTTCCAAGAAACTTCAGGCATTCCAAGTGGCTACTTTATACTAAACTTTCCTGGATCTCACAAAGTAACTCAAACCTTATTACTGCAGATAGCGAATTCTTCCACATGTGCATGATTAAACACTCCTGCGATGATGAATCTGGGAAAGGCTGGGACAGGAGCCAACAGTGACTGGGTTTTACAGTTTCGACGAATTACACCTTCTTTTAACCCTTCTATGGACTAACCATCCTTGCCACAGTACCCTTTTTTTCCACAAACCATTTTCCCTAGCACGGTCAACATTAAGACGCTCTCCTCCGGTTCTCCATTCAGACACTGTGCCTGCCCTGTCACTGTACTGGGGTCAACTCTCACCCAAGGGCTCAGGGACCTTCCACTACCAGGCCAGCCTGTCTTTGCCACTTCCCTCGGGCCCTGCTCTCATCATGACATCCCCTGCCCAGGTCAGCTGCTAACCCTTGACCCCGACCTGACCCCGCTGACCCCTCCCCGCCCCCAGGGCGGTACCTGAAGTAGTAGACATCGCTCTTGCCGGCACTGAGCCCAGATTTTCGGATCACTTCCTCCTTCTTCCATCCGGGGGGGAGGGCCGGGCAGTCCATCCTCTTCCCGCTCTCCGTGGCCCGGGGTCCCCTGGGCCCCGGCCCCGCGCTCCCCGACGGGAAAGGGACCGGCTCCCGCCGGGGGGCGCCGCCGCCACCGCTGCTGCCGCCGCAGCCGCCGCCGTCGCCGCCAAGGCCGCTGCCGCCACTCGGGGGACGGCCGCGGCCCCGGCCCCGGCCCCGGCCCCGTCCCCGGCCACGGCCCCGGCCCCGGCCACGGCCACAGACGCCGCCGCCCCGGCCCGCCTGCTTCCACCGCCCCCGGCCACGGCCGCCGCCCCGAGCGCCTTCCCTGCGCACGCCGCTCACCGGGGACGGAGCGAGCGCGCTGCCCTGGCCCCCCTGCTCTATGGCGGAGTCGCCGCCAGCGCCGCTGCCGCCCGCCGCGCTCTCCCCCTCCTCCTGCTCCGGGCAGCAGCGGCCTCCCCCCGGGTGCGCGCGCATCCAGCCCCCTCCCCAGCCGGCGCTGCGCTTCTTCCGTAACCGAGCCCTTGGAATCCCGGAGACCCGCCCCGCCCGCAGCGCGGCGCGCGGGGGACGCGCGCAAGCATCATAGAGCGGACGCGCACAGAGCGGCCCTCCCGCTCGGGGCGTGGCCCCGGCCACCGCCTCTTAGGTCCTCCAAGCGCTCTGGGCGGCCATATTGTCTCCGCCTCTTCGAGGACACGCCCCCGACCCCACCCGCTCCGCCCCGGCCGCGCCCTTCCGGCCCCCACCCCCACGGCGTGCTCAGAGCCCGGAAGGCGGGTCGGGCCCGGAGTCATTTGTGGAGGAATGTCAGAAGGACTGCGGTTACCTTATTTCCTGTAGGGTTAACTTCCCTCTCTATATGACTTTACCTACGTTTGCTTCCCAATTAATGAATAACAAAATATCTCATTTTATATTCACTAACTCGACAATTCATTTAAGGAGGTAATAGATACCCAATACCCACTTTCCCGCCTCTCTCTACCAAAACTTGCCAGGAAGCTCAGATTGAAGAAGTGAGTCAAAGTGTCCCATTAGATGAATATCAGCATGCCCCAAAGTATGGCTTCTGGGTTTAGGTCCCTGGAGTGATTATCCTCCAGAAACTTTGTAAAGCTGTAAGAAGAAAAATGGCAACTTGGAACATTCCCTCCACTTCTACGGGGTTTACCCCTAAATTCTCCTTAAAATGACCAGAACTCCTGAATCCACCTAGAATTTACCATATTTCTGAGGATTTTTTTCTTAATTTAGACTTTCTGTGTAATGGCCTTTGACAATTATCAGTGGCCTTTGTCTTGGTAAATACTCGCTTATGTTGAAAGACTAACCTAACCCACTCTGACAACCTTTTAGGAATCTGTGTGGAATTCATTTGGATCTGCCAACTCATCATTCAGGATTGAGTTTAAAGAATAGCGCCAAATTGATTAAGAAAACTGATTTAAATTCCAGAGAAGCGCATTTTCTATATGACGCTTAATACCTACAGAAATGTACTATGGAAATTTGAGATGATATGTGAAGAACTGTTTGGAAGACTGAGAAATGTTATGCACCTTTTATCAGATTGATGATAAACTTCAGTTTTTGTACACATAGGACTTAAAAGTTGAGGACCAAGTTTAATGTACAGAAAAAACTGATTAATGGAAAATCAAAATTTATTTGACTTGCCTTTGCAGTATATGCAAACACTAGCTCATACACACACATTTGACTCTGAGCTTAACCTTAGATCTCTTTTGATGTCTTTGATTTGAGATACACTAAGTTATAGCTTCCTCCAATAAAACAATCTAGAAATGTGTCCAGGAAAGAGTTGGAAATTCAAGTCAAGTTCTCAGGAGAGTGGTCAGTTCTGGAGTTGTGTTTTTAGAAGTCATCTTGTGAAAGTGGTAATTTAAGGAAACGCTGCAAGCAAATAAGATCTCCAAGGAAGAACATACATGGTTAAAAACTATTAATAGTAATTTTAAAATAACAAAAATTAAAAAGTGGACCAAGAATTAAATCTTAAGGAATACCTACAATTTGGCTCAGGTGAAGGAGTTAAAGTCAGAGAAAAATGAGATCAAAGTTTGGATGACAAACACTCTGTAAGAGAAAGTGTTTTGATTTTCACACCTAATTAAACCTAAAGGATAAACGAGAGCAAAAATCTCAGTAAAAATGATAGTTGAGACAATACATGGGAAAAGATATACTTTTGGAAGTTTTTATTTTTCCACACTTTGTCACAGAAAGGCTATATAGATCAAGTGGTGTAATGGATATAAAAAGCATGTTTAAAGGAATAAATTATTACGAATTCAAGGTAATTACTTTGACTTCTACTACCAGATTTCATTTACCAAATCATAGTTTAATGTTCCCTCCATTAAGAAAAATCTCATGTAGGTATTTCAAAAGATTTTCTGGGTCACAATTGAATTTTTCTGCTGTGATACCATAAAATAAAGTATAATTTATTTTTTTATTTTTTTATTCTCCCACTAAAAGAAAGAAATTGAATTAAGGAAACATTAAATTCTTACAGGGTCTGGATTGAGACCCTAAACGTATTGAGAAAAAGTGCTAAGTACTTAGAAGATAGATCACTTTGTTTCCCTTAAAATATTAGACAAATAATATTCTACTTATAATTACAGGAAAATGCATTTTATATCACTCCTTGTCAAACGGCAACATTGTTTTTCTCAAGCAGTAGAGTTGTGACCAAATTTTTCAGTTTTATCTCTTTTACAGTGGAAAAGGTCTTGCTAGCCTTACTTTATGGCAAAAGTGAAAAACAACAATGAGAGAAAATTAAGTATGAAATCTGGTCCATTAAACAAACAATAGAGATTTAACCACCTCTGATCTCTGCTTCCCAGGTGTAAAAGCAGGTGCTGAAACACCAGCTGTCACCCCTGGAAAACTATCCATTCTTTAAAGTGTTTTCTCCTTTATTGTGTACCTGGGAAAACTGAGGTTAAACCCCTAAAGAAAAAGCAGTTTCCAAAAAAACACCGCACATGTTAGTTTTTGTTTTTATTAAGAAAAAATAGAACAAATTCATCAAATGAAACTAAAAAGACCTGTTGGGAGGTAATGCCTGTTTTGAGATCTGCGTAATTTATTGACAAATATATAACCTACGTTTGAATTTATGAGTGTAATAAGATACTCAATAAAAGAAGGATTTAAACATCAAAAAAACCTTACTTTTTCCCATGAGCATATTTGGATCAAGTGACGACAGGGGCATCACTTTCCTCTTTTACAGAGTTCAAGAAGCATGGTCAGAATTTATCAAGATACTAAATACGAGCGAGGGTATAGCCAAAAAAAACATTTTCCAGCTTCAATTAGCAGGTTTTATGATTCACTGAGTTGGCCCAACTACTGTTCACTTAATTCCCAAGCAAAATGAAATGCTGCCGGCCTGGCATGTCAGGAAGCCGATTGACACTTTCAAGTACATGCAGTATAAATAAAGATTTTTTTAATTGCTTTCCACTTGGAAGGACTACAGAGGAATCTTGCACTGCAGAGTTCAAACTAAAAAGAGGAGTTAATTACTTGAAAGGCAAGAGAAGACAAGGAGAGGTAAATTTTGAACCAAGGAAATTTATTTCAGAAGACAGCGTCCGGTACTTTAAAATTGTTCTGCTCCTTGTTACATTAGCTATAGGCAAGTGGCTGGTATTAAGTGTTGAGGATTAAGGGATGGAGAAATGCTTATTTGATTTAAATTCCTAAAAATAGAAAACACAGTACTACCAGTAAGAAGAAAATGCTCTTTAGGTTTCAGAGCCCCATGGTACCACTTAACACACTAAACAGTGGTTATTAACCTTCATTCTGGCTGCAAAACACCAGAATGCTAGGACACACGATCCATGAGAAATAAGGGCTGAATGTGGCTGGTGTTCACGAGAGGGGGAGGGGTAGCAACCAAGCAAATAGATAAGTGGATCTTGCCAGGAGATCTCGTGCTACAAGTGGCTTTCACGTGTCTCTGGAAGTAGCAGAGCTAGTACTAGAACCCAAGTCTCCTGACCCCAAGTTCAGAGTCTTGTGTGCTTAGCTGCTTTCAAACTGCCATATTATCTCTGGCTTCTTCACCCTGGAATTTGCTCCTTTGTTTCCACCTCCACCCCCACCTCAGTGCCTTTCTTTTGCTGACTCCTACTTATCCCTGAGGTCTCACCTTAGACATCACTTCATCCAAAGAGCCTTTCTTGATCTCCCCAATACCTCCACTCCTGCACCCCCTGGGCTGTGTGCTACCATTAGGTATTTCCCCCGTCCATTTATTGTAATTAGTTGTTTCATTGTCTTTCCCCCTACCAACCCAGAAAGCTGTTCTTCGGGTTCATCATGGCATCCCCATGCAGAGTCATAACAACTGGTCTAGTTGGAAAATGTGATGAGGTTTCCATGTCCCAAGAGACATTGAACAATAAGTTTGACTTAATTAAAGGTGAGGCTTAAATTCACTTTACAAACATGTTTGATTGTAAGATAGTTTGAACATTTTCTTTACAGTAGTCTCTTCTACACGAATTGAAAGTAATTTTATTCATTAGTTCCTCAAAAAGGTTGTGGAGTGTGCACCGTGAAAGACTTAATCACAAAATGAGACTGACTGTGCTTCTAAACAACCATTTCTGAATTTGTGCATTTATCTACGTTTACGT
Source organism: Ursus maritimus (assembly GCF_017311325.1). Classification (NCBI taxonomy): domain Eukaryota; kingdom Metazoa; phylum Chordata; class Mammalia; order Carnivora; family Ursidae; genus Ursus; species Ursus maritimus. Next base: position 20,222,793 of record NW_024424230.1, on the reverse strand, counting down.
TTCTGCTCTTTGACTACAAATATGGTGATGCCTAATATTCTCTAAAATAATGTGCACACACATATATTTCAACGTCTTTTGTTTATTGTGAAATTTTTACAAAGTTTTCCTCAGAGTATTTCTTTCTGGCTTTGCTAATTTCCAATTTACCCCTAGTCTGTGGTTTTAGTGTAGCGAAAGAAAGAAAGAAAGAAAGAAAGAAAGAAAGAAAGAAAGAAAGAAAGAAAGAAAAACTAATAGAGAGGGACGCCTGAGTGGCTCTGTCAGTCAAGCGTCTAAGTCTTGGTTTCAGCTCAGGTCATGATCTCATGGCTGTGAGATCCAGCTCTGCACTAGGCTCTGCACTCACAGGGAGTCTGCTTGAAGATTCTCTCCCTCGGCCCCTCCCCCAAGTCACTCTCTCTATCAAATAAATAAATGAATCTTAAAAAAAAAAAAAACTTAATAGAGAGCCCATAATTTGGCTTAACAATCCCTTTCTGAACGACTTTCAGACTATATCCCAACCCTTCATCTACCTCAAGACTTCCCAACAAATTCATCACAATTGTACAGTTAATCTCATAGTCCTCATATTGCTGATTTCTAGGCATCTATTATTCATGTCACATATTCTTCTGCATAGCTGGGAAGTCTGTCTGCTGAGGTGGAAGGTGGGAAGAGCAGTGATCAGGCAACTTTCTCTGTCGCCATCTGTGAGAGACACATTGCTTAATCTAATCCAACACCCATTACCAACCTGATTCTCCCTTGCCGACCTTCACTATAGAGACTAGGAAATCTAAATCCTCACCCTCCCAGGCTAGTTGAGGTGAGAACAGGGGAGAACTGGGAGTGATTCTGAAAAAAGTTTTTATTTCTCTATTAAAACAAAACAAAATAAAAACAGGGTTGACCCTATCCTCTTCCCTTTGTTCCTGCCTTAAATATGGATGTGATTTCTTGAGCCGTGACAGCCATCCTACATCTATGAAGCAAGGAACAAAAAGAAAAGAGGCAAGCACCATAGGAATAGGAGAGCCAGAGGATGGAGAACTGGAATGAACTTCCTAAGCAGCTGAACCAAGTCTTGCAATTATTTATCTCCAGGCCGTTGTAGTATAGGAGAAACAAGACCATTTTTGGATTAAGCCCCTGTTGGGTTCTTAGACAACCGCAGCAGAAAGCATTCTTTACTGAGATACAATTCCTTCCCTCAACAGGTCGTGTATATCTTACCGAAAATCAGGCAGCTCCCAAGCTTAAAACCCCTGGGTAAGAGATTGCAAATACTGAAGGAGAGAGTCAAAGAGAAGGGGAGAGAGCAAAAGAGCAAAGGAGAATAGTTGGTCAACTGTGCCCCTAGCGGTAGCAGGTGATCCATATATACAATGGAATATTACTCAGCTATCAGAAAGAACGAGTTCTCAACATTTGCTACAACATGGACGGCACTGGAGGAGATAATGCTAAGTGAAATAAGTCAAGCAGAGAAAGACAACTATCATATGATTTCTCTCATCTATGGAACATAAGAACTAGGAAGATCGGTAGGGGAAGAAAGGGATAAAGAAAGGGGGGGTAATCAGAAGGGGGAATGAAACATGAGAGACTATGGACTATGAGAAACAAACTGAGGGCCTCAGAGGGGAGGGGGGTGCAGGAATGGGATAGACCGGTGATGGGTAGTAAGGAGGGCACGTATTGCATGGTGCACTGGGTGTTATACACAACTAATGAATCATCGAGCCTTACATCGGAAACCGGGGATGTACTGTATGGTGACTAACATAATATAATAAAAAATCATTAAAAAAAAAAAGAAATAAGAAAAGGAATAAGAAAGGTGATGTCCAAAAAAACTCCTTTCTCACTGAGAAAGTCTAGGTCAGAGGGCACATCATAGTGTGAGAGCTGAATGGGCTTGTTACCAAACCCAAAATCTAATCAACTAACCTGTGAGCTTAGGACCAGACTATATAGTCTCTCCATCCACTCTCTAGGGATCCAGTCTTTACAGCTCATCTTTATAACATGGCCAAGAATAATCAAGAACAAATGGGCTGGGCAGGCAGCAAAATGCCAAAGAGGAAGAGAGAAGAAGGGGCTGAGCTGCAAAGATTCTATTCCTTCCTAAATTCTCTGTTTATTCTATCTCTTCAGAGAATTGAAGCAAGAGACCAGAGTGTTTAGGAAAAACAAAACAAAACAAAAACATCTCTCTGTTTAAAAGCTAAAGAGGCATTTCCTTTTAACAGTGGTATCATTTATAAGTGCTGAAAATTGTCCCTTTCAATGTTACGTTTCAAAATTATATGGTTTTTTTTTTTCTGAGAAGTTTGGAAAATATTCAAATGAGTTAACCCTAAACTTAGAATAATAACTAGATTACAAAATCTGAATGGTCTAATAACATAGAAGGACAAGATACTGTCATAATATTTCTGTAGAGGGGAGCAAGTTTTGATATTTCCCTGGGGTGTGTATTGCAGGGCTAAGGGGAATGCGAAGAGAGAAGTGTGATTTTATTCAGGTCTAGTTTTTGCCTGATCTTGCTTTATCATGGAACAGATGAGATAAGGGAATAATCTCTGAACATACTTTGAAATGCAAGCCTCTTGTGACCAGTATGAGGATGTGAATTTTCTTTGCCAGAGAAATATCATTTTAGAGTATATGCTATTTAATCATTCAAAGATACACATGAATGGGGGTGGGGAATAGGGGGGCATTGCAGGTAGAACTTTTTGCATGTCCCTTGCTGAGATAATTGGATTGTAGAATATATAGAAATAATCAGAATACCAGATATTAATATTCCTTTTACTCTATTCATATTTTGGTGTTGGTCTTGTCTTCCTAAGCAGAGGCAGACCATGCTATATGTCATTGTCACCCCCATAGAGGCAGTACAATGCCCAGACTACTGACTTCTCTTTCTTGCACTAAGGTTATATTATCAGTGGATTCTTCAGTGTAACAGCCTATCCTTAACTCACTTCCAAATGTTTTCTCTCACTATCATTTGGACCAGACCACCCCATTCTTAGGTTCTTAGGGTTCTTTCTCACTGCATCTTAATCAGGTAGATCCTTCCACGGATTACATTTCAACCTATTTTCTGCCCATCCTATGTCTTCTCAAAAGGTATTATTTACTGGGGCGCCTGGGTGGCACAGCGGTTAAGCTTCTGCCTTCGGTTCAGGGCGTGATCCCGGCATTATGGGATCGAGCCCCACATCAGGCTCTTCTGCTAGGAGCCTGCTTCTTCCTCTCCCTCTCCCCCTGCTTGTGTTCCCTCTATCGCTGGCTGTCTCTCTCTCTGTCAAATAAATAAATAAAATCTATTAAAAAAAAAAGTATTATTTACCTCTTCAGCACTTATCCCCAACTCTTCTTCAAGGTATGTAAATGCCCTGCTTTCTGTGTATTATACTATTTCTTTATTCTATCAGGACAGTCTTAAAATCTTTCCTGTCTGTGAGTACAGAGCCTCCAAATAGCTTTTTCATGTTTTACTCTTTAATACGGACAGCCTAGAATCTCTAGAAACTTGAAGAAAGCCCTTAACACAGAAAAACAGAGAAAAAGAAAGTGGAAAAAAGTAACTTTGGAGGAAACAGAGCAATGAAATGAATTGAATAAACCTTTTTAAAAATCTAATCAATATACTCAGAGATTAAGATACTCAGATGTTTCAGGATAAACAAGATGATATTAAAGAGAAAAAATCAGAGAATAAGAATGATCTCTTAGAAATTGACTATGATTGCAGAATGTTTTAAAAACTCAATAGAAGTACTGAAAAATTAAGTTAAGAAACTCTTCCAGAAAAAATATTGAAAAAAAAACAAACTAGGAGGTCCAACATCTGATCAATAAGAATTTCAGAAATAAAGATAGAAAAAGTAAATTATTTATATATGTATATATATATGTGTGTGTGTGTGTATATACATATGTGTGTGTGTATATATGTGTGTGTGTGTGTGTGTGTATACACTTAAGAACTTTCCTAGGTCATGAGTCTCCAGACTGATAGGCCCCAGTACAATAAAGAAAAGCACAAACTCACCTCTAGATAGAGCATCATGAGATTTCAGAACACCACTGGTAAAAGAGAGATCCTAAAAACTCCCAGAGAGAAGAAAATCCACATACTAAGCATTGACAATAAGAATACCACTGAACTTCTCAACAACACTGAAAGCTACAAGGGGAAAAAAATGCCTTAAATTTGTTTTAAATTATTTTCAAACTGTGGAAAGAGCCGAGATGTCCATCAACAGATGAATGGATAATGTGGTATATATACACAATGGAATATTACTCACCCATCAGAAAGGATGGATACTTACCATTTACATCGTTGTAGATAGAACTGGAGGTTATTATGCCTAATGAAATAAGTCAATCAGAGAAAGACAATTATATGGTTTCATTTGTATGTAGAATATAAGAAACAGCACAGAGGATCATAGGGGAAGGGAGGGAATGAATGTGAAGCAATCAGAGAGGGAGACAAACCATGAGAGACTCAGCTATAGGAAACAAACTAAGGGTTGCTGGAGGGGAGGTGGGGGGGGATAGGGTAATTGGCTGATGGGCATTAAGGAGGGCATGTGCTGTGATGAGCACTCGGTGTTATATGCAACTGATGAATTACTGAACTCTACATCTGAAACTAATGGTGTACTATATGTTGCCTAATTGAATTTAAATTAAAAAAATATTTTCAAACTAGAATTCTATATCCAGTCAAAAAGCATTTTTCAGAACTGCAAGATAGTTATCAAAACATGAATTTCCTAAGGAGTCTTTCCCAAGAAGCCACTGAAGGATGTGCTCTACCAGAACAAGAAAGAAAAACAAGATTGAGAAAGATGATCCAGGGAAGGATTTCAACGATACAGGAGAGAGGCCAAAGAATGTCCAGGATGATGGGAAAGGAGCTCCTAAGAACTGTGCAAGTGCCCAGAGAGCAATATTCCAGGTTGGGGGGAGAGGGCAGAGGCTATAGGAGGTACATCTCTGGGGCAGGCACAGAAAGGATTGATTGTCTATGCTGATGCCTATGCAGAAAATTATATTAAAAACCCCTTTGGAGACTGGGGGGGAAAAATCAGTGCAAATTACACAGAACACATAAGTTTTGAAAGAGATCGTCATTAACTTCAGAAAAAAAAAAAAAGAAAGAAATAGAATCATGGTCATAATATTGTGATACTATGTAACATGTAGTAACTTTTTTGTTGATTTAACCACCAATTGGGGAGGTGAACCTATGTTAGAGGAAGCAGCTAATAATAAAACAGAAGATTGTTGCCTCTGAGCAGTGGGACTGAGGAACAGAGAGAGATGAGAGTAGTACTGCATATTTTCTTTTTATACTTCTTAGTATTAATTTTTTGAACCACGTACTTGTATGATTTTGGTAAGAATATAACCATTTTTTAAAATTATAATGTGGCTATTTTTTGTTACCTCACTCACAACTTCATTGATATTAAGGATAATTACCATTTTTTCCTGGATAATTTACCATTTTCCCCTCCAATTTATAGATGAAGAAACTAAGCCATTGAAAGGATAAATTACCTATCAGAGTTCACCTAACCGGTAAATAATAAAGCAGCTTTAAAACCTGGGCTCTTTCAGTTACACATTGTGGTAAACTAAAGCTTCACCTCTGTGAACATATAATTTTAAGTTTTGCACGTGGTGATTAATGATTTCTGGTGAAGGCTTTATGTATGTGTGGGTCAGTGTTGTCCATTATGCTGTCACTCCTTAAGTTGACATGTTCAGTATGTAGCTTACATACCTTCCTCAGGTTCCTAGTGTATAATTTTGAATAAGTCTTCATATTGTTTCTTTGTTTTACTCTTTAATACGGACAGCCGTATTACTCTCAGAGATTACTCTCAGCTCTAATTCTGAGCTTGAAGACATTTTTAGCACAGAAATGATAGTCCTAAATTGTTCAGTGTTGGTTCGCAAGTATGACTGCTTGGTGTAGGGAGAAGAACAGCATTAGTTGAAGGTGACATGCGTCTAGAAAATCAGAGTTTCTGTAGGCTGCCTGTCTGAAGGATAAAATATTATAGTGGCAGCCTCAGGAAAAAGAGTAAAGCTTGCTCTCTTGATCTGATTTCTTTCCCTTACTCATTTCTATCTCTTGATCAGGGAATAATTATTCCAACATAGGGGTATCATGATGGGAAAAATGTATGAAAGTATTAAAGAAATGTTAAAAAATTAATGGGAAATATTTTTCTTTAAAAGACGTATAAACACAAAAATGTTTACGAACTTTTCTACACATGTGATTTGTCTCTAGTAATTATATATGAAGAAGGTATTTCTTGGAATCTAGTTAAGAATAAAAAGAATAATGTATTGATTTTCTTAGCATCTAAACTTATGTCAGAAAGAAATGGTTTTCCAACTGTATATTTCTTGTGGTTTACACTAATATAACATTTGAATATCTACCATAGATTTGCTATTAGCCACCACAACTTGCAGAATCCTATAAATAACTGGTCCTGAATAGTAAGTAGCACTGGAGGATGCATAAGGGAAAAAATCCCAAGCTACATTACATTTTATAGAGAAGTGGAGAACTAATGCATGAAAATATGATAAGAGAAATTTTTTTAAGATTGAATGATTGATTGATTTTAGAGAGAGAGAGTGTAGGGAGAGGAAGAGAGAGAATCTTAGGCAGACTACATGCTAAGCATGGAGCCCAGCGCAGGGCTCAATCTCACCACGCTGAGATCATGACCTGAACCGAAATCAAGAGTCAGGCACTTAACTGACTGAGCCACCAACAGAAATTTGTTTTCATTCTAGCAAATAACTCCTGCAAATTTTTCAAAGCTCATGATTATGCAAATCATAATCTATTAAAAAGGGAAAAAATTAAGCAATTAGCAAAACCGCAGAACAGAAAAATGATAAATCTTACGGTTTTCAAAATAAATAGAAAAAAAATTTGATGGTTGCCATATAGATTAGTGATAGTTTTATTTAATATTGCATTCATTTTGGAGAAAAAATAAAACAGACTTTCAAAATCAGAACTCCATGAGAAGCACTTTGGGGATTCCCCAAATGCATACTTTCTTAAAAGTCGAAGTATATAGTTTCTGTGTACCTTTTATTTTAGAACAATCTCAAACCTCCAGAAAAATTGTAAGAATATTTGTTTCCTCACTATTTGGAAGTAGATTGCTAACATAATGTTCTATAACCCCACATACTTTAATGTGTAATTCTAACAAACAAGGACTTTCTCCTTTATAACAAACACAAGAAATTAATATTGATAGACAACCACGATCCTGAGATGTCGTTCAATTTCTACCAGTTGTTCCAACAATGTCCTTTGTGGCAGAAGGATGTAGTCCAGAATCATACCGCACATTTGGTTGTAATGTCTTTTCTGGTTTCCTTTGATTGTGTAACAATTGTCTACTCTTCTGTCGACTTTCATGATCTTGAAGGTTTTGAAGATTTCAGGTTGGTTCTTTTGTAGAATATCCTTCAATTTGGGTTCGTCTGATGTTTCTTCATGATTACATTTAGGTAATGTGCATCTTTGGTAGGAACCCCACAGAAGCGACACTGTGTTCTTCTCCTTACAGCCTCTCAGCTGACACAGGATTTCTTTTTGTCCCATTACGGTGATGTTCACTTTGATCACTTGACTAAGGTGGCATCTGGAAAGCTCTTTCACTGTAAAGTTACATTTCTTAGGGGCGCCTGGGTGGCTCAGTCGTTAAGCATCTGCCTTCGGCTCAGGGTGTGATCCCAGAGTCCTGGGATCGAGCCCCACATCACGCTCCTCCGCTGGGAGCCTGCTTCTTCCTCTCCCACTCCCCCAGACTGTGTTCCCTCTCTCGCTGGCTGTCTCTCTATCAAATAAATAAATAAAATCTTAAAAAAAAAAAAAAAGAAAAGAAAAAGAAAATTCAGCCTTAAAGCTTTAAAAAAAGTTACATTTTTTAAACTTTGTAATTTATACATATTTAAGTACGTAAACTAAAAATGTTTAAATGATAACACACTTGAATATGTTATAAATCAACTGTTAATTCATTGGAGGCCATTTCAAGTTGGTGACTTAACTCATTTTTGCATAGAGCTTAGGATGTTGCTTACTATCTCCCTCAGGTTCCTACCAAATAATTTTGAATGCCTCTCCATATTGTTTTTTTCTTTAGTTGATCTGACGTGAGATTACTCTCAACTCTACCGCTGAGCTTAAAGAATTTTTAACACTGAACGGTAGCCCTGAAACGTTCATAGTATTTCTTTGCCTGGGAATAAAGCATCTGCATTTGTTTTCTATTGCGGGATAACAAATTACCACAAGTTTTGCATCTTAAAACAGCACACATTTATTATCACATGGTTTCCATGGATCAGGAACGTGGGCACAACTGAGCCGGGACCTCTGCTCCAGGGAGTATTAAAGGCATTGACTGGGGCCAGCGTCTCAATGTGAGACTTAGGTTCTTTTCCAAGCTCACTTGATTGCCAGCGGCAGTCATTCCTTGAAGCTACAGAACTCAGGGCGCCTATTTCTTCAAGACCAACAGAAGAGTCTCTGACTTCTGCTTCTGATCTCGAGATCCTCTTTCAGAGGGTTCACTTGGTTAAGTCAGGCCTATCAATTATAACCTCCCTTTTGATTAACTCAAAATAAACTAATCAGAGACATTTATTACACCTGCAAAACGCCTTCACCTTTGCCATCTGGATTAGACACTTGAACTTCTTGTGTTACTTCACTGGCTGTTGACTTTGTTACTCAGTTCTGACTCAGCTTTTTCTTTTTTCGTTTTAATTCGGAGTTTCACATGTCTGAACACATAAAACTGTACAAGGAAAAACACTGTTGCAACATGTGTCTGCCATTGTGAAACGCCAGGCGAGGCTTGACTGCGTCTGCTCTGTGTGTGCTCACCACAGAATAAAAGTTGTACAATAGTAAGTAAATGTGCAGCACACCGAGTTGTGATACTTTCATAGTACATAATTTTAACACTTACTGTAAATTGTTAGTGCTTCTTGCCTGTGGTTTTTGGTAAGGAATGGAATTGGTTGTTAGATATTATTGGTGATTCCACTTAGAGGCAAACATTTATTAACATTCTCTCCAGTTTCTGGATCAGTTCAACTGGAGGGCATACTCAGTTTACAATGGGCACCGATTAAAAAAAAAATCATATATATATATACATACATACATATATATATATATATACACACACACATACCATTTGAAATTGCTTATCTATATGATTCTGGAATTTCTGAAATCTCTGTAATCCAAACAAGATAAAGAAATAGATGTTGAAGTTGATATATGAACAACAATCCCCCACAAACCTATACGGCAAATATGGTTACTATTCTCTAGTTACATTGCTCTTATTGATAAGAATTTAAAAAAACATAGAGTCATAAGTTTCTACTTTACAACAGAGACAATGATTGGGGTGGGTGTTTTGGATGACATTTTACTTGATTAAAGAGTCTATTGCTTTAAAAGAAAGTTTGAAAGTCACAAGAAGTTTGAACAAAATAGTAATGGGAAAGCTGGATCTGCAGCTAGTGAATGAATCCAGGAAATTCAGAGCTTAATCAAGTAATAATTTAATTCAATTATTTCTTTAATAGGACTTATGGAGCTGCTATATAATTGGACCATTTTTATATCCACCCAGTGTAAGAGGACTACTGATGTCACACCCTCCAGCGAAGGGCTTTTGTATCCAAGCAAGACCCCGTTCATGCTCTCCTATAGAGATGTACAATTGTCTGGCTTATGTCCCTGGATAAGCTTTATAAATGAATAAATAAGTCTCCTACCACCAACATCTGACTATATGCATTTTATCAGACAAGGCCAGTTCTTTTAATGGTCACTTATAATTTTACTTAACTGTAGGCTGCATACTGTCTATGACACAATATTGCAGACCCAGTAGAGTCCTTGGTGTATGCCTCCTAAGTGAGTAAGATTTTCTCTCCTGGAATGGGGCCAGGAAAGACCTAAATCTAAAGTGTTAGGTTTCTCAGGGTGTTTTTCCCCCCTAATCTTATTGAAGTGTATCAAACTACACATATTTAGAGAGTACAATTCAATCCATCTTAACATACGCATATACCACAACCGAGGTAACCGAACATTTCCATCAGCCTTAAAGGCTTCCTTTGCCTCTTGGTAATCCCTCCTTACCGTCTCTCCCTTCCACAGGAAAGCACTGATCTGCTTTCTGTCAATATAAATTAATTAACATTTTCCAGAATTTTATACATAGGTTATCAACCAATCGCTCTTTTTTTGCCTGGTTTCTTTCACTTAGCTATTCATTTTAAGATTCATCCATGTCATGATGAACATAATTGTCCATCCCTCTTTACTGCTGAGTGGTGTTCCACTGTATGGATGTATCAGTTTTGTTTATCTATTCATTACAGATGGACATTTGGGTGGTTTTCCAGTTTCTACTATTTCAATGACCCTGGTAAGAACTTCCACGTACAAGTCTTTGTGTGGGCATCCGTTTTCACTTCTCTAAGGCAAATAGCTAGGACCTAAATGACATGTGGCAATGCTATGTTTTTAAGAAACTGCCGCACTGCTTTCCAAAGTCATCACATCATTTTGCATTCCCATGAACCACGTATGAAGAGTTTCAGGCGCTCCACAGCCTCATCTACACTTGGGATAGTCAGTTTTTAGCACCTGAGTTTTTCTAATGGGTCTGCAGTGGTTTTAAGTTCCTTTTCTCCAATGATTAATGATGTTAAGTATCTGTTAAGTGTTCAAATCTTATGCCCATGTGCTTGCTAGGTTGTCCAATGTATTTTTAATGCATATCTCTGGAAACGACTTGGGTTTTAAATAAGCCATTTCCGTATGATGAACATTTTGGCTTTGGAAACGATAAGTCAACCATTTTGATTTCCACGGATTTCGAAGCAACTGCTACTTTTCTCTCTTACAGTAAGTTCTGTTTGGTGCTGCAAGAATTTGGTCTATACTGCTTGACACCTAGTATATTAGATGTCCTCTACCTCTATGTTTATATCTTTCATACCCTATGGCAGATATTATTTTTAGAGATATGAGCACTAGAATTGGTACAGAAGCTATTGACAATCTCCTTACAATCAATGTAGAATGGGCGAAGGGTTTTTGTGTCTTGATGTATGATTATCCTTCCAGGGAGAGCATGCAAACTTAAATGGAAAACTTTTCTCTAGCTATCTCAATAAATAGATGAGATATTGCCAGTAGAAATCAAAGGGAAGCCTTACATTTACCCTTAGACTTAGCATGACCTATTTAAAACAGGAGAGGTTGATTGAAGAAATAGTTGAGCTCTCTTTGCTCACTACCATCCTCAGGGTAGATATTTTGGACTCTATAGACAGTGACTGATACCACTTTACTCTAAATCTCGAATTGCTGTCTCCAAGTGAAGTTGTGTGTGTAACCGGACTCTGAAATCAATATTGCCTGATAAGACAAAATACAAGTAAAAGAATGGAGTCACACCCAAAATAATCGTGGTTATCTCTTTTTCCAACTATTATAGATTGAGGGGGGGTGGGGGTTGTTAAACATTTGCTCTTAATATTTTAGTAATGAAAAGGACCTCTGCTCTACTCCCCCAGAGGCAATGTATTTACTTTCTCTCTCTCTTTCTCTTTCTTCATCCTCTTTGCTCTTCCCCCAGGCCAGAACAGGTATTTATTTAATTAGTGAGGAGGAGGGCCTGACAATCATAAGGCCAGGTGGGGTTAGCGTGCTGTGGCTCAGCCTTCAGAATCCCTCCTGGATCGCCTCCCTGGAGGCATTGCTGGCTTGCTGTGCTTCCAGGTTCTAATCAGTCAACTGGCAGGTGAGTTGGGCCTCCTGCGTGCCCAGACAGGCCTCTGCTGTCTCAAAACCGGCTTCTTACTCTGTTACTGGGTGGGAAAGTCAGGTTGGCTGTTCACATGGGCCTATTTATCTTCAATTCATGGTGGGGAGGGCGATGCGGGAGGTAGAGAGAAATAAAAACAAAACTTTGTCCTTCAAACCTAGTTTTGTGGAGCGCCTGGGTGGCTCAGTCAGTTAAGCGTCTGCCTTCGGCTCAGATCATGATTCTGGGGTTCTGGGATCAAGCCCCATGTTGGGCTCCCTGCTCAGCAGGGGACCTTGCTTCTCCCTCTCCTCCTGGAGGTGCTGTCTCTCAAATAAATAAATAAAATCTTTAAAAAAAACAACAACAACAACAACAACAACCTAGTTTGCTACTAGTAAAGTTGAGAATGAAAACATCTTCTGTCTCCTTGGGTCTATTTCTGAGTTAGTAGATTTGGAGGGGATTTGACCTATGGACTGTGAGATTAAAAAAAAAAAAAAAGAAAGAAAAAAAAAGCTTGAATTGACTTCTATAAATGTGCGACTCGATTCTGTTCCATCATGGAAGCATTGCCCAGTTCAAAGGAAACATACATGATGCGGTTCATGGTGAGCTCTGTTTTTTGCCCCACCCTCTCTGTATGTACCTTCAAAACTAGGCTCTCTTCTCCCTCTAATACTGAAGTATTGAGATACTTTGTAAAAAGCTGTGTGTTACACAAGCATTTGCTGAGACTTGCAAAAAAACCAAACCAAAACAAAACAAAAAACCCGAAGGGAAGCATAAGTAAAAGAAACATAAGTAAAAGAATTTTCAAGGCAGAAAGGGCTGATTCGAAAGCATTAAATAGAGTTACAGTCTGATGACGTGATGTTAATGTGAGAATCTACCCTAGCAATTTTTCCCAGTGGATGAAGGTGATGCAGGGTAAGGGTGACCCTGCTGGCGAAGGTATGTAATGCCAACAAGTCTGGTTTGTTGCTAAAGCAGATGCATTCTACTTTATTGAGTTAAACACATACAGAATATTTTTATGGCGTGCATTTTCTCCTCACGCTGCGTGTGTTTTGTATCAGGATTGTAGCAATACTTTATTAAATAGCCTGGTCAAAAATCATGGGCTTTCAAATTCTATTATGTCTTGAAATTTGCCTCAGATATAGCAAAACAGATCAATAGCAACCTAAAACTGACTTTATCCTTCTCATGTTTAAACTTCCATGACTAGTGAGCCAGCTAGAGGCACAGACACCAATGAGGCCACCTGAGAAATCAATAATTTTCATTCTTATTATGAATTTAATATCTGTAAAAATATGTATAAAATCCTGGATCTGGCCATTAAGACTTCACTGAGGACAGTGGAATAATGCTGGTGCATGAGATTACAGAAGCCCAACTCTGACAAAAATTTGGGAGGTCTTCTCAGTTCTAATACCCTAGGACAATTGTCCTGAACTTTGTCCACTGCAGTCTTTTCTCTAATTTGACACCTAGTAATACTCCTTATTCACTTGAATAAAAAGTTTGAATTCAATAGGGTATAGAGAGAAGACCTTTGTGATCAGAACATTTCAAAGATCAGAGATATATGACCTGGGAGGCTTGCCAGCGGTATCTTTCCTAAATTCTATGAGTGAAATTCTGTTCGAAGAGACAAAGAGTGGATTCCACCCAATGTCCAAGAAAGTATTCTTCCAAAATTCAACACTGTAAACAGATTAATCTGTTGCCTATTTCATCTAAAACCTATGTCAGTATCCTCTTCAATAATTCCAAGTCTAAATTTTTACATCAATTTGAGTTAACTTTAGGCAAGACCATTTCACTATTAACCTGTTATTCCCTGTTAGTGTCTTTGTAATGAAATCATTTGAAAATGATGATTATTGACAGCTTATGTTGTCCATTTTATTGACCCTGAAGTAAGGGCTAATCTGTTTAAGCTTAACATAAATCCTTGTTACTGATGCTTTTATAAAACCTGCACCTCAGTGAGCAAGAATCATTTCCAGACAGATATTTCAAATAATGTGAAATAAAATTCTAAGTCATCTATAATCCTTGTGCATTTATCTTTAAATTGTCTTGCTCTTTGTAAACTTGTATATTTACTTATACTCTACAGAATTGGTGTTTTAAAAGTATTTGGCTGGGGTGCCTGGGTAGCTCAGTTGGTTAAGCGACAGCCTTCTGCTCAGGTCACGATCCCAGGGTCCTGCTCAGCGGGGAGTCTGCTTCTCCCTGTTCTGCTCCCCCGCTTGTGCTTTCTCTCTCTGTCAAACAAATAAATAAAATCTTAAAAAAAAAAAAGTATTTGGCTCTTGGGATTGTGCTTTTCACACTATTAAAGTATACAACCTGAGAGGTACACTCTGTCTAGGAAGAGTTCGCTGAGATGAAAAAAGCACTGGTTTGGGAACCAGGAAACCTGGCTCTGCTAAAAGGCTCAATGACCACAAGCAAGTTATTTAATCTTCCTGGTTTTTACTCTCCTCCTCTGTAAAATGAACCAGTTGGATTGGATAATTTCTATGATCTCTCCCTACTCTGGAGGTGTGAGCAAATACAGTTTTAAAATATTCTGGCATTCATTTGCAACGATGTGGATGGAACTAGAGGATATTATGCTAAGCAAAGTAAGTCAATCAGAGAAAGGCAATTATCATATGATCTCACTCATATGTGGAATTTAAGAAACAAAACAGAGGATTGTAAGGGAAGGGAGGGAAAAATAAAACAAGATGAAATCAGAGAGGGAGACAACCCATAAGAGGCTCTCAATCATAGGAAACAACCTGAGGGTTGCTGGAGGGAAGGAGGATGGGGGATGGGATAATTGGGTGATGGACTTTAAGGAGGGCACGTAATATAATGAACACTGGGTATTATATAAGACTGATGAATCATTGAACTCTACCTCTGAAACTAATAATACATTATATGTTAATTGAGTTTAAATTTTTAAAAATTTTAAAAATAAACAAGAAAAGAAGCAAAGATGAAACGAGGAAAAAAAGTTAGAAATAAAACCAGTAAGTGTTGCTCCTTATATCTAAAATAAAAAAGAATAAAAAAGAATAATAAAGTAAAATATTCTGGCATTTCTTGTAAAGCCCTTTCACATATACTTTATCACTTATCCTCAAAAGAATCCCTAAAGTAAACAAAGCCGGTCTTTAGAGGATAGATAGAGGAGTGGATATAATTTTATTTATTTATTTTTTAAAGGTTTTATTTACTTGTCAGAGAGAGAGAGAGAGAGAAAGAGAGCGCACAAGTGGAGGAGGGGCAGAGGGAAAAGCAGACTCTGAGCTAAGCAAGGAGCCCAAGGACCCTAGGATCTTGATCTGAGCTGAAGGCAGATGCTTAACCAACTGAGCCACCCAGGCTTCCCAGGAGTGGGTACCATTTTAGATGAGGTAACTAAGATTGTGGGAAGTTTGGTGATCAGCAGAGATTACCTATGTGATAAATAGCAGGACTGGAACACGAGCTCAGGTCTTCCAGCTCCCACAAATTTCTGTGTAGGCCACAAAAAGACATAAGAGAAAGCATAACTGTTTAAAATCCCTACTTATACGCATGCATTACTTCTACTACTGATACTGTCTTTAGTTACTAAGACCATGCTAAGCTCAAAGTAAACGTAAATAACAGAAATAAAAGTAATAAAATCATCAGTGCTCTCTTATGACATGAATATGGGGGTAATTACAAGAGATTGAGAGATAACAGCTGTGCTCTGGGTGGGTCAGTTTGAGGCGGCAGTGTGGAGCAAAGTTATGATTCAGTTACGGCCACTCCTTACCAGAAATGCAGAGATAAGCCACAGGAGGAGGTAGGCAAACAAAGGCATGAGCAAAGAAAGACAAGGAACTGGGAGACCCTCACTAGTCAGCTAGGTAAGATAGGAAAAGTCATAGACTAAAAGGATTTGAACAGCAAAAGCACATGAAAAACATAAAATATGTACCATGTTGGAAAGAATTAAAATTAGGAAAGGATATAAACCCAATAGTTAGACTGCAGTAAAAAACAATTTGTGATATAAAATTATATGCCAAAATGAGTTAAAGGATTTAGGAAATAGACACTGGAATATTACGGGGTGAAGGATGTGATATATGGTTCCCCCCTTCTTCATACAAAATTTTTCTCCCAAAGTTACCAAACTTTAAGATCTTTAAGAATGATTTCAGTTATGAACTAATGGAGTTCAACTGTTTGGGGGAAGCTGTATTGTATCAGAGGTTTACAAAGAGGACCCATGAGCCAAATCCAGCCTACAGACGGCTTTTGTAGGACCCAGAACTAAGGATGGCATTTACATTTTAAAATGGTTTTTTAAAAAAGAATATTTTATGACTCATAAAAATTATGAAATTCTGAGGTGCCTGGGTGGCTCAGTCGGTTAAGCATCTGCCTTCAGCTCAGGTCGTGTTCCCCTGAGTTGGGCTCCCTACTCAGTGGGGAGACTGCTTCTCTCTCTCCCTCTGCCTCTCCCTCGCCCCTGACTCATGCTTTCTCTCTTGATCTGCGTTCTCTCTCTCTCAAATAAATAAATAAATAAATAAATAAAATCTTTTTAAAAATTATGAAATTCAAATATTTCAGTGTCCATAGATAAAGTTTGGAATATAGCTATGCCCATTTGTCTATGGCTGCTTTCACTGACAAAGGCAGAGCTGAACAGCTGTGATAGACACCAGAGACCTTATGTCTAAAACACTTAGGTATATCCTAGCTGGCCCTTACAGGAAAAGTTCACCAACTCCTATGTTATATAAAAACTAGTATAGATTATAAATTTCAGGAAACTCAGTGACTTCTGTGCAGATACTCAATTCAAAAGGAAAGTGGCCTTTTAGGACAGCTAGATTAGCTGGGGCAAGCCCTTTAATTCAATTGGGAGATGACAATAAGTTGCATTTACTCATCCCTGCATTATAGGTGTCATTTTTAAGTTGGTTGTAATTGGACAGTTAATCTTTGCCGCTTCCCACAAGTCTTTGCCTTTTCCCATACAAGCACCCAAGGGAACTTCTGTCAACTCTATAACTCCCCCAAGGGATATTTGCACTGTACAAAGGGCTCTACCAGAACCCTTTTCAAGGGTGGGAATTTCAGGCACCTTGATAGTACTGCGGAGATGTGAGAGGGTGTAATATCCTTAGGTAGTGCCCTTCAGATCTCACCATTTCCATATCAAGGTCTTAGGTCCGCCTTTCCCTTGATTTGCCAGAGAGCCAATTTCTGCACAAACCAGAATAGATATGTTCTGCTTTCTGTCGCTCTCTGACACAATTATTCCTGACTGGGGAAAAAAATCCTATCCAGTTCCATAAGGATATGGGAGGTCAGCAGGGCCTATAGACATTTTTAGCAATATAGACAAATATTAGCAATGTCCCTGGTACTTGGCCCCATTCTTGAAGGTAACGTGCTAAGCTCCTGTGTGGCTCCAGTTTTCTGTGAAGATCAAAGAATTAACACATAAGAAAGTATTTTGTAATGATAGTGAAATAATACAAGTGAAAGCATTCCTGAACTGTGGCAGGCTGTATGACTACAATAGTTACTATAGTTACAATAGATATAGTTGTTATTCAGCTAAAAGCAAGCCAAGGTTAAATTGAAAAAAAAAATCATTGTATCAGTAGTTTTGTTGTTTTATACTATAAGCACATTATAGACAGTTTAGCTGCCCTAATCCTGATAGATACAACATCCCTTGCTGTCTGCTCTTCCCAGTGACTCATGAGGTGTATTAACTTGCTAAGGCTATTGCAACAAAGTGTCACAAACTGGGTGGCTTAAACCATAGAAGTTTATTGTCTCACAGTTCTTGAGGCTCGAAGCCCCAAATCAAAGTATTAGCAGGGTTTGTTTCTTTTGAGGTAAGAATGTGTTCCGGGCCTTTCTCCTTGATGTGATGGATGGCCATCTTCTCCCCATGTGTCTTCAGACTTCCCCCTGTGAGTGGCTGTGTCTAAATTCCCTCTTCTTATAAGGACACTGGTCATATTGGATTAGGATTCACCCTAGTGACCTCATTTTAACACGATTCCCTCTGTAAAAACCCCATCTCTAAGTAAGGTCACATTCTGAGGTACTGAGGGTTAGGATGTCAACATATGAATTTGGGGACCACACAATTCAACCTATACCGTGAAGGATGGTTTATTTGGTGAATTTAGGTACAAAACCCTTTTTGTTGAAGACCTAATTCTTTGGTGACCCATTGATCTTAGTGACAGATGTTCTCCCTTACTTTCTCGATTTCGAGGCATGTCTCATTTTCACTGTTGAATCTATTCAACTGAAATGGAAAAGAGCAGGTAAGTCCGCCCTCCACACCACTGCAAAGGACGGGTGGTGGGTTCAAAGAGCTACATGTGGACTGCAGGCATACTCAACTTGGCATTCAATCTTTCCATATACAGATCTTTCCCCAAGAGCTTAGGAACAATAGGTAAGACTGAATCTACCACCCTCTGCAGAGCATAGGAAACATGAGAGGTGTGGTTGTGGTTGAAGTCAGTCTGCTGGCTTAGCTACAGAGTGTAGTGTAAGCAGAAGCCTCCGAGGATGGGTGTTCACCTGTGTCAAGGAGAAAATCGAAGACTATTTTTATAAGGAACATAGGAGTGATAGGACACTAACAAAGACCAGACTTCAGTAAGTTCTGCTGGGGAGCAAACTTGTTAAGAAACACATCGCGTGGAAGAAGACTCTATTTTTGTGGCTAGAATACCTATAAAACTGAAAAGTAGCTTATTTTTAAACACTAAACTAAGTTTATTTGCAGTTTTAATAGAAACAGTCCAGCTAAAATGTTCATTGTAGCAGTCGGCCTTTTGCATTGCTCCCTGAGTGCACCCCCGACGCTTGAAACACAGTCTTCATTTTCATTTGTCGTGTACTGACATGTGCTGCTGCACATCGTAACGTAGGCACTTACTGAAAATGTCTTTGATGCAGTAAGACAGGTTCTACCCAATTCTCCTCTTCTGACGCTGCAGGGTTCAACGATAAATCTGGAAGGAAAAAAAAAAGGGAACCCCAAAACCCTTTTATGAAACCTTCCCCAAATTTGTATTCAAGTAGCGACCAGTTTAATCATTAACGATAGGCCTCCCCTGCTACCAAAAGTTGCTACATGGTAGCAAAACTGTGCAGGAAAATCTCAGTGAGAGGCACGTAGAGAGGCTCTGAAATAATCCTTAGAAGAGACTGTAAAATGACTGTTGTCGGCTTCATGCCTGGTACAATGTGAAGGAGCAGAGGCAGAAATCCTCAGAGTTACCTTTTGTGGTAGCCTGATTTCCAGTCCATGCATTTGTTTATTTATGGATGCCCTTCCACCCTGCAAGAGAGGCAAGTGTGCCTGCTGGGCTGAAACCAGCAATAAGAAATGGTGGTGACAGTCACTGAGCTCCAATACGGAAGTATTGGTACAACGACTGTAATGAGAAGGAAATAATCTAGCATTTCCTGAACACTCACGAAGTGGCTAGGTTGGGGCTTCACCAACGTTATTGTGCATATGAATCACCCAAGACATCCTCCTAACAAGCATGTTCAGATTCAGCGGGTCTGGGGCAGGGCCTGACATTCTGCATTTGTAACAAGTGCTCAGGGACTGCTAGCTGCTGATCCCCAGACCAGACAGTCTGGAGCCCAAGCAAGAGCCTGGATCCTTCCTATTTAATACTTACTATAAATTTAAGACATAGATATTATTATTATTACCTTTTAAAATGGACATTGAAGGAGAGGTTAAAAAATTCATAAATGAGGAAAACTGAAATTTGACAAACAGCAGAGTTCTGTTTCCAGATTCCAATAACACCCCATAGGAGCACCAGATGCTTTATTTTGTTTTTTAAAATTTGTGTCTCAAATATGCCTCGTCATCTGTGACATTTGCCTAAAATTCAGAACCTTAGGCCTCACTACCATCTATTAAATTAGATTTTCTAGACGACATGCCTAGGAAAAGGTATTTTAAGTTGGCATCTAGATTATTCTTGTGCTCAGGAAAGTTTAGGAAACAGTGATCATGCAGGTCACACTACAGTTCTGAAAACTCAGGTAAGGAGTTCTTTGTTTATTACACCCCTCGGAGAGAGCATTGTCTGATCAGACAGTGGGGATCTCAGAACCCCTTTACTCCATTTCGACTTCACTGAGAATGGCTGCTGATGCACAGGGAATGAAACTTGTTGGTTTTGTGATGTAAGGGATAAGTTTAAACCTGTATCCTATAACAGGGTGAGAAAGTATACTACCTAATTATGTCTCTTTAATTGTAAGGTGAAAGCAGCAACAGGCACAACGTTTTTCTTCCCTCTTTATCAAGCAAATGATCTTTGTCTACCAATCCAATTATAGAGCATCTGTATTCTAGAATAAAAGCTCAACTGAATAATATTTCCCATGTCCAAAGTCCATAATTAAATTCTTTAGCTGGAACTCTCAATGAGATCAGAGTAAGATTGGTTATTTATCTTTGCTTTGAAATGGTAACTTTGTGCCTAGGAGATTACCCATAAATTTTTCACTATAGTTCTGAATGGTAAATAAAGGGCCAATGAAGTAGACTTTTTAAAGTAAATGTTGAGTTACTTGTTTTAGATAACTAACCTCTTTTCTGGCTTTTAAAAAGCACATTTATTATACTGCAATACCATACATTATTAAAAAGCACTCTAGGATCCTGATATAGTTAAGTTAATGTACTTATGAAATACATAATTTAATAGCTTAATACATTCCATTACTAAAAGAACCTAATAACTTGATAACTAGAAGACCTTGGATTTTCTCATCTATTTCTACATATTGAAGAAAATAGAATTATGTAAGATCATTTTCCAGTATCACATTTCCTCTTAAAATTAGCAGAATATTTCAAATATGTCAGAGGACTTGTATTACTGAAATTTCACTATGACACAACTTCACTAAAGGTAGAATTTGTTTCAGGCTAGGTCAACCCATACAAATAATGAAACATTTAGAGAGAGCGCATTCTGAGGTCAAAGCCTAGATCGGGCCAGTTGTTTAACTTTTCTGAGCCTCCATTTCCCCTCCTCTGTAAAACAGAGACATTTCCTTCTTGAGTTATGTATTAGACTAGAGAGAGAGAAATGGGCAAGCATGTGCTAGGTGATTACTGAAGAGTAATTATAAAGTGGTATGATTGCTGAACTGCCGAAAGGACTTACTTTTAATGATTTTATCATTTACAAGATGATCTCAAAGAGTGAACTCCCCCAGCACTCGATTAGCAAAATTTGTGGGTATTTACTTCCTCCACTGGACCACAATGAAGTCAAATGTTATCTACATTTTACTTATTCAAATTCAACTATATGCACTTGACAAGAAAGAAAAAAAATGGAAAGAGGAAAAATTTCCCCCAATTTTAAATTATTTAGGCAATTCAGCCCAATAGCCCACTCAATGAGCCAATACTCTGGCATAAATACAAGACGAGAAATGTGGATCGTTCTCTCAGTTGGTCTTGCCTCCAATGGGCTTCTCGAAGTACAGACATTTTGCAGTGCAAAGTATAATTCTGGCACCTTGAAATGTATATTTCTGTACAAAATATTTCTAAAGCACAGGCCAATAACTGTACTTTATCTGCTGTTTAGCTAAAGAAACAATGCTCTGGTTCAAAGCTGGAGGGGAAACCAGCTCTATTGGAACTGTTGAGAAATAGTATGTTTCCCTCTGAAGTAACAACTTCCTGAGGAATTTTCCAACGCAATAACAAAAAAAACCTTTTTATTTTGAAATAATTTTAGACTTACAAAAGTTGGAAAGAAGTTGCAAAAATAATTCAGAAAGTTGTTGTCTCCCCTCTATTCAGTTTCTCTAATGTTAGCAGCGTACATAACGATAATAAAATTATCAAACGCAGGCGACAAACACTGGTACAAAACTAGTGACCGCATAACTGACTCAAATTTGCCTGTTTTTCTCCCAACGTCCTTTTTCTGTCCCAGGATCTGATCCAGGATCCTAGCTCTCATGTATTTGTTACATTTTCTAAGTCTCCTCCAATCTGTGATATTTCCTCATCTTTCTTAGTCTTTCCTGATTTGATTTGTGCCCCTGTGAAGGGAAAGGAAAGCAAAGCAAAGTCAACATTTTTTATAAATGTCCTAAGAATTGATTTTTTTTTTAAGATTTTATTTATTTATTCGACAGAGAGAGAGACAGCCAGCGAGAGAGGGAACACAAGCAGGGGGAGTGGGAGAGGAAGAAGCAGGCTCATAGCGGAGGAGCCTGATGTGGGGCTCGATCCCATAACGCTGGGATCACGCCCTGAGCCGAAGGCAGATCTTAATGACTGTGCCACCCAGGCGCCCCAAGAATTGATTTCTTAAGTAATGCTGTATAAATCCAAACCCAGGATATTTCCTGCAGTGGATGATTTATTAATTTGTCATTATACAAGTGAATGTAGCAGATGCCATTATTTGAATGAATATAACAGCCTGGGTGACAATAAAAGTAACAAAGTGCTTTTGCTCTTGCATAGTTACTGCCTTGTAGTAGGAGTCATTTCAGACCCTGGCAGGGGAATCTGTTACTAGTACTCCATGTCCATCACCTCAGATGGATTACATATCCAGCAATTCTGACTTCAGGTTCTCATTACCACGGATTTCTTAATAATCTTTCTGGCTTTTACTTAAAAGAAAAATAAGTTAAAACTTATAGACAAGTAAGAATCATCTCATGTGGAAACTCTTTTTATGGAGTGATGATTTTAACAGCAGTAATTATCTGTCGGGTGCCAGTATGTTCAAAAATATCCTTCAATTATGAAAATTAAATGGCCATTAACCGCATAGATAGCATCTTTTAAGGAATTTTACAGTATGGTAATAGAAATGGGAAAACAATAGTTGAGACCAAGGAGGTTTAAAAATTTGGAAACATGAATCAGAAGACAGTAGTTATCAATTTATACACATGCTAACAAATAAAAAGACAAACTGTTCTTTGCACTTTTGAATATCAGCAGCAACTATGTAAGTTTCCCCCCCAGCTTTATTGAGGTATAATTACAAATAAAAATTATATATATTTAGGGTATGCAAAATGATGATTTAATATACGTACTCATTGTGAAATGATTACCACAATCAAGTTAATTAACACAACCATCACCTCACAGAGTTAGTTCCCTTTTTGTGTGTGAGTATGCTGGGTTTAGAGAACTCTCTTTTTCATTTTTGTCTTTTATTTGTAAAGATTTGAAAAAATATTAAGGTTTATTTAGGTTCTAGTTTGTGATTATTTTTTAAAATAAGCTTTTTATTTTGGAATACATTTACACTTACAGAAAAGTTGCGAAGATAATAGAGGTCTCTCTCAGCCCTCACCAGTTTCCTCAGGTGTTTACATCTCACATTACCACGGTACTTCAGTCAAAACTAAGAAACCAGGGGCGCCAGTTGGTTAAGCATCTGCCTTCAGCTCAGGTCATGATCTCAAGGTCCTGGGTTTGAGACACGCGTAGGGCTCTGCTCAGTGGGCAGTCTGCTTCTCCCTCTCCCTTTGCCCCCCCCACTTGTGTTTTCTGTCTCTCTGTCTCTCTCTCTCAAATAAATAAATAAATAAATAAATAAAATCTTAAAAAAAAAAACCCACCTAAAAACCAACACTGATGTATTTCTACAAACTTGACATTTTATTTGGGTTTCACCAGTTTTCCCGTCGGTGTCCACTTTGTGTTCTGGAATTCAATCCACATTGCATTTAGATGTCAGGTCGTAGTCTCTTTAACCAGGAACAGTTCCTTTTATCTTTTCATGACCTTGCTGCTTTTGACGAATACTAATCAATTGTTTTGTAAAGTTCCTCAGTTGTCTGAGGTTTTCTTATGATTACATTGAGGTTATACATCCTGGGCAAGAATTCCACAGGTGTGATGTTGTGCCCTTCAGAATGCATCTCACCAGTGGTGTATGATAGCTACGTGATCATTTGGTTGAGTCTGTGACTGCCAGGCTTCTCCACTGTAAATTTATTATTCCTCGCTTTCCATCCTCTATTCTTTGGAAGGAAATCCCCATCTAGTCCACCTGTAAGAGGAAGAGATTAAAATCCACCTCCTGGAGGGGGCTTATCTACATATAGTATTTAGAATTCTTCTATAAGGAAGATTTGTCTATACAGGACTTTTAAAAATCTGAGGCGCCTGGGTGACACAGCGGTTGAGCGTCTGCCTTCGGCTCAGGGCGTGATCCCGGCGTTATGGGATCGAGCCCCACATCAGGCTCCTCCGCTATGAGCCTGCTTCTTCCTCTCCCACTCCCCCTGCTTGTGTTCCCTCTCTCGCTGGTTGTCTCTATCTCTGTCGAATAAATAAATTTAAAAAAATATATATATATATAAAAATCTAACATTATTAAGTTAGCCAACTGATGTTGAAATAGCGCCATTCCTTTACTGCACATGTGTTCTGGTAGATATCAGTAAAGTACAAGGCATACTAGGTGCCTGCCCTAATACAATTCACATTCTAGTAGGAGACAGAGATTAAAAACTAGTAAACAGCATATAAACAGTTACATATTTGGGTGTTATAAATGATACTCAGTATGTCGTGAGAGAACATGATTCTGGGGGAGGCCATCTGAGAGAGTGTGGTTTGGAAAAGTCAGTTGGAGGTGTTGACATTTGAACTGAGAACTGGAAAAAGAGAACAAGCCAGTTAATGTGAAAAAACTTTCAAATGATAGAGTGGTCTGGAGGCTGGAAGTTGTCCTGTGGTTAATTTCATGCATCACTTTGCCTGGGCCACAGGGTGCCCATCTACTGGTTAAACACTATTTTGGGTATGTCTGTGAGAATGTTTCTGGATGAGAT
Source organism: Ursus maritimus (assembly GCF_017311325.1). Classification (NCBI taxonomy): domain Eukaryota; kingdom Metazoa; phylum Chordata; class Mammalia; order Carnivora; family Ursidae; genus Ursus; species Ursus maritimus. The sequence goes on along the minus strand of NW_024424230.1, from coordinate 20,197,984 downwards.
TAACACTCAGAGTAGTAGAATGAGTGAAGTAGAGCGCTTTCCCCAATGCGGATAGCCTCATCCAGGGCCAAAAAACTAAGGAAGAATCTGCTTTCTCTACCTGTCATAGAGTCGAGACATTGGTCTTCTGCTTTCGGAGTTGGACTAGCACTGGAATTTACACCATTGGCTCTCCTGGTTCAGACGGGAACTGTATCACCAGCTCTCCTAGGTCTCCAGCTTGCTGACTGCAGACTACTATATGCCCCCAGAATAGAAAGGGGGCTGGTGTGGCCCAAGCAAGGAAAAAATGATAAACTGTTATGAAAAGAAGTAAGGAAGAAAGGTCAGTGGTGCTGTGAAGACCATGGCAAGAAAGGGGTTTGATTTTTACTCTAAAGGTTGTGGGAAGCTTTTGAAAGGTTCTTAGCAGGAAAACGAAATTATAGATCATTAAAAGATCATTTTTAGGGCCCACAGGTGGTAAAAGGCAGATGTTAGGAGGCCACTGCCATAGTCTAAGCCAGAGATGACTGTATGTGGCCTGGACATGGAGTGTGTCAGTGTAAATTCAGAGGAGTGGAGAGATCTGAGAGCATGTCCGGCAGTAGAACTGACAGGCCTCATGAATCATGGTGTGCTTTCACATGGTGTTTTCTTAATTTAAAAAAGATAAAGATAACATTCTTACTAGACTTTTAGGTTAGATTTGTCCTAGGGAAGGGTGGGTTCAAACTCCTGAAGAAGGGCAAAGATATATGTACAAGGATGTTTACTGCAGCAGAAAATCAGGGATAAGTGTCTATCAATATGGAATTGTAAAATAATGCAGCCACTAAAAAGAATGCAGTATATTTTTGTGCATGGAAAAGAAATGATGTTTAAGAGATACTAATTGAAAAAACATAGTGCAGAAAGTCTGTATGGTATGAGCCCACTCACCTAAACTAGAAATGATTATCACTATGTCTACCCTCTACTGAGCATTATAAGAAAAGGTCTGATGCAGTATATCTATATATTGATAATAGTGGTTAACTCCATTAACAGTGGTTATATTAAGGTGCAGTGGGGATTATGGAGGATTTTCACGTTATACCCTATATTTTTTGTTTTACTAGAAAATCTTAAAGAATGGATGAGAAGAAAAATAATTGTTTTTTAAAAAATGAGGGGCACAAGCAGTACTTTTAAGATTAATAGGAACTTTAATGAAGTCTTGGAATCAATTTTAAGAAATAACTCCTATACATATAAATATAATTTTCCTTTGAGAGTTTATAATAAACTCAAACCAGGTAGATGGAGATTACTGATTAAACTGAAATTATTAATATCTCCAAGATGATGCTGAGACCATATTTATTCATTTCCTTCATATTATCATCAAAAGCAAGTAAATGTATAAAAGTTTTTCTATGTCATTTGTTCTTACAATCCATCTCACAATGGTTTTTGTGGTTTGGTAAAGAAATAGATGCATGTATATATTTGTGAAATTTAAAAAAACCCTAAGTTGTGCTTTATGAAAAGACTATTAAAGCATGGTTATCTCTGAGCACCCAAATTATGGATTATTATGGATTATTTCTGTTTTCTTCTTACCTCCTTTCTATATTTTCCCAATTCTCCATAATAATCATGAATTACCTTTACAATCAGTAAAAGGGTTTCTTTTTTTAAAAGAAATTGTTACATCAAAGTTAGATGTCTATAAATGTAACATAGTAAACTTGATCTATTTCAATCTGGTTGCACTTTCTATATGACATCCAGTAGTTCTCTTTCCCTCAGTTGCTGAAGTTTGCGGACTTTATTTACAAGCTGGGACCCAGTGACTTGTATTGTGATCACACTGGTCCCCATCTCTCTCCAAAATGACAAAGCAAGGTCCATTGAGCACAACCTGACAAGCAACATTTTAAATGTCATTACTAAAACAAGTATGCATGCTTTTCATCAGACTTCTACAGAACCACAGAGAAAGGTCAAAGCAAAGAGAAGCTGACTGTTAGAAAAACTCCAGCCTCTTACATCTTCTCACAGCCACAGTCACATGGTATGACGCAAATATTTTTAGGTTACACGGAGAAAATTTGAAACTGCAACTTTGGTGTGCAATGGGATGTGCAAAGAGAGACACAGAGAGAAGAGGGTTTTTTCATGATGATTAAGGTTTTCGTGCAAAGGATTTGAGATCCTTGGATGAAAGTTAAGTAAATACTGCATGACATGCACATTGTATGACAGCGTGTCATAATTATAGTTTGCTTTCAACCATCTGAAGCCTTTCTGTGTTTTCTGGTTTTAGCTTCTAAGCCTTGTAAATTATTTCTGACTCATCAGCCTTTCACCCTAGGGGCAACTCACAAGCTCCATAAAAATGTGGATATTTTTCTTAAATCTCTTTTCTAGCAAATGCATTCCTTTTTAGCCTCAGAATGTAAATTCCCATAATGAAAAGCAACTAAATAATACTTCTCTCCCTCTCCTATATCCTCCTTTCTCTAAAAATGTCCATTTATAATTAAAAGTACATCCAAAGATCAGTTCTTCATTATAATTGGGGACCTGAAGCTGAGGAGAGAGTTGGGAGCAGGATGGTTTAAATGCTACTACGAGGTCAGAGTGCCCAATCTCTGGTCAGCCCAACTGACACTTTGGGCTGGATAATTCTTTATTATGAAAGGCTGTCCTATGCATTGTAGGATGTTCAACAATATCCCTGGCCTCTACACACTGATGCCAATAGGGCAGAGCTCCAACTCCCCAGATGTAACCAAAAGTATCGCCAAGATATTGCCAAATATCTCCTAGCAGACAAAATCAATCCCAATTGAGAACCACTGCACTGGGCCAAAACCCCTACAAAACCAAACGCTTTGTGCCTTTGCCAATTCAAATTGTTCCTTTCACCTCAGAGTCAACCTCTACTTACCTAGCTACCTACCAACATACAATACAGACACTCACAAACACCTTCACACTTTTCATGTCAAAGCCCTTGAACATTGTCTAGTTTTTCTTCTGAGCCATATGTGGCCAATTTGGCTAGAAGGAGAGAAGCAGGCACTGGTAACTTTCCCACCCTTCACTGACATGGCTGCTCATGCTTTTAACGTTCATGGTGTTTTAAGTGACATGGGTGTTTGTGTCTTTTAACGTTCATGGTGTCTTGACTATTGAAGCTTGTAAGTGTCTGCAGGTTTTTCTTCTTTTTTTTTTTTTATCTGCTAGTCATGCTGCAACCCCGTGCTCCCCCAGGAATATTGTTTCAACCATAATTTTATTTAATTAAATGTTTATTTTGCTTTATAATTCTCTGATTTGGTCTTTAAGTATGGAATTATGACCTAGGCTCAATATATTTATTTCCTGAAATTATCCTAGGTTAGAACCAGTTAATTAAAACCGAGGAAGGGATTTATAGACTTAAAAAAACACTTCCTAATTCATTCCACAACAAAGCAACACATATTAGCTCATATAAACGGTATTTTTTATGCCTCTTAACATATTCAAGGGACGTTTATTCTCCCTACTACAAGTTATCTGATGTTTGAAGCACCAAGGAAAATAGGCAAAGGGAGTGATTTCCTCTATGGAAGAAACATTAATAAATTCTTTTCTATGGAAAACTCTGATAAGTGGATTTACCATTACTAGATTCATAATCATGAATAAGCACCTTAGTCTCTGCTGGCCTGATTCATTTTTGGTAAAATGAGAATGATGACATCTACCATCTAGGGCATGAGATCATCTGTTTTAAACTTTTAGCCCTGTGCCTAACATACAGGTGTTTTATTAATTTCATTTCTGTGCTACTTCCCTCCTTTGTTCCTAGCACCGGCTAAATAGTTTGTGAGATTCAGTACAAAATGAAAATGAGTGCACCCTTGCTCAAAAATTAAAAATTCCAAGATGACAACAGCAAAACATTAAACCAAGTGAGGGGCCCTTCTAAGCACGAGGCTCTCTGTGTTACTGCATCAGCTGTATACTCATAAAGCCAGCCCTGCTTGCTTGCACTAGGGTTTTCAAGGTTCCATTTGTCTATTCTATCAAATTAAAAGCTCCTCTTCAATTTGACAATTGACAGGGAAATAAACGTAACTAACCAAATAGGGCTTGACTGTGTGTGTTGTTTTTCAATGCTGGCTCACTTTTACTCAAGCTGTTGAGTGTTAGTGGGCCTCGAGCTGTTATAAAGGAGCTATTTTAATCTGCCATGGCATTTCAGGGGTTTGTATCATTCTCAACGTGGAGGAACTAAAACAAAACAAAACAAAAAAAAAAAAAAAACAAAAACAAACACCTTAGTTGTCCATAAGAAATTGGACCTTGATGATAACCCAAGAGGCACTTAGTGGCCAAAGAGGCGCTTAATTGAAAAGCTCTTTATCCAGAGTTATCAAATAGCATTCACAAAGAAAGGAGCATAGCTCTAAACATTTTAGATCCCAGACTGGAGACTTTTAGAGACCTGGTCCAGATGCCTAAGAGTAAAATACCCAAAGAGGAAGACTTGGTCTCCAAACTGAGCCCCAGTTCTGCCTGTTATTTCTTTTTCTTTAGGCATGCATCAGCGTATCCTTTAAAGGGTTTGTCAAGGTTTTCACATCCTACTTGTAAGAACAGAATCCTGTAAAAAAGCAAAATATGTGTGTGTGAATGTGTACAAATACATAGAAACACACACAGAGAAATGACCAAATTTCCTCTATTAGAACACACACACGTACACAGAGAGGCACACAAACATCTTAACAGAAGGCAAAGAGAATTAACATTTATTGAGCACCTTCTATGTGCCAGGTGTCATGGGAATACTAAAGTATATGTTAGTTTTCATTCATTCAATCGCAAGACAGTGAAAACTTTTTTTTTTTTTTTTTTACAGTGTTGAAATTGAAGCTCAAAGCAACTATGCAACCTGCCAAAGTCACACAGTTAGCAAGTTGGAGGGTCTGGATTGGAAATTTTATGATTCCAAAAACGCATATATCACAACCCTATGGACCTTAGATGATTAAGAGTTCAGGGGTCTAATCTGTCACAGTGTCTTTGAATCAAACAACAAACAAAACGCAACAAACTTTAACATACTTGCTAATCATATTACTTTACATGGCCGCCTTGCTCTTACCGTAATTCCCACCCTTTCTCTCACCGTCCATCACCATAAGTCGTTCCGTGTCTAAGGGTTACCAATTTTGCTAACAGTTATCGGGAGAACAGGCTGGCCTCTTGGTAAAGCTAGAAAGTTAAAATTTGTGGTGTGGGACTCTCTCCAAAGATCTAAAAAAAAAAAAAA
>NW_024424230.1:20176881-20192158 GCF_017311325.1 Ursus maritimus | reverse complement strand
AAAAAAAAAAAAAAGACCTGTTTGGGATTTCAATCCCTTACTTCCGGCCTCGACTGGGCGAAAAGGAACCTCAGCACGTGGGACAAGAAGATACCTAGCGCGCGCGGGCCTCCGGGCAACTGCCTGGTCGGCCCGGACTACGCAGCCGTGAAGGCCGAAGCGGCTGGGGGCGGTCGGCTCAAGGTTTCCCTGGAGACCAGGCGGAAGCGGCCGGAAGCTGCGCTGCGGTTGGCCGCGGCGTGATGGAGCCGCTGGGGGTGGAGCCCGAGGAGGAAGCCGGTGGCGACGAGGAAGAGGACACAGCTCAGGCCATGGAGCGGGCGGAGGCGGGGGAGGCAGGCGGCTCGCCCGGTGCGCCCGGGCCTGAGGAGCCCGGCGGCCTCGCTTGGTGTAAATGAGAAGGGCGGGGCGGGCGGAGGCGCGGGGCGGTGGCGGCGGCCGTTGGGGTGCGACCGTCCCCGCCTCGTTCTTTTCCTTTCGTTTTCCCGGCTTGGTAGAGAGAGCTGTTCTCCGCTACCTGGTGTTTTCTGGCCAAGATCCCGAAATGGATGGCTTCGCCTAATAGGACTAGGGTGGACGTGTCGATTATGATAGTCGAGGGTGCACTTGTGATCCCCCAAACAGCCCGGTCAGGGCCGAAGAGGCGCCTGGGCGGTAGTAAGGTTGCGGAAGCAGAGAACCTTGTCGCTCACTTGGCAGAAGTTGGGGCTCAGGCTGGGCTCGGAAGCGAAGACGAGGCACATCTGCAGTGGCCGCCTCTCCCTGACCCACTTCTACCCTCTGGGCCCTACCTTGTACTGCCCAACCCGAGTCTGGAGCCAAGGCTCTAATTCCCGGCCTCCCCTCCCCCTTTCAACTTTTAAATTTACGAATAATTTTAGACTTAACAGAAGTTGCAGAAGCTCCTTTCCCTAATGTTAATGTTTTGTATGACTGTATTACGTATGTCAAACCTGAGAAGTGAACGCTGGCACAAATGCTATTAACTAAAGTACAAACGTTATTCAGATTTTACCAGTTTTTTCCATTAAAGTTTTTGTTCCAGTATCCAGACCAGAATACCACATTGCACTTAGCCTGCCTTGTTTTTAACTGGTTAAGAGCTGGAATCTCTTCTCTTATCCCCCTTCCCTCCCCACCCCATGACATGAGCTACTTTTTAAAATTCAAGAAACATTTACTCATTCTTTTAATTTAGCGAGTATTTATTGGTAGTCTGATATATACCAGGCACTCTTCTAGGTATTTGGGATTCAGCACTGAACTAGACAATCCTGCTCTCATATGGGCACTAAATATAGTCCACTGGAACCCATAGGTCTGGCTTCTGCCCTTTTGTATTTACGATTCTTTTTTTTAAGAACATGCCACTTAGAATAATTTTTACTTGTTGAAATCAGTGTTTAAACTTTCCCACCTCTTATGATTTAATCTAAATGTTAGAAACTTCCAAGTGATAGGATTACCTCTTGCATCTTCCATCATTGATTAAGATTTTTTGCCTCGAAGTTATTACTAGCCTGAGAAAATAGGGTGCACAAAGAAATACTAAGTAAACAGGACTAAAGACCCTACTGTAGAAGGAGTTTCTCTCATGTCTATAATTTTTAGAGGCTTTGACACATGAATCCAAGAAAAAACTTAAAATCATTCTGCATTCTTCTTTCTCAGTTTCCATGTTTTAAGGAACTGCCAATTGCTCAGAGATGATAAGCAGCCTGAATATATTTTTCTATTTCTTTGCATATTGTGCATTGGTTCATGATCAAGTGGTGCCAGAAGGAAGTTCTTCATCCAGAGTCATAGTACACGTGGATCTGGATTGCTTTTACGCACAAGTAGAAATGATTTCAAATCCGGAACTGAAGGGCAAACCTTTAGGTAATTTTGGACATTAATAATACTTGTCATTTTGTATAAGAGTATTAGCTATTCATTTATGTTGGTTATATTGTGATTTATTAACCATATTAAAGATTTTGGAAGCAATTCTTAAGGTACTTTATAGACAGTAAATTTTGCTTCACTACCAGGTGTAAAACTTACAAGCCTTATTTAATAAATGGTGAATTTTATACAAGGAATATAGCCAATGAACACCTGAACAGAAAGACCATAATAAACTTTTAGTTTTGTTCTCAATGGTTGAAATTTTATAATCCTCTTATCTCAAAAAAAGTCATTACATTCTAATGGATGTTTTCAGCTATCCTCTCTACTTTCGAAATTAACTGTTGGATTGTGTAACATGACAAAAAAGTTGGATTTTGAACAGACCTCTAAATACTTAAGGCATATAGACTGTAAGTTTTCCATAAAAATACAAGTATCTTTTAAAATAAAAGGCAAGAATTTTACATTGAAGATTTACTTATTAATATGTTGGCTTATTTTAACATTTCTATTATATGTGTATCTTAAATTGGAAAAGTCATTTAAATTTCGAAAAATTTCTTTTATGCATGTAGTAAGAATTTATCTTTTAGTATAAGCATAAAAAGCAATTCTGGTTCACCTGCTGCTAACCTCTTGTGCCTCGTTTGGTTTTGATAAATCCCAGTTCAACCCAGCCTAGTTGATTTACTAAACAAGAACAAAGGGATGACGTTTTTGGTATGCCAGTATCAGTCTAGATCTTCAAACTTTCCCAAAGTGTTAAGGAGTTAGGATTACAGGATGTAAGTTTTCTCCTAAAGGCATTTGTAATTAGTAGCAGTATAACACAAGATCTATGTAGATAATGCTCAGTAAAAAAGTATTGTATAATTAAGACACAGGAATGAATGATTATCTGGAAATGAGAAATGTGATGCTGAAAGTTTCTGAGAGAAAGCAAAAGTAGTCTTTCAGTTATGCTCAACAAGTGTGTGACTATTTAACTTGGGCTGGTGACATATAGTGGTGAGTTCATATGATTTAATTCTGTATTAAAACTGCTTTTTTAGTTGAGGAAGATATCAATCCTATTTTTTATGTAGTTCACTGATGAATCTTAAATTACAACTTTTGACCCAGAGATTCTATTTTGGGGCATAATCTGATATATCAAAAATCTTTATGTGAAATAACATTTCTTTGCCCAGTTTATAATATCAAAATTTTAGAAGCAGATGTCTTACATTGGTGGAATGGGTGTAACTTTTTTTTTCCTGTACATGTTTATATTTTGCATATGTTAGATGAACATTACTTTTTTTTTTTTTTTAAGATTTTATTTATTTATTTGACAGAGAGACAGCCAGCCAGATAGGGAACACAAGCAGGGGGAATGGGAGAGGAAGAATCAGGCTTCCAGCGGAGGAGCCTGATATGGGGCTTGATCCCATAACGCCAGAATCACGCCCTGAGCTGAAGGTAGACGCTTAACTACTGCGCTACCCAGGCGCCCCAGATGAACATTACTTTTACAGTGACAAACGAGTGGTCAACCTGTGTAAAGAGAAAATTGATTAATTTCAGCAATCTTAAGCTACCACTAGTGAACTAGAGTTTTCATTGTCTGTAGATGATCATAATTAAATCATTTATGATAAGAAAGGGGCCCATTAATGATGACTCACTGTCTAATATTTTCTGCAAATTACTATGAAGAACAGTTCAATAATTACAGCATTCATTGGGGGGAGATCTTTAATGATTACTATAGGTTAGCACTTGTAACAGAGCATTGCTTTATATTCATTGGAAGTTTTTCTCTCAGAAACCAGTAATTAATTGTACTCAGTTATTTTCATCTGCTTTATTTTTCTGGTGAAACATGGCCTAGACTTTATATAGAGAGAGTTAATTCAGTATAAATTAATCTTGTTTGTATTGTCTGAAGAAAAATCCTAATAGGATTTTATTTGTATCTTTTTGCTGAAGACTCCAGAGAATATACTGATTTATGATAATTTTTGTTAAATTTTACTTCATAGAACCTTGATGAATGGAGGCTATACTATTTTAAATGAATAGAGCTTTATATTCTTAATCAAAATAGATTGCATTACAATTTACAATTATAATGTGGAATTAGAAAATTTTATTTTAGGGGCGCCTGGGTGGCACAGCGGTTAAGCGTCTGCCTTCGGCTCAGGGCGTGATCCCGGCGTTATGGGATCGAGCCCCACATCAGGCTCTTCCGCTGTGAGCCTGCTTCTTCCTCTCCCACTCCCCCTGCTTGTGTTTCCTCTCTCACTGGCTGTCTCTATCTCTGTCGAATAAATAAATAAAAATCTTTAAAAAAAAAAAAAAGAAAATTTTATTTTAAAATGTTTCTTTAATCCTGCTCAGTTTTCTCATAAAATAATTGCTTTTTATAGGAGTTCAGCAGAAATATTTGGTGGTTACCTGCAACTATGAAGCTAGGAAACTTGGAGTTAAGAAGCTTATGAATGTCAGAGATGCAAAAGAAAAATGTCCACAGCTGGTATTAGTTAATGGAGAAGACTTAACTCGTTACAGAGAGATGTCATATAAGGTTACAGGTACAGATCATGGGCAATATACTTTCACCATTAATTTGTATATAGGATGCTCATTCACTACATGAATCTTTTAATTAGTAAAATGCCATAAATCACTTCTTTTTGCTAATAACTTTTATTTTGGATTTTGCCTGCTTTTAAAAACATTTTATATAAGAGGGTGGCTTTATGTGAGTAATGTTGAGAAAAAAATACAGTTGGAAGAAATTTGAAGTCTCTAGTGACTGGTGTTTATATAAATGTGAGAAAAAATGTAAAACAAAATTTGGAAGCGAGAAAATGGAAAGATACGAAAGAAAGTAAAACATTTTTTAAATTTTCTTTTCAATTTAAATACCAAGTTTAAATGAATTATGAGGAAATATCTGTACTCTGATGCACTAGCAGTTGGGAGAGGCTTCTGTAATGTTCAATTAACACAATTAAAAACTAGATTTCTTAAGCACTATCAGCAGAAATAATGGCTATATTAAATTTTTCTGGGATTGTGTGTGTGTATATATACACACACACGTATATATACACTACATATTATAGATAAACTCTTCCCTATTAAGATTTGGATTTGAATCTTAGAGTTTTAGTAAATTACAGGACAAATGAAAACATATTTGTACTGGCGTATTGCAAATATATATAATTTAAAAATGTATAAGAATCAACTGTTTATCTTTTCTGCTGTTGTTTATGCTTGTTCTTTTGTAAACTGTAGCAGTTTTCAGATGAAAGCGTTAAATATAATATCCAAAGTCCTTACAAGTTTACAAGAAAAAGATACTTAAGAAAAATGGATGAAAAATATGAATAGGCAGTTGACAAAAAGAACAAACGCAATGTCCACAATTATGTGGAAAAAGAATACTCAAATTCATTAGTAACTAGGGAAATTTGAATTAGTGAGATATTATTTTATGTCCATCATACTTGAAAAAAATAAAGAATGTGAGAGAAAGTAGAAACAAAATATTATACATTTACAAAAAGTAATATGGAAACATTTTTTTTTTTTTTAAAGATTTTATTTATTCATTCGACAGAGATAGAGACAGCCAGTGAGAGAGGGAACACAAGCAGGGGGAGTGGGAGAGGAAGAAGCAGGCTCATAGCAGAGGAGCCTGATGTGGGACTCGATCCCACAACGCCGGGATCACGCCCTGAGCCGAAGGCAGACGCCCAACCGCTGTGCCACCCAGGCGCCCCTGGAAACATTTTTTGAAATTAAAGATACATACTCTATTTTTTAACCCTGTGATACTACTTTTTTTTTTTTTTAAAGATTTTATTTATTTAATTGACAGAGATAGAGACAGCCAGCAAGAGAGGGAACACAAGCAGGGGGAGTGGGAGAGGAAGAAGCAGGCTCATAGCGGAGGAGCCTGACGTGGGGCTTGATCCCATAACGCCAGGATCACGCCCTGAGCCGAAGGCAGGCTCTTAACCGCTGTGCCACCCAGGCGCCCCTGTGATACTACTGGTGGGAATTTATCAGATAGAAATAAAATCATGAGAACATATGTACAAAAATATTTCTTGTAGCATGGTTCATAATTGGTAAAAATATGGAATAAAAACAAATGCTCATCAGGATGAGAATGGCTAAATTAGGACATCTCTGTGGTGGAATATTATATAGCCATTAAAAAGAATGCATTGGTGCTATACTGTTTGACTCAGAGAGATATGCCTTGTTGAGCAAACGGCAAGATGCAAAAACGTGTCATATGTGTAAAACGATGGCTCAAACCCCTCCCTTTACACATACATATATGTCTGTATATAAACAGTAAGGGAAACATGAAAGGGTGTATACTAGGTTTTTAACATTAATTAACTTCTGGAGAGAACATGGCAGTAGTGAAATGAGAGAAGGGGGAAGAAGGGCTAGCCAAGCAAAGATAAGAGTATACTCTGACAATATCACTTGTGCATCCATGCAAAATTGTATGTATCTGAATATTAAGAAGTTAATCTTTACGCAGAAGAGGTTATACATACAGATGTGCCTCTTGGTGATCTTTCATACTGTTCATACAGCTCTTCCTCATTCTTTTTAATGAGGAATAAATCAATCAGTATTTAGTATTCAGAGCTTTGTGCATGATTCTGTGTTTAATTTGCTCTTCTGCTTAGTACTTTAAAAATCTTGTCCTTTGTTTTTCTTATATAATATATACTTTTGAAAAAAAATTGCAGAAATTGGTGAGGGAAATGCAAAAGAATCCTTGTATGTGGTCAAACACATTGTAAGTCTTAGAATAGGTAAATGGTTTTCTCTGTGTAGACTGGAAGTGATTTTTGGTGGTCACCAGGTTACATTGTTATCTTTATTAATTGTTTTCCCCTGATATGGTCAAGTTGACATAAATAAAATAGAGGTATTTTTAGTGTTTGTGTAAAAAAGTGATCTGTATATACTTTTATTTCTGTGCTTTCTTATTATAGCACTTTGAGAACCTATACATTTTTATGTAAGAAGGGGCTAATAATTTGTTTTCTGTCATTCTGCTGGTATCAGGTGATTCAGAGAGAAATGAAAATTCTTCTCAATGATTTCAGAGTTACTAGTTTTAATCCTAAAAATAAGAATTGATTGTCCTTTTGAATTTATTTCAAATCTTGATTCAGTTCAATTTAGGAAGCATTTACCTTAAGGACAAGGTATTGTGCTAGGTGCTGGACATTCAAATACATGTAAGTCATGATCCGTGTCTACCCTTAAGGAATAAACTGGAAGATAACTAATCGGAATCTTGCATTGTAATATATTTTGAAACTTAGGTGACTTTTCTTTTTGACTCAGTGATAATTCGAAGTTTTACTTATTTATTTGAGAGAGAAGGAGAGTGCACGCACACTATTGGTGGGGAGGGCAGAGGGAGAGGCAGACTAGACTCCCTGTTAATGTGGAGCCTGACGCTGGATCCCAGGGCCCTGAGATCATGATCTGAGCCAGAGTCAGATGCTTATTAACCCACTGAGCCACTCAGGTGCCCCTGGAACCCTGGAAGTTTTACATTTTATTTGTTTTGTCTTTTTAAGACTTGTGGAAAATACAGCTAGAATATATTATTACTTGTCTCTGCTTTTCTAGGCTGACTATAATTTACTCTTTGGAACCACTGTTTCAAGATCATAATGAACTACAAGCATTGATATTTAATGTACTACAGGTATAGAAATTATAGGTGTAGGAGATTGAGCTAAATATATTGCTATAAGCATCTGTCCAGGGAATATCATTTTGGACTTATTTTGTTGGAAAATACTGCCTTTACTCAAAATGTGGTATAGAAAAAAAAATCCAGTTAATGGAGGACTTAATTAAAGATATTGTGGAAGTGTGAATATATGTAAAACCTTTAACATATTTGACATATTTTTAAGCATTAAATAGTTAAATCCATTTTAGTTATGACTTTAGTTAACTTCTGCGTGCCAATATTATTTCAATCTAGAGCTGTTGGAAGAATTCAGTCCAGTTGTTGAGAGACTCGGATTTGATGAAAATTTTGTGGATCTCACAGAAATGGTTGAGAGGAGACTACAGCAGCTTCAAAGTGATGAACTTTCAGCACTGACTGTGTCAGGTCATGTATATAATAATCAGTGTAAGTGGATTCTTACTCTATTTAGTAACTAAAAGTACCTATATTTCCTGATGGTCACTGAATTCAGTGAGTTCAACGAGTTGACTTTATCTTTCTGAAAATTTTATGGCTTTTTTTGGAGGTATAACCATATTTCAGTGATCTGTCTCAAATGACTAAAATTAAGTATTGCTATTCCATATTAAGTAGGCAGAAAGTGAGATTTTGATGACGTGTGTAGCTCAGTGCTCTGTGTGCTTTTCATTTCTCTGACACAGTTAGTGTGTTACCATTTTTAAGACCCATAGCGCCTTAGGTCATCCTTAAGTTATAAGAGTTGCCTTAATAATATACTTTTCAGAGTAATTTTTGCTTCTCCGAAAACTGTCTTTAAGCAAAATTTTGAGGTAAACTATTAATTTGTGTTTTGTTGCCTCTTTTGCTTGTTCCCTTCTGTTCCCCCAGGCATCAAACACTCATGTTGCTCTCTGAGTTCCTGAGTTACTCTCTGTGGAAGCTTGTCCAGGCCTATCTGCCATCTTTTGCAAGCTCATATTCAGTCAGTTTGATAATCTTCACCAGCTTTTAGCAAGAAAACACAATAGTCCATCTCCTTCACATATTAAAGTATAAATGACTGATGGTATTTCCAGAGATACTTGCTTTTGAAAATAAGCTTCAGCAAGCCCCAGCGAATATCTATTAGACTTGAAAACATCTTGTAACTCTGCTGGTGACTTCCGTATCATACCACATGGAAGACATGGTACCCTGCTTTTGTATAAGACTGGCCCTGACTTTCTTGCTCCTAAGTCTCAACATATGTGTCCTTTATCCCCCTTTTTTGAGAGCTGGTGATCATCTCCAGTCTAGTTCTCTGCCATCCGATACTAAAGAAGAAAAGGGGTAGAGCTACAGTTCTCTTCTAGAAGAGGACATGAAGCTTTTCATGTGTGTTTTGTACCTGTTCTTTTGTCACATATAAGGACTGAATAGAAGAAGGTTCTAAGTATGTTTCTTTATAATTTTTAAAGCAAATTCAGTATTTGTTAGAACATATTACAGAGAGCTAGGTTTTATATCCTAAAAAGAAAATGTCTAATTCTTCATGAATCATTCCTCACAAGATTCTGTTAAAAAATTTTTTCAAACTTACAGAAAAGTTGACAGAGTAATACAGTGAGAACACTTATTATGCCCTTCCTTGTAGATACACCCATTGTTATTTTCCTACATTTACTTTATCTTGCTCCCTCTTTATTGATTGGTTGGTTGATTGATGAACCATTTAAAAGTAAATTGCAGACATCATGACACTTCATCTGTAAATACTCCTGAGGGTAAGGACAGTCTCATAAAATTCTAATACCATTTAAGCGCTAAGAAAATTTGTTTCTGTATGATTTCCCTACACTTTTCATAAAGATCTCTTAAACTATGTACAGATACAGAATCGTTTTCAGTAACACATAGAGCTCGTGTGTGTGAAGTTTAGATTCAGATCTTTAAAATTGTAATGTTAGCTCTCTTATTAGTGTAATACTTCTACTTTTATGCTTGCCTACAGTTAAACACCAGTAGAAGTTTTACTAATGTCAGTAGGAATTTTTTTTTATGAGATATCAGTTTTCATAATCTGTTAATCATTAAGCACTTCCAGGATGCATTCACTATCACAGGCACTGGGAATTCACTTCTGGGAGTTATTTACTTTACAGAATTCCTATGAAGAATGAACGAGATGAGTTAAGTGGCTGACAGTATGGTGGTAGTGGTGGTGGGGTGGGGGTTTGGATATAGGTTAAGCCCTGTGCCCTTTTTAAACTCATTTGTAAAAAAGAAAATTGTTTTTGTGGTGACTTTTAACGATATTGGCTGTTTTTATAGATATAAACCTGCATGACATCGTGCACATCAGACTACTTGTTGGATCTCAGATTGCAGCAGAGATGCGGGAAGCCATGTATAATCAACTGGGTCTCACTGGCTGTGCTGGAGTGGCTTCTAATAAATTACTAGCAAAATTAGTGTCTGGTGTTTTTAAACCAAATCAACAAACAGTGTTACTACCTGAAACTTCTCAGGTTCTCATTCAGAACTTGAGCCATGTAAGGGAAATGCCTGGTAAGACATTTATAGTTGGAAAAATATACATTAGTTTTATTGTATTTCTTTAAAAATCATAGATACATGTTATTAATTCTTACAGTCTCTATACTTGGCTCTAGGATAAAACCCAAAACCCTGATATTCTCTAGAGGGAATCTGGATTAGGGAACCTATGAAAGTACTTTTCTAGTTTCACCTACTTTTTGTATAGTTTGAATATGATCCTGAAAGTTATAACCTGGAATCACGGTCCTTTGTTTCCATTCCCTGCTCCATATTCTTACACCGTACACTGCATCTAGAGAGGGGCATTGGCCTTTTACTAGCTTTGCTTTGGGATTATATAGAAAATATTAGGGCTACAAGGGACCTTCCAAACCAGTTAGGCCAAGTTCTTATTTTAAAGATGAGGAAACTACTTTCCTTGAGGGTGTTAGTGACCTATTTAGGTCATGGGGCAAATTTCTGTCTTTGAAGATCAAATATGGTTTTATAGACCTCTAATAAGGGATATGTTAAACTTCATTTCTATGGCATTGCTGGGAAATAAGATGTTGGAATTCTGTGGAAATGAATTTCTAAGGCAACTGAAACTTTAGGTGTCATAACTTTATATTTTTAACCCATGTTTGTATGATTACAAAATATTTTGTACGCTGCCTTGTCTTAATATAGTATATGTGTAACTTGAAGTTTTCTGGTTGACTCAGTCTGTGTTCTGAAGACAGTTACTATGTCAGGTTGTAATAAGCTGAAGACTGTGTGTATACTGATCATATAACATTATTACTTGGCTTTACTTTTTGAGTTCTTGTATTAATTTTTTTTTTTACAGGTTTTCTCTTTTCTTATTGCCAAATTGGCAGCTGTCTTTTATTTCAGCTGTGAAAATAACTGACACACTCCTTTAATAATTTCCCTTCAAGGGGTGCCTGGGTGGCTCAGTCAGTTAGGCCTCCGACTCTTATTTTGGCTTGGGTTGTGATCTCAGGGTCATGAGACTGAGCCCTGCATGGGGCTCCATGCTCAGCACGGAGTCTGCTTTGAGAGTCTCTTTCTCTCTCCTTCTGCCCTTCCCGCTTGTGCTCTTTTTCTCTCTCTCAAATAAATAAATAAAGCTTAAAAAAAAATAATTTCTCTTCCACATCCATTGCCTTTGATTTACTTCTTTTACTGTGCAGGGAAATCAAAATACTGTCGAATTATTTTTTTTAAATGAGAGAAATAAAGGGGCACTAAATTACCTGTGCATCTCAGGTAAGGTGATGAGGTATGACTGAGTTTTAGTGCAAGAACTTTTGATAGTTTTGCTAATGAGTAGAGTTTTTTGTTTGTTTGCTTTCTGGCTCTTATATTTGGGATAGTAAATATTGCCAGATATGACTTATGGATAAAAGTGGATTATTATGTGTAGGAATCAGGTTAGCTGATTAGCACATGCTAATTAATTTTGTTGCTGTAGTAACAGTCTTTCTTTGCATGAATTATAACCATTATTCTTGAATACTTCCAAAGTGTTACGTAACAGGTGGTAAACATTTCATTTTATCAAGACAGCATTTACTGGTTGTCTCCATATCCATTATGTTGTACTAGGGTTGTGAGATTTTCAAAGTGGTTCATTTAAGAGGTCCTAAGCAGAAGAAGGGCAGCCTAATTTTCAATAAAATTTAATCCTAGAAAAATATTCATTATGGAATTTAAAGATGTGTTTGGTATATATCTGTAATA
Source organism: Ursus maritimus (assembly GCF_017311325.1). Classification (NCBI taxonomy): domain Eukaryota; kingdom Metazoa; phylum Chordata; class Mammalia; order Carnivora; family Ursidae; genus Ursus; species Ursus maritimus. Next base: position 20,180,262 of record NW_024424230.1, on the reverse strand, counting down.
TTTTAATTAGCTTTATTTTAAGGAGAAAAACTACTGTAACACTGTATTTCTTTTTGTCTAGGTATTGGCTATAAAACTGCCAAACGTCTTGAAGCGCTGGGTATCAGTAGTGTGCATGATCTTCAAACCTTTTCACCCAAAATATTAGAAAAGGAGTTAGGAATTTCAGTTGCTCAGCGTATCCAGAAGCTCAGTTTTGGAGAGGATAACTCTCCTGTGACGCCCTCAGGACCACCTCAGGTACATGATAATGATATTTATTTCAATTGAGTACTGTTTGTCGCATTATTTGAGATGAAGATTTCTGGTTTTAGTACTGTGTTCTTAATAGCTCAGCGGGGCTTCTAATTTGCTTATTAGATTAGTATACGATCTCTTTCCTATGAGAAGCTTAATTTATTAAGTTAGCAATTTTTTTTTAAGTACTCTCCATGCTGGAGCTTGAACTCATGACCTGGGACCAAGACCTGAGCTGAAATCAAGAGTTGGATGCCTAACTGACTGAGCCACCCAGCCGCCCCTAGATTAGTAAATATTTTTAAATTGGATATAAGAATTAGTACTTCTGTTTCAAATTAGCTACCTGGATTAAATATCACTTAATTTTAACAGCCTATATTGCATACATTTTGCAAAATATTTTAATTTTTAAGAAATCTTGTTTTCTGATTAGTCTAACGATTTAGGAAATGGAGACAGGTATAATCAGCTAGTTAACGTTGATTTTTTTCCCCCCTATGTGACAGGCACTTTACTAAGTGCTTTATATACCTTAGTCCATTTAATCTTCACAACAAAGCTTCAAAGTGGGTAGTACTATTATTTGTTCATATCTTTTTCCCTCTCTCCTGTTCTTTTTTTAAAGATGAGGATACTGTACTTCAGAAAGGTTAAATAACATGTCCAAGGTTAAACTCAATTTCAAGTGCTAGGAGATTAAGAGCCTCACGGTAATCATAGAATAAAGCTTGGAGTTGGTACTAGAGCTTTATAATTTTCTTGGTTTTCTAGTGGAGTACAATAACTTGCAGATAAACGAGTTAATATATAAGTGAACTGAATGGCTCAAATTAAACGAGAGGGAAGGTGGTAAAGAACGTACTGACTATTTGGCATGCACACTCATAACGGGATATGCTTTTTCGGGTTTATGATAAATCCCTATTTGTGCTTCTTTGGTAGTCTTTTAGTGAAGAGGATTCATTTAAAAAATGTTCATCAGAAGTTGAAGCTAAAAATAAGATTGAAGAATTACTTGCCAGTCTTTTGAACAGGTGAGTTTCCATTTTGCCATATCATTCTATATATTCTGTATAAAGTATATGGAAAGTATAGTTGATGTTCTTCTTGGAACTTATAGACTAACTGGAGACTGAACAGTGTAAAGAGAGATCATTTATCATTGAATTTCTCTCCATTATAAACTATTACAAAGATAGTAACAGGTGCTTCTAACTAAATTTAATTTATTTGTTGCCATTAATCTTAGTTTTAGTAACATTATGGTTATACTGCGGCTCTTAAGATGCTCATAGTTACTAAGAAGGTTTTATGGCCATCTAGAATCTCTACACCTATAAATTTGTGATGATTGAGGATAGGAAATTATGAAGAGCACCAGTGATGGAGAAAGTAGAAGAACCCTCATTATCTCCTTTGCCTCAGACTATGTAAAAGAAAATGGACTCAGACAAAGGAATAGCTCAGTGGGGCTATGTGTAGGCAGTCAGAGTGTGGTGTGTGCAGGGCACTGGTCTGTAAGGACATGAACATGTCAGCTGGGATTATGGATATATGAATAGCATAGCGTAAACTGAACAAGATGTTTAATTTTCTGATGCTCCTTTACTATCATGTATCTGTTTCTCAATGTTCCATAGAAGAGTATTGTCTCTTTTCCTCCCATTTCTTTGATTTCTCAAAATAAGCTGTCAGGGGTCTAATAGTTTTGAGTAGCTGTGCTTCTGTAAATGAGGGTCGGATCGCTAATTATGACTAGAGAAAAAGATTTTTAGATGATTCTAAGTCTCAGTAAACTGATGAGGTAAAATTTCCTACAGCTTTGCTCTCACATGCTGTGTGCTTCTCATGTCTCGAGCAGAGCCGTGCAGCTCATCGTTTGCTGCATGCAACTGGGGCTGGCTGAATGATCCAGCTGCAGTGATATAACTCAGGCTGGGCCTCTGAGTGTGCTTCTGAAACTGGGTCATCTGCTCTGCTTCAGCTGAATGTGAGACTGCTATGAAATGTCTGGCCAGTGGAAAGAGCTCTGCATGTAGAGAAACCACAACAATTTTATAGACTTTCATATTTGAACGATCAACCCAGAAATGCGGCTAGGTGCTCTAAACCCGTAAATTACCAACTATGAACTGTTTATCCGTATCTCTGCTTTCCATTCCCTTTCTACACCATGGCCCCTTATTTCAGTGACTAAGATATAATACCATCTAAGTGGCAAAAAAATAATTGTGTTCGTGTGAATGTGTTTTCCCTCTAGTTTAAGCTTGCTTAGAATATAACCTTTACCTAATTAATTATAGGAACCAAGTAACACTCTTTAAATTTTAGTATAATGACTTAATAGAAAAAGTTTAACTGGAAGATATTTAAGCTAGTAACATGTTTACAGGAACCGTGTAAGATATTATCTTAGTAAGGCAGCAATCAAGACATTTTGTGATAAAACAATAAAGAAAAAATTACTTATTATAAAAATCCAAATTTCCCAGTTCAAAATCTTCAATTTGATTATGTTTAACAGTGTACAATATTTTTATCTTGTGTTTTTGATTTTTTAATGTTTTGCCATACATATAAAAAGAAAAATATTATTTTTTAATGACATTCTAGTAATTAGATTTTCTGCTTTTTAGGTGAATTTTCTGTCTCATTGAAACTTTTCAACACTAAAACCAAGACCATTTGAGTGTAACACTTTTTAAGATGCATGTACATGTACTACTTAAATATAGTATGTAATTGATCTTTCAAGCTATTGCTCTTATTTGCCATATAATGGTGATATTACTGTTCCTTGGGTCTATTCAGGAGTGCTTGTTGACAAAAGTTATGTCATTTAAATTTTTTTTTCTTTTTGTAATTTTTTTTTTTTTTAAGATTTTATTTATGTATTTGACAGAGAGAGAGAGAGAGCGCACAAGTAGGCAGAGAGGCAGGCAGAGGGAGAAAGAGAAGCAGGCTCTCTGCTGAGCAGGACCCTGGGATCATGACCTGAGCTGAAGGCAGACACTTAACTGACTGAGTCACCCAGGCACCCCTCTTTTTGTAATCTTATTTTTTTTTTCCTGTGTAAAAAAATCTGTCATTTTTCATGCATTTGCCTCTACCAGTGAATGAGTCCCTTAGTTTCTTAAATTT